>NC_092343.1:76797222-77416111 GCF_046630445.1 Rutidosis leptorrhynchoides | reverse complement strand
GAACGGTTGATAATACTGGATACTTTGAAAAGGAATTGCAAGGTTATTTTCGGTAAAAACAATGC
This sequence comes from Rutidosis leptorrhynchoides, assembly GCF_046630445.1. Taxonomy (NCBI): domain Eukaryota; kingdom Viridiplantae; phylum Streptophyta; class Magnoliopsida; order Asterales; family Asteraceae; genus Rutidosis; species Rutidosis leptorrhynchoides. Next base: position 77,416,046 of record NC_092343.1, on the reverse strand, counting down.
TAAAGGATCTTGCACAGATTTAAAGTCAAAGTATAGCTTTGAAAGATGTAGAGATCTAAGAATGATGTCACCAGTTCAGAGTTATAACTTGGATTCTGATCTGTCAATATCAGAATATGTAATTGAATTTGTATAAAAACGATTGTATATCGTTGTGAGCATTGTTAATAATTTTTGAATCAAAGTTGAAGAATGTACAGTGTAACATATTAATTGCGAACTTATATATTTCCCGGGTATTACCTACCCGTTAAAGATTTCACAATTAATACTTTGTACAAAAGAATTTTTATTACCGTCTTTATGAAAATATATGTATGTATATTTTCTTCAGATGTAACACAGATTTAATGAGTTAATATCATATTAAGCTCATTTGATTTTCGGCTTGACTTAGAAATGATTAACCTCTAAAACATTAAAGATTACATAATCTTTGCGGAGTATTTCGCTAATGTAATCGATACTTCATTATTTATTCTTATTCCTCGATGAAAGATGTTTATGCTCGTGGAATTTTTGTGAACCTTACAAGGCACAGATGATGTTTTCTGGAAAGTTTCGAGTGCATCGAAAATGAAAATGTAAAATCAATTATGTAATTGAATAATACACTTGGTTTATTATGAAATGGAATTCATTAAGTTGAAACAGAGATTGTAGTTAACAATGGTTAAGTTGTTAATGAAGGATGTACATCATTGCATATTAGTTATGAACTAACCGAGTAGTACCTACCAGTTAAGATTCACACGTCATAGCTTCGTACGAAAAGATTTATTTTGATTTCAAATTTCATATATATTAAATAAACATAAAATTTCTTCAGGGGAAATGAGTTAATACTTCATCGGTAATTGTTGCTGGTATTTCTTGGTAACTACAGTTCATGTAACACCCCGATCCAAACAAGGAACAGAAGGTCACATTTATTATTAACAATTTCAATCCATAATTAAATACATAATAATAATGTCACACCAATAGCGAATGTCTGAAAATACATACATGAATACATCTTCAATCGATTATTTTTCAAACCACAAATAAATCCAACTATAAAATAGATATGTAGGTCACTAGGCCAACATCATGTCTTGAACTCTCTCACTCATCCCATGTTACCCTGATTACCTGCCGCAGGAAAAGAAAATGCGGCTGAGCTAATTGCTCAGTGCGCGGATGATGATAACAATAGCAGTAATAATGATTTAATATATAAGAGTGAAAGGATTAAAAATAATTTATATTTTTAATTTCAAAATCTCCATCGAGTATCACCACAACACCAGAGTATAAAATTAAAAGCCAGAGTAAAGAAGGGTCAGTCCATACCGAGTACACCTAACAGAACAGAATATCAGAATCGCACACACCGGTGCCAGAACATATCATATATCACAATCACACGCTGGTCGCGATTCCAGGTGTCACCCTAATCGGAAGGTGTGTATGGCACTACATCACACGATCGTCTACATAATCATATCATAACATATCATAGCCTAGGATGCATCCATAGGCCTCTCAAATAAATCAAACGCTCTCCCACGAGCACAATATAATGTAGAGACGCAGTGACGAATTACACCACCGCGGTTAGTGCCAAGTCACTGGTTGCCACAATGACAAGCCTGTGGTACCTCCACAGGTAGTTGACTCGGTATACCTATCTCCTGTCTAAAATTTAGGGTTCTATGGTAGCACAGTGAACATACCAACCAACACCTGAATTATGTTCACCGTACATATGGAACCTAATGAAAAGAATTAAGAACGCACGAATATATAAGTTCACCAAAAATCAATTAGTTTCTCATAAAGGTTTTCTCAAAAATCATTTTCATCAAAGTTCTCGTAAATCATTTCTCCAACAAATACTTTCTTAACAGTTTCCACAATAGTTCAGGTTTCGCAAAGTTTCTCAAATTCATTTTTTGAACAAATATTTTTCTCAAAAGTTATCACAATCTATAAATATCATTTTTCTCAATTCAGCTTAAATAAATAGTTTAAATCAATATATCGTTTAGCTTAAAAATATATTTTCGCTCTAGTTTAAATTAATATATAGTTTAACTCAAAAATATAATAGATATATAGATCAATCAAAACGCGCAAGCATGAATGAAAGTGACAATCAAAGAAGCAGTTTAAGATAACGCTGAAAGAAAGAGTACGGACATCCGTACCTGGACAAATAGCTAAAGCTTTCAATATCGTTAAGATGCTTCTGAATTCTTCACAGTGTCTACATATAACCATTCTCTTAATTTAGAAATTGTAGCTAACTGTCCTAGCTTTGTTCTCTTAAATACTATGTCTCGAATCTAGTTAGATTTGTTTTCTTAATTACATCCTTTTAAATTTAATTATACTAACTTGATCTCTTAACAGAAATATTATTATTAGAATTCATCAACTTATTTAATTATACTAATAAAATGGTACTCCATCTAATTCCATGTGAAGAGTTTTAATGTCTACAACCCCATTATAACCTTTAATCTAAAATCGTTAATTAACAAACATACCTCCAAATTTATTATGTGCAACAACTTTATACCAAATTATATATAACTGTTTTCTTTATTTGACTAACAACCATATTATTTATATTCAGTTGAATCGTTTACATGACTATCTATATGTATGCGTGTCTACTATTCATTCCAAAAAATCGTGGAACCATTTATAAACTTATAAGACATCACTAACCGTTAACCGTTAACCGGTAACCGGGTATCTATCACAAAAGGTTTACCTTAATCTGACTAACAAGATTAATTCTAATGACAATTCTAATTCATCATTGCTAGCAAAAGTTAACGATAGTAAATTTCATATTTGATTGATCATTTAACCTTATATATTTTAACAAATCAAAAGGTTTAAAATAGAGATGAAAAGTTACCTCAAAATGCTACGTAAATTCAACCCGAAACTCGAACTTAAGACTTTAGTTCACGTTCACCTCAACCAATGACCCTCTTTATTTAGACAAATTCTCCATCTTTTGTTATTGTGAGTTTATTTTATTTTTTTATTTACTTGTAAAATGGAAGCTTGAAACCATGAGTTGTTTATATATATCACTTAATTGCTAATCCACTGATCGGTCTTAAAAGAAAGAAGTTACCTAACTTCCCACTTCTTATATTAATTCTTATATTATATATATCACTTAATTGCTAACCCACTAATCGATCTAAAATATGAAGTTACCTAACTTCCTACTTCTCATATAATTCTTAAATTACAATTTCTTCCACTTATAATGTTTCTGGTTCATGCACTATAGATTTTAAATCAATTCTTTATATAAAAGGATGTATTATTTTCATAAAGCTTAGTAGGAGTGCGTATGCACATACAATTAACAAATAACAATGACTATAAATCTTATCTTTATGATCTTGACACATCATGCAAGACCAAAAAATGTATTATTTATGTTTCTGCCAACTCCCCTCTCTAGTGACCTTATGTTTCTATATTATTTTTTTTCATATTCCATTTATTAATTTTTAACTCAATTAAGTTTACTAAGATATAATCAATGTTATTAGTGAAGATTATAATGTTATAAGTAAAATTTCTTTCAGGTTATTATAACATTTCCCCGTAAAAATGATTTCGTCCCCGAAATCAAAACATTAAGTTAACTATGTTAGCATTCATATCCGGTTATTATAACATATCCTCCTAAAAATGATTTCGTCCTCGAAATCAAAATACAAAAGTTATTATTTGTGCCCGAGAAAACTAGATCTAACCTTAGGCGAATAGAGAAGGGTATCGCTCACGAATAGACTCTTCAAGTTCCCATGTTGCTTCCCGCTCCGAGTGATTCTTCCACAATACTTTAACATAAGGGATTGTTTTATGTCGTAGTACTCGTTCTTCGCGAGCTAGGATTTCTTGAGCTTCCTCTTCGCATGAGAGATCTTCACGAATCTCATGGAGTGGGTATTGTACTACGTGGAGCGGAGAGTAGTTGTAGCCTCGTAAAGTAGACACATGAAACATGTTATGGACATGAGACAATGTTGGGGGTAGCGCCAGACGATATGAGACCTCTCTAACTCTTTCCAAGATCTCAAAAGGACCAATGAATCTCGAGATAAGTTTTCCTTTAAGGCCAAAACGATGAACACCCTTAAAAGGAAAAACTTTAAGAAAAACGTGCTCACCAACTTTAAAATCGAGATCTCTCCGATGCTTATTGGCATAACTTTTCTGATGTGTGCGGGCTTCTTTCAACTTTTCTTTCGCCACTTCGACTTTTTCATTAGTAATTCGTATTAGCTCGGGTCCTTCAATTACTTTCTCTCCGGGTTCGTTCCAACAAATTGGGACTCAACATTTTCGTCCATACAACATCTCATAAGGTGCCATATCGATACTTGCATGCCAACTGTTATTATAAGCAAATTCAACCAAGCAAATATAATCGTCCCAGTTTCCTGTCCATTCCAAGGCACATGCCCTTAACATATCTTCTAAAGTTTGAATGGTCCTTTCTGACTGACCATCTGTCTGTGGGTGAAATGCGGTGCTGTACTTCAACTTCGTGCTAAAAGCTTTCTGAAATCCTTTCCAAAATTGTGAGGTGAATCGAGGGTCCCTATCTAAAACAATTGACACCGGGGTGCCATGAAGTCTGACAATCTCTTTCTGAAAAATTTCAGTTAACTGACTAGCAGAGTACGTCTCGCGAATAGGTAAAAAGTGAGCGGATTTCGTAAGACGATCCACTACAACCCAGATGGCATCATTCTTCTTAAACGTCTTTGGCAAACCCGTCACTAAATCCATGGTAATGTCATCCCACTTCCATACTGGAATATCGAGCTGTTGTAACAAACCACTAGCCGTCTGATGCTCTATCTTTACTTGCTGACATGTAAGACATTTTGCCACAAACTCTTCCACGTCTCTCTTCATTCCATTCCACCAAAAATTCTTCTTCAAATCCCGGTACATCTTTACAGAACCCGGGTGAATAGAAAATGGGGAACTATGAGCTTCTGTCAATAATGCTTCTCGAATTTCAACATCATTAGGAACACATAATCTGTCACCTTGCCAAACAACATCATGCTCATCCACCCGGAACTCATGTTGCTTGCCGTTCCCTAGGTTTTGCATAATCGCCCACAACTCACCATCTTCCTTTTGAGCTTCTTTAATTCGGACCACCAAAGTAGGTTCAACTGACAATTGAGCTATGATTTCACTTGAAGGTTTAGTGTATATCTCTACCTCAAGGCGCTCTAGGTCAGATATGATCTCTGGTTGTGTAATAAGACATGCTATATTACCCGAGCTCTTTCTACTCAGGGCATCAGCAACAACATTTGCTTTTCCAGGATGATACTGAATGTTAGCATCGTAATCTTTAAAGAGCTCTAACCACCTCCTCTGTCTCATGTTAAGTTCCTTCTGTGTGAAAATGTACTTAAGACTTTTATGATCAGTAAAGATATCACAAGTCTCACCATACAAATAGTGCCTCCAAATCTTAAGAGCAAACACAACTGCTGCAAGTTCCAAATCGTGTGTAGGGTAGTTCTTCTCATATGGTTTTAATTACCTCGAAGCATAGGCGATTACTTTCCCATGTTGCATAAGAAAACATCCTAAACCCTTATTAGAAGCATCACTATAAATCTGAAAGCCACCTGTCCCTTCTGGCACAGTAAGGATAGGTACGGTAACTAATCTCTTTTTCAACTCTTCAAAACACTTCTTGCGTTCTTCATTCCATTCAAACTTCACCCCTTTTTTGATTAGCTGTGTTAAGGGTAAGGCTAAGGTTGAAAAGACCTCAACAAAGCGACAATAGTAGACAGCCAAACCCAAGAAACTTCTTACTTCCGTAACTGAGCTTGGTGTTGGCCAATTTGTAACAGCCTCAACTTTTGCAGGATCAACTTCAATCCCATTCCCAGATACCACATGTTCGAGAAAGGAAATGCGCTGCAACCAAAATTCACATTTAGAAAATTTGGCAAATAACTTTTTCTCTCGGAGGATTCCCAATACGATACGCAGGTGCTCTTCATGCTCTTCCTTTAACTTCGAGTAAACCAAAATGTCATCAATGAAGACTATAACATTTTTATCAAGATAATCATGAAAGACACGATTCATTAAATCCATAAAGACAGCTGGAGCGTTCATCAAACCGAATGGCATCACCAAGAATTCGTAATGACCATAACGAGTACGAAATGTCATCTTTGGAATATCATCTGATTTCACCTGTAACTGATGATAACCTGATCTCAAATTAATCTTTGAGAAGTACTTGGCTCCCTGAAGCTAGTAAAACAAGTCATCTATACGAGGTAAAGGATATCTGTTTCTGATAGTAACTCGATTTAGTTCTCTGTAGTCGATGCATAATCTCATAGAGCCGTCTTTCTTATTTACAAACAAAACAGGAGCGCCCCATGGAGATACACTGGGTCTTATAAATCCAAGGTACAATAATTCTTGCAACTGTTCTTTCAATTCCATCAACTCCTGGAGATTGGCTCAGCGCCGGGTATAAGGTCAATAGTGAATTCAACCTCCCTTTCTGGTGGTAATCCAGGAAGTTCCTCGGGAAATACATCTGGAAATTCTTTAACAATAGTATGATCTTCAATCTTACATGTCTCCTTTGAACTATCGTGAATACCTGCAAGATACCCATCACAACTGCCACGAATTAGTTTTCTTGCCTTTATAGCAGAAATTACTTTTACAAGTCCATTTGGTGAAGTCCCTTGATACACAAACTCCGGTTTAGTGGCGTCTTCGAATACAATTCGTTTACCATAACAATCAACATGGGCATGATTTGGAGCCAACCAATCCATTCCCAAGATGATATCAAAATCGTGCATCTCCATAGGAAGTAATTGAGCGTAAAGAACATTATTATTAATGGAGATCGGACAATCACGATAAACACAAGTAATAGTCACAGAATTTCCTAAAGGAGTAGAAATGTAAATAGGCGGATGCAACATAGAATGAGGCAAATTAACACGTTTAGCAAATGATAATGATATAACAGAATGAGTAGCACCCGTATCAAATAAAACATGAGCCTTAGTACCATGTAAAGTAAGAGTTCCAGAGACGGTACCTTCAGCTCGTGCTGCCTGACGGGTAGTCATAGTAAATACTCTTCCATTCATAGTTCCCTGATCATTTCCCCCATTCTTCTAATTTGTATTCATTTGAGAAGTACAATCCCTGGCGAAATGCCCCTGCTTACCACATTTGAAGCATGCACCCGTTTCTTTATAACAAGGCCTTCCCGGATGATTATTCCCACATGTTGGGCATACTGGAAGAGGAATCATGTTTGGGTTGTTTCTATTAGCGGGACTCGATCGCCTTCCCGAACCTTGATTCACTTGACTCTGATTATTTCCCCGGTTTTGATAAGATTTCTGATTTTGCGAGTAACCTTAATTAGTACCATTACCCCTGTTCTGATAAGATCGGTCACCTTGAGACTGCCCAGACTGGCTCCCATGAGATCTATTCTCATTATCACGATGCACTGACTGAGACTTAGCTTTATGGTCGGAACCCGATCCATAATAGTTATCATTTCTATCTCTCTTCCTCCCAGCAACACCCCTATGCGAGAGAAAGTCAGCTCGTTCTAGTTCCAGGTTTTTGGCAGCATTAGACACTTCTGATACAGTGGAAAACTTAGTGTTAATAAGTGGACATCTATATTCGTAGAGTAAGGCCCATTTGAATTTTTCTGCTTGTTCTTCTGCAGTCCCAGCTGAACTACCAGCGATTCCCGCCACTCTAATGAAACGTTCCATGAAGGCATTTATTGACTCTTGAAGATTTTGATGGATATTTAGGTATTCTCTTTTATACGCTTCTCTGTCGGCGATAGGAAAATAGTGTTTATAAAACACATCAAGAAAATAACGCCATGCTAAGGCTTCTGCATATCCATTTCCTTCTGCCGCTTTCACGGCTTGCCACCATCGATTTGCATCCCCTTCCAACTTATATGTCGCCATGCGAACTTTTTGATTTTCAGTACAATCTAAAACTTCAAATATCTTCTCCAAATGTGAAATCCAGTTCTCAGCATCCAAAGGTGTTTTACCCCCACGAAAAGACTCAGGTTTTTGTTTTTGGAATCTCTCTAGTAACGAATACGTAGGTAAGGTACCAATTGCGCCATTAGTATTACCAAGTGAGTTATTTTCGCCAGCCCCACCATTATTTACTGTTGAGTTTGTCAGAATTGTCGCAGCAACGGCTTGTGGAACAACCTGAGCAATAGCAGTAGCAACAGCTTGATTCACTGTCGTTAAGATAGCCGGGTCGATGTTTCGTGCACCATTATTATCAATCGTTCCGTTATTGCAATTGGTAGGGTTTCGTTTTCGAGGAGGCATCTATAACGGAAAAGTTAGGCATAGATTAATAAGTATTAGCATACGGTAGAGTACAACATAAGAAAAGCATAATCCTATCTCATTATCTACCCAAATCTCACATGTCAAACCAAAAGGCAACTGTAGAGGGAACCTAGGCTCTGATACCATTAGTTGTAACACCCCGATCCAAACAAGGAACGGAAGGTCACATTTATTATTAACAATTTCAATCCATAATTAAATACATAATAATAACGTCACACCAATAGCGAATGTCTGAAAATACACACATGAATACATCTTCAATCGATTATTTTTCAAACCACAAATAAGTCTAACTATAAAATAGATATGTAGGTCACTAGGCCAACATCACGTCTTGAACTCTCTCACTCATCCCATGTTACCCTGATTACCTGCCGCATGAAAATAAATGCGGCTGAGCTAATTGCTCAGTGTGCGGATGATGATAACAATAGCAGTAATAATGGTTTAAGATATAAGAGTGAAAGGATTAAAAATAATTTATATTTTTAATTTCAAAATCTCCATCGAGTATCACCACAACACCAGAGTATAAAAATAAAAGCCAGAGTAAAGAAGGGTCAGTCCATACCGAGTACACCTAACATAACAGAATATCAGAATCGCACACACCGGTGCCAGAACATATCACATATCACAATCACACGTTGGTCGCGATTCCAGGTGTCACCCTAATCGGAAGGTGTGTATGGCACTACATCACACGACCGTATACATAATCATATCATAACATATCATAGCCTAGGATGCATCCATACGCCTCTCAAATAAATCAAACGCTCTCCCACGAGCACAATATAATGTAGAGACGCCGTGACGAATCACACCGCCACGGTTAGTGCCAAGTCACTGGTTGCCACAATGACAAGCCTGTGGTACCTCCACAGGTAGTTGACTCGGTATACCTATCTCCTGTCTAAAATTTAGGGTTCTATGGTAGCACAGTGAACATACCAACCAACACCTGAATTATGTTCACCGTACATATGGAACCTAATGAAAAGAATTAAACGAATATATAAGTTCACCAAAAATCAATTAGTTTCTCATAAAGGTTTTCTCAATAATCATTTTCATCAAAGTTCTCGTAAATCATTTCTCCAACAAATACTTTCTTAACAGTTTCCACAATAGTTCAGGTTTCGCAAAGTTTCTCAAATTCATTTTTTGAACAAATATTTTTCTCAAAAGTTATCACAATCTATAAATATCATTTTTCTCAATTCAGCTTAATAAATAGTTTAAATCAATATATCGTTTAGGTTAAAAATATAGTTTCGCTCTAGTTTAAATTAATATATAGTTTAACTCAAAAATATAATAGATATATAGATCAATCAAAACGTACAAGCATGAATGAAAGTGACAATCAAAGAAGCAGTTCAAGATAACGCTGAAAGAAAGAGTACGGACATCCGTACCCGGACAAATAGCTAAAGCTCTCAATATCGTTAAGATGCTTCCGAATTATTCACAGTGTCAACATATAACCATTCTCTTAATTTAGAAATTGTAGCTAACTGTCCTAGCTTTGTTCTCTTAAATACTATATCTAAAATCTAGTTAGATTTGTTTTCTTAATTACATCCTTTTAAATTTAATTATACTAACTTGATCTCTTAACAGAAATATTATTATTATTAGAATTCATCAACTTATTTAATTATACTAGTAAAATGGTACTCCATCTAATTCCATGTGAAGAGTTTTAATGTCTACAACCCCAATATAACCTTTAATCTAAAATCGTTAATTAACAAACATACCTCCAAATTTATTATGTGCAACAACTTTATACCAAATTATATACAACTGTTTTCTTTATTTGACTAACAACAATATTATTTATATTCAGTTGAATCGTTTACGTGACTATCTATATGTATGCGTGTCTACTATTCATTCCAAAAAATCGTGGAACCATTTATAAACTTATAAGACATCACTAACCGTTAACCGTTAACCGGGTATATATCACAAAAAGGTTTACCTTAATCTGACTAACAAGATTAATTCTAATGACAATTCTAATTCATCATTGCTAGCAAAAGTTAACGATAGTAAATTTCATATTTGATTGAGCATTTAACCTTATATATCTTAAAAAATCAAAAGGTTTAAAATAGAGATGAAAAGTTACCTCAAAATGCTATGTAAAATCAACCCGAAACTCGAACTTAAGACTTTGGTTCACGTTCACCTCAACCAATGACCCTCTTTATTTAGACAAATTCTCCATCTTTTGTTATTGTGAGTTTATTTTTTTTTTATTTACTTGTAAAATGAAAGCTTGAAAACATGAGTTGTTTATATATATCACTTAATTGCTATGTAACGACCCGGCTTTTTCGACTTGCTTTTGTGATTTGTGCTTTCACGAAACTGCGTATTTATGCGTACTGAGCTCGCTTATGCTCTGGGATCTTTAATCATGATTAATTACTCTCATTAATATCTTACTACGTGCTATTAAGTATGTAATCACTTAACTTGATCCCTGAATGCTTTTACGACCGTTGGTGTCACTTATTGTTTTAAACGAGATACGTACTTGGTACACGTTAAACTTTTGTCGTAATTGGAATATTATGTCTGCGTAAACTTGATTGTTATTTATTATAACAATTACTTGGCTTAAGGGCTTATTTAATTAAGCTTAGTGTTTACCAATGCTTACTAGTTACCTTAATGGACTTGTCACCGTATTTGACTTTTCATGGCCCAACTTGTCTTTGTGACACACGTACTTTTCACGAATAATATTTTCGAATATTATTTACATTCATGATTAATTAATATTGATTATTTTTAATTAACTAAGGTTACTAGTTAATTACTTGGGCTTTATTTGATTAATTGCATACTTACTTGGATTGGGCTTTTATTATTTGAACATGGACTTGGAAGCCCACCCTACACAATTAATGGACTAATAAGCCCATCTTTTAAGCTAGTGATTTATTAATGAAAGCATGGATTAATTAACATTAGTGAAAAGAATCTAGGTACATGCACACTTACACCACTTTCCCATACCAATTTGCCTTAATACCATTTCAAGCTAACCCCATTCTCCCATGTTGGAAAGTAGATTTTGACCCTTCCCTTTTTGTTGTAAAAACCGTCCACTTTCATGGTGGGGAGGGAGTTCTTTTATTTTCAATTTTTGTTACATATTTGCAAGTATTACTTCCTCATTTCACACACACACACACTTACTTACTACTCTTTTTCTCTCTTTTTCTCTCAAAACTTTGTAAGTAATAAACTTATTTTCTTTCTTTTCTTTCTTTTAAAGTCAAGTTCCATCATCATCATTTACTAGTTACTTGTTGTTTGTTGTTGTTAAAGATCAAGTTCTCTAACTTGTATCTTCATGAATCTTGCTTTCTTCCATCTTTTATTTGATGAAGAACCAAGAACAAGAACCTAAACTTGTTAGTTTATGGTTCTACATTTAAATGTTTTCAAGATTTAAAGTTCATAAGTTTCATTATCATACTTGTGTTCATGTTTGTAGACTTAAATCCTAAGATCCAAACTTTGATTTGAATCTTCCTAAGTATGAAACAAACATGAACATAATACTTGTACTTTAGTTTAATTCTTTCTTTTGTAAGTGCTTTAAAGTTGTGATGTTGTTAATTTGGTCAAGTATTACTAGTTAATCTTGATCTCATATTTCTTGAAACTAAAGTTAAACTTTGTAAGTTCAAGAACATGTAAGTAAACTTTTTAATTATAACTTTGTACACTTATGTTAGATCTAGACTTTTGGGTCTAGGATCTTCAAGATCTAACTAAGAACTATGTTCTACAACTTAAGATCTTGTTTATTTAAGTTTACTTTCAAGTTTGTAGCTTAATATTACTAGTAGAACTCATGTACGTGTCGGATCTAAGATCTTGATGTAACTTTGGTTCATCAAACTATATACAACTCTTAAGTCAGTTGTGCTACATATCTTAGACTTAAACTAGTGATATGATGGTCAAACCTTGGTTAAAATGATGCAAACACATCAACGAGTTATACACTTGAAGCTATACGCACCAAGGATGAGAACCGTGATGAGAAACAAGCACCAAGAACCCACCGGAACACCTTTATTACTGTTTCTGGAACTGATCAGACTACCTGGGCTACTGGAAAGTTGATTTTAAGTTAGTTCGGTTCGAGTAGATGATTTTCCGTTAAGACCTCGTCTTAATCCGAGTTACGCTTTAGGAGCTATGGCCTCCCGAAAGTCACTACACCCTATTAACGTTGTGCTGAAATTTTTGACCTACTCGTACTTAAACCGCCACCACGGTCAAACAAAGACGAGTTTGGTTCTGGAAATTGGTCAGTACCTAGGGGACTCATATACGGAGCCATGGCTACTGGTCTCACCTCATTTCAGTTTGTATAGATGTCGTGGCGACTGTACGAAGTCAGCCTTTGTTTCAAACCCTAGTCTTTACTTGAAACTTACTTTACACTTTTTGTTAAATAATGAATGATGATGATACTTAAGACCTAATTTACATACTTTTAAACCTTTGGGACGATTTACTAACTTAGTAACTTTTGACTTAGGTTGAGGACCTTTCGGACTAAATACTTGCAAACTTATCTCGAATCAACTTAACTACTTTACACTGTGAGTTATAGCATCCCTTTTTACTTTAACTATTTTGGGAACTGAGAATACATGCGCATTTTACGTTTTACATACTAGGCATGAGTACTTAAACTTTATATATGTGTGGGTTATACAACGGCATAAACTTTCCCCTTAGCTCGGTAACGTTTAGTCATTGGTCTTTGAACCGGTGAACGCGAATCTTAGATATGGATCCATAGGGTTTGACATCCCCACTCGGGCTAGTAGTGCTAACATTTAACGGGTGTTTAATACTTCGTAAACATACACACTTGCCAAGTGCACTTTTAGGGAGTATTATTACGTTAAGTTAGTTACCGGGTACCCACGGATAAACATATACTTTATCATACTGTTTGATTTACTGATTTGAAACGCTGGTCGAAACACTGAAATCTCGTGGCCTACATTACATTACTGATTACAAACAAACTATAGCTCACCAACATTCGTGTTGACTTTTTAAGCATGTATTTCTCTGGTGCTTAGACATTGTTGCTTCCGCTGTTAGACTTGCTGTCTTGGTTTTACAGACTTGCTGTGTTAGCCTTCCGCTGCATTACTTAGAGATGTCTCAATCATGGAACTTTTATTTTGCATTCGTAACTTACGTTATTTTTAAACAATGGCTTTGTAATGACCTTTGGGTCACGTACTTATGTTTACACCTCCATTCATAGGAAGCACGTTATCTTTTGTAAAACGCTATATTTTAATGAATGCTAAACTGGTTTTCAAATAGCATATAGTGTTTGACCTTGTAATGATCCTGTTGTTGATGGTCCGTACACATTGATTTAGTACGGGGCGTCACATTTGGTATCAGAGCATTGGTTATAGGGAATTAGGTTACATTAGTGCGTCTTGACCGAGTCGAGTAGGATTCACTACTAGGACTAATCTACAACTTGCTCTTTTACTTGTTTCTACGGAACCTGTTGCATGCTACTGTGTTATATTACTGCATGTTACTGCTTACTACTACTGCATGCCACTACTTACTTCTACTGTTGTATGAACTTACTGCATGCTACCATTTCCTTTTAATGCTATGGAAACTCGCTGTATGCTTTTGCTTACTATCGCTACTGCATGCTACTATATGCTTTTAACATGTTACTTCGGTATGATACTGTTACTATTGCCATGCTATGTGCTGCTGTAAACGATCTAGGTTGCTGTAGTTGTTATGCCTGATTACGCTCTTGCTACATGTCTACTATTCGCTGTACCGACGTGGAGAACTTATCCTTCCCAGTTCAGATATTTTTCTGAACTACTTTCCCACTCGTTTAACCCTAAGGATTAGTATTGTAATCCACCTGTTACTACTGTTCCATCGTTCCAAAGATCGAAACATTACTTCAAGCAATATAGAAGGAGTACCCCTCGGATTACGAGCCCAATAAAGTTGATCATCAGAGGAAGGAATATTGGGGGATTTGTCGGAGTAACTGCACCCCGAGCTCACTCTAATTAGCTACGTACATCATATGAACATTAGAAGGTTGCTCAGTTTCCGCAAGCTGACCTGTATCCCGTTCACTTTCATGACCGTCATTTATCTCTTTCGTTCTTCACTACTACTCGACGACCTAATGACACTTCTGTACTTAGGCATTGATGCATGACCTACGGAACCTACGCACCCTCATCGAGGAACTGTGAGATTAATTATGTAGACTTGGTTTTGAGATAGCATAGACAAAGCACCGTTGGATGAAATTGAGTAGAACTTGAAGTGATCACGTTACATTGACCATATGGAGTGATATTGGAATGAACGTACGATTTAGTATAATATAATGACGCCAGGCCAGCGTGATTATATTGAAGTAAATCATGCATAAGTCCCAATGTTACTATATAAGGAATATGAAGTGATTCAAAGTAAACTTTGGTAAGAACCATTTGAGTATACGCATTATGGTCTGTTAGAGGTAGGGAAAGAATAACCACGTAGCCCAGATACTGTACAAGAAGGGCCTTGATTGCAAAATTGATAACCCGAAAATTTGTTATAGATATAGACACCCCGGGCATTTAGGAGAAAAGTTTTCAAATAGGAAGAACTTTGGACTCACTTGCGGTAGAACAATCGTTATCTCAGTTATGGAGACTCGCATGGATCCTGATTTTAGTTAGGGTGCATTTCATCACAACGTTTTATTGTTTCGGAATTGTTAAATACTAGAACGATAGAAACCTTATATCTAAGAACCTTAGTGTTATGAATAATAAGCCATTAACAACCATGAGAGTTAAGTATTCTATAGGACGAGCTAATGGTAAGCTGGCAGAGATAGAGGAATAATTTAAGGTAGTACCTTACAATTAACAGGTGGGTCATTTAGAGATGATCTCATGTCAACAAAACTTGAAAGTTTTAAGGTAGTAGTTGGAAAGGATTAGTTACCTACGCACAAACAGATGTTATTTGAGAAGGCGGATAGAATTTTTCACGATAGTATAATAAGATTTGGTTGGAATGAACCTTAAGATTAACCTAACACCCATCAAGTTAGGAAGCCTGATGAGTTAGTTGGAACAGAATGGATTTCAAGGATGAAAGCGAAATTTATTTATAGTGAGAAAATTTATTCGTATACCTCGCAAGAATGGTGAACTATTACGGGAAGAGAAGTAACTCAAAAGCTGAACCTTATTAGTTGCATGACAACAACCCTAAATCCCACAATGGAGATGGGAAGGAATAACAATGGATTTCATCACGAAACTACCGAAAACGGTAAGCGGTTAGAACATTATCTGGGTTATTATTGACCATCTCACCAAATCTGCTCACTTTCTATCCACAAGAGAAATTGATACAATGGACAAACTTGCACAACGATACATAACGGAAATTGTATCCCGTCACTTCAGCGATTCAGATTCTATATTAAAGACTACCCAAGAATCTTATTTGATACTCATTCTTACGCGACTCTAAATCCTCACTTATTTCGAGAGATTCCTGATTCGATGATAACCACACCATCATCCTTCTTACTTCAACCGTAGTCATACCAGTTCGAAATTTCCAAAATCAATGGGTAGTTAATTCCCATCCTCATACTCTCCCTTTCGTATCTCACTTATAAGCAACAACTTCACACTTAAGCATTTTTGGTCAAAGGACTTATGCCCTACTAATAGTCATCAATCACATTTAAATTCAATAGTTTTCATTACCTCAAATATCACCCGAAATTTACAAAAATCTTTTACTCAATCCTCATCAATCTTTTTCCAACTTATAACCTTCGAAATATGAAAATTTTGTTTGCCAAAATTTTACACACACACTATTTAACCGTGTGATCCTCTCAAGGTTTTATGAAAATAAATTTATTTTATTGACATTCGTACAAATTGTAGAAGCCGTATATGTTAAATATAATAAAGTAAATGATTACTTACTTTTGACTAGTACATGCGAAATTTTACTTTCACTTTTACAAATCAACTCTTTTAATCAAAAGACATTTTATTTGGAGTAGCCTATATTTACTAAGAACTTCATTTCTTTTCCTGCATTGTCACCTTAAACGATTTCTATAAAACTTTCGTTGCTTGTTATGTAAAATTTTTCGTTGCTTGCCCGTGTCCAAGTCATCATAAAGACTTTACAACCGTCAAAATCGAGAGATTCATGTGTGTATGTGTTGAAGGCACTTATTGCCACATCATTCAGAGCCTTTGGGCATCCACTAACACTTAAACCATTTAAAATTAGTGCGTTACCCCATGGATCTTATTCGCCACACCTGTCGGAACAATGCTCTTTCTTACATAACTCTAATTCCTGACTTATTCCAAGAAACTCTCATTTAGTGATATTAACACCATCAGTATTCCGACTTTATTATTAGTCATAACCTGTTTGGTATTTTGCAAAGTCAAGAAGCGATTAACTTCTCATCCTCATGCTCTATCCTTCATATCTCACTTTTTAGCAACGGCTTCGCATGTGAATATTTTTGGCCCAAAGGCTTATGTCCTGATGTAACGACCCAGATTTTTTCTGATCGTTTTATACATATAAGATTAATATTTATATAAATTAAACATTACCAATATGATAAGTAATCCAATTTGTTGAGTCTTGCTTTTTCGAAAAGAGTTTTACACAACGTTTGACCGTCCAATTTGATCGACGATATCACGAACTATATAACATACGATAATTATACGATTGTGTACATATACGTATTTATACATATTTAACATGATCTAAGGATGGTTTAACATCTCATTGTGTACTAATAACAATGAGTTATAAGTATACTTTGAGACTACTAACTTAAGTTTTCAAAACGGTAACTATACGTAACGTTCTTTGACATATATACCTATAACCTATAATGCTTATACAAGTATCATATAAATACGTATTTAATCACTTTTAAAGGGCTTAAATACATAAAACAATATAAGTATATTCACAAAAGATAGTTATATTTGAATTCTCGTTCCGTTTCCTCAAGATTTCTACAAGTATATCAAGGGTATATGTAACCGTATCATACCCAGCTTCTATACGTATTTACTATTGGTATATACACATCATAATCACTTGGCATATTACAAGACTTTTGCACAATATTACAAACTTATACATCATTTCACCACCATTTATACTCCATTCCATTTTCATTTTTACTACACATTTTCTCTAGCTAAAAACACCTACTTGTAAGCTTCATTCACCTCTAAGAAATCCAGCAAAAACTCTCTCAAGGATCACCTTAATAACCATCATATTAAGATCAAACAAGAACACTACAAGATACTACTTTCATTTCAAGTCTATATTCTAAGTTTACTTCCAATCTTTCAATCCAACTTCACCACTCTTTAGGATCAAGAGTTATACTTCCTTTCCAGTAGCTTTATCCAAGTAATTTGAGGTAGTAACCTTATTCATAATCTTATTCGATTCATATTTATATAGCTATCTTATTTTGAGTGATAAATTATAACAACAAGAACATAGTTTGAATGATTTCAAACTAGTTTGCAAACTAAATAGATCCTTCTAACTTGACTTTTAAAACACTTCAAGACCTGTAATATATCATAATGATATGCTAACTTAACAAGATACAACTTGATTTTACAAAGAACACCTTAAAAACTTAATCTACCTCGTCGGAGTACAACCGGGGGCTGTTTTGGGTTGGATAATTAAAAACTATCTTAAACTTTGAATTGGAAGTTTATATTCTGGAAAAATGATATTTATTATGAATATGTTAACATATAAAAATCTCATGGTTTAACTCAAAGTGTAAGTATTTTTTAAAAATAAACATATAGATGTTGTTTTTATGACAGAAAGGATCACTTTCATAAGATTCACCTAAGTTTGACCTATAACCTGTGATTTTGAATACAAACCAAGGTATTTACTGTTCATATTCATAAATAATGGCTCGATTCAAGGAAGTGGCAAGTTGAACCAACAAAAACGATGTTGTATTGAAGAAACTACGGCTAAAACAAAATCGGGTATCCGAAGCTAGTTTAGCTACGAAAATATTTTGAGTAAAACTAAACTAATCATATCTTTGCTAATTAATATGATATTTTATATATATTTACTCATGATTTGATTTTATATATTTCAGGACCACCCGTAAACAACACGTGAAGATTAATTATAAGACCTCATGATTGTACACAACACGTCATTTGACAATACGGTACTTTGGGTCACGATTTTAAATCATAAGACACCATGTACACAATACGCCATTTGACAACACGGTACCATGGGTCAAGATTAATTCTGATCAATACGAATACGATGGGGTCTTTATTTTATTAAGCAACTAATTGTGGACCACTAACATCGAACTGCTAACTACGGACTAATAGATATTATAAGTATTATAAGTATATATGTAACGATTAATTGAAAAGAAAACATGTTGATATATTATATATGGTTAGGTTCGTGATATCTATCGGAGACCAGGTCGTGTTATATATCATCAAGGCAAAAGTGAGTATATAGTCCCACTTTTAAACTCTAAATATTTTGGGATGAGAATACATGCATTTTATGATTTACGTTATGGACACAAGTGATTAAAAATATATTCTACGTTGAGTTGTACCACTGGCATACTTCCCTGTAGCTTGATAACTACTATTTACATGCGGTATTGTAAACGCGAATCCTGTTGATAGATCTATCGGGCCTGACAACCCCAACCGGACTGGACGACCAGTATTCAACGGTTGCACAGTACTTCATTTCGGTGACTACACTTGGTACGGTGTAGTGAAATTTCATAATAAAGGGAATATACGACGTTGATTAAATGTTAAGTATGGTTATCAAGTGCTCAACCACTTAGAATATTTTTAATAAAACATTTATGCATATGAAATCTTGTGGTCTATATTTATAACGCTGCTAGCATTAAACCTATATCTCACCAACTTTATGTTGACGTTTTAAGCATGTTTATTCTCAAGTGATAAGTAAAAGCTTCCGCTGCATTATGCCAAATTTAAGCAAGATTTGGAGTATGCATATTTGTTTCAAAAATAAAACTGCATTCGGAAGATTTGTAATGTGAAATATGTTGGAAATCGTATTGTTGTTATCAAATGTAAAGTTTGTAAGACTAAGATTATCGTTAAACGATAATCATTATTATGTTGTTTAAATCCTTTGGTTGTAATAAAGGTTATGGTTTGTATTATAAAAACGAATGCAGATTTTGAAAAATGTCGCATATAGAGGTCAATACCTCGCAATGAAATCATATGTTATTGTATTCGTCCTTATGGATTGGGACGGGTCATCTCACCTGATAGTTATCAAAACTACATTTAATTCATTAGTTTTCATTACTCAGTAACATGTCACCCGATGATTCAAAGATTTTTCACTCGATCTTTTTCAACTCATAACCTCTAAAATACGAAAAACTATGTTTATCCAAAATTTTTACACGTTGATTATTCGTGCGGTCCTCACGGGATTTATGGACAAATGAAAGTAATAAATTTTTTTCTGTTACTTATGCGATTTATAAAGTCATATATGTATAATAAGTTAATAAATTTACCCTTACTTATTTTGGTTAGTACATACTAAGTTATATCTTCAAATTATTTAAAAATCGCTCCTTTATCGAGTTATTCAACTTAAGTCAAATAGTTTTGTGCAAAATGGTACACGTTGTACCTACTTCTAAATTTATTAAGAACTTCGTTCCGTTTATGTTGTCGCATCAAATGTTTAAAGGTTTTTCAAAACTTCCTTGGTTGATTTTATTAAAGGTTTTCGCATTAGACTACACCATGTATGGATCACACTTCTTCTCGCCCTCTGATAATGCTAAAAACGAACATATATTTCATAGCATTATTCCTCAAGAAAGACAAGCTTTTAGTTGCAATTGTTCTATTTACAAGTGATATTCGTTTAAATAATAAAAGGTGAAGACAAAAGACAGATTCGACGATTTGAAGACGCAAACGACCAAAAAGCTCAAAAGAACAAAAGACAATCAAAAAGGTTCCAATTATTGATAAGAAACGTCTCGAAATCACAAGAGTACAAGATTCAAAACGCAAAGTACAAGATATTAAATTGTACGCAAGGACGTTCAAAAAACCGGAACCGGGACCAGAGTCAACTCTTAACGCTCGACGCAACGGACTAAAAATTACAAGTTAACTATGTATATAAATATAATATAATATATAATTAATTATATTAATTATATATATATTATATATATATATTATTAAAACCGTCGGCAGCCAGAAACTCCAAGGGTGTGAAATGAAAATACCTCTCCGCGACTCGCGGAGTTTGAAGGGCTTTTTGCCGCGAGTCGCGGAGCCCCAAATTTCACTTCTGGCTATAAAGCCAACCGAATTCTGATCGAATTTATCATCAATTTTTCATCTCTCTCTCAATATATACGAGTAATATATATTTATATTTATAATTTATATTTTAATTTTAATTATAATTCTAATAATAAGGGTATGTTAGCGAATGTTGTAAGGGTGTAAGTCGAAATTCTGTCCGTGTAACGCTACGCTATTTTTAATCATTGTAAGTTATGTTCAACCTTTTTATATTAATGTCTCGTAGCTAAGTTATTATTATGCTTATTTAAAACGAAGTAATCATGATGTTGGGCTAATTACTAAAATTGGGTAATTGGGCTTTGTACCATAATTGGGGTTTGGACAAAAGAACGACACTTGTGGAAACTAGACTATGGGCTATTAATGGGCTTTATATTTGTTTAACTAAATGAAAGTTTGTTAATGTTAATATAAAGATTTACAATTGGGCGTCCCTATAAATTACCATATACACTCGATCGGACACGATGGGCGGGGTATTTATTTGTACGAATAATCGTTCATTTAACCGGATACGGGAATGGATTAATAGCCACTAGAATAATTAAAACAGGGGTGAAATTACATTCAAGGGTAATTGGTGTAATTGTTAACAAAGTAGTAAAACCTTGGTTTACACGCAGTCGATAACCTGGTGTATTCATTAAACAAAGTATTAAAACCTTGTTACAATTCGAATCCCCAATTAGTTGGAATATTTATCTTCGGGTATAATAATAATTTGACAAGGACACTTGCAATTTATATTTATGACTGATGGACTGTTATGGACAAAAACCAGACGGACATATTGAATAATCCAGGACAAAGGACAATTAACCCATGGGCATAAAACTAAAATCAACACGTCAAACATCATGATTACGGAAGTTTAAATAAGCATAATTCTTTTATATCATATTTTATTTCCTTTATTGTATATTTAATTGCACTTCTAATTATCGCACTTTTATTTATTGTTATTTCATTTTATCGCACTTTTAATTATCGTACTTTTTAATTATCGCAATTTAATTTTTATCGCATTTTTATTATTCGCAATTTCATTATCGTTATTTACTTTACGCTTTAATTTAAAGTCTTGTATTTATTTTATATTTTACATTAGGTTTTAACTGCGACTAAAGTTTTAAAATCGACAAACCGGTCATTAAACGGTAAAAACCCCTCTTTATAATAATAATATTACTTATATATATATTTGTATTTTTATAAAAGTAAACTAATATAGCGTTGAGCTTTGCTTAAAGATCTCCCTGTGGAACGAACCGGACTTACTAAAAACTACACTACTGTACGATTAGGTACACTGCCTATAAGTGTTGTAGCAAGGTTTAAGTATATCCATTCTATAAATAAATAAATATCTTGTGTAAAATTGTATCGTATTTAATAGTATTTTCTGCTAAAATTTAATAGTATTTTATACCCCTCTGCTTTGACATCAAGTATTTTTGGCGCCGCTGCCGGGGATTTTAATAAAAACCTGAAGCGCAACGCTAATATAAAAAAAAAAAAAAAAAAGATTTTTATCTACTTTTATTAAAAGTCGTTTTTGTAAAAATTACGTTTTAATTATTCAAAAATATAAAAAGAAAAACAAAAATATAAGTATTTTTAGGATTTTGTTAAATATTTAAGTTTTATAAGTTTCTTTATCTTTATTTTAATTTATAAAAATATAAATTTTATTAAAAATCGTTTATTTAAACTAAAAACAGAAAAAAGAAAATAAAAAAAAAAAAATAAAGAAAAACGCGTAAAAAAGTGAAACCTGTCAACTGTTTTTCTGAACCCCGCGACTCGCGGGGTTTTCCTCTTTATTTGCCGCGACTCGCGGAGGTCTTCTGACACACGGACAAAACCCTAAAGTTGCATTAATTACGGAGTTATAATTTATTATTATTATTATTTAACTTAATTATTATTATTATTATTATTATTACTAGTTTTATTTTACTTTTTACTTTTTATTTATGTATTTAGTTTTAATTAGTTTTTATTAAAATTGTAAAATTAATAGTTTAGTAAAATAAATAATATAAAAATAATAAAAATTGTACTTTTTACAACTTTTTGTATATTTTTATATTTTGTACCTTTTTAATCGTTGTAGCGTAATATTTGTATTTTTTTTAGCTCATATTTAATTTTAAACTTAGTTTTAGCTATAGTTATTTTTACTCCTAGATTTTTAGGCTTTGCCGTAGAATTCCTTAAGTGCTTTTTCTTTAGACTAAGATTTAGGTGCTTTAGAATTTTGCGACGCCTTTTTAAGTTTTAGTTTCTTTTTAAGTTATTTCCATTTGGGATTTAGTTTTTCCTGTAAGCTTTAATATTTTTAGACCTTTTACTATGTATCAATTATCATTCCAATTAGTAATTTCAATTTGCGATTATAATTTTAAGTTAGTTATAGTAATAAGGTTAAATTAGTTAAGTATTTTTAAGTTTTTATAAGTTTCTTTTATTTTTCCGTCACCTTTTATTTTTCAACCATTTCTTTTTCGACATTTTGCGACGAACTCTTTGTCTTTCTTATTTCTCGCTATTCTAGTTTTAGGACTTAGAATTTTTTCTACTTCTTATCTAAATTTCTAAAAATTACGAAAACTTATTTTAAGTGGTTAAATTGATAGACATCAAAATTTTCTGGTTCGTAGTAATAGTTGGATTTGTACGTGGACCGGGTTATTGGAGCCAAACAGTCCTCAATTATATTGAGACCAAACGAATCCTGCCCCTCTGCTGCATCTTTTGGCTATTCGAAACGTGGGCAAAATCAGAAAAGTCTATTGATTGGATAACTTATTATAATTTTTCTTTCCTTTTAAAAACTAATAGGATATTCAGTGAATGCACCGAGCAAGACGTTCATCACCTTTTGTACGTTCACCACCTGTAACTCGATCAAGACATCGTTTAACAAATATAACCGCCGTTGATTTTTCTTTAGAATCGTCATCCAGTCGACCAAGTACTTCAGTTCAAATTTCCGATAATCCATTTTTTGAAACAAACCTCACAATTGAGAATCCAGAAAATATTCAGGAACGGTTCATAGATCCTGAACCATTAAACTTTCCTCCGGAACCACCAATCATTCAAACAGAGATTGTTGAGGAACGAACCATTAAATCTGAAGCATCTAGTGATACCGAGTCAACAAATTCAATTATGGAGAATCTGGAACCTTTAAGTATGGAAGACCGAATGAGAGCTAAACGCACTGGCCAAGGTCACGCAATTACCCATCCAGACATTAATGCGCCAGACTATGAAATCAAAGGACAAATTCTACACATGGTGACTAATCAATGCCAATTTAGTGGTGCACCGAAGGAAGATCCAAATGAACATCTACGTACCTTTAATAGGATCTGCACACTATTTAAAATACGAGAAGTGGAGGATGAACAGATATATCTCATGTTATTTCCCTGGACTTTAAAGGGAGAAGCCAAAGATTGGTTGGAATCGTTACCTGAAGGGGCGATCGATACATGGGACGTTTTAATTGATAAATTTCTTAAACAATTCTTTCCTGCATCTAAAGCCGTAAGACTTCAAGCAGAAATTGTTACGTTCACACAGAAGCCAAATGAAACTCTATATGAGGCGTGGACAAGATATGGGAAGTTATTAAGAGGATGTCCGCAACATGGTTTAGACACCTGTCAAATAGTACAAATATTCTACCAAGGATGCGACATCACTACAAGGAAAGATATAGATATAGCAGCTGGTGGCTCTATTATGAAGAAAACCGAAACTGATGCTTACAAAATTATTGATAACACTGCTTCCCACTCACATGAGTGGCACCAAGAAAAAGATATCATTAGATCATCTAAAGCAGCTAGAGCCGATTCTAGCCATGACTTAGATTCCATTTCCGCAAAGATAGATGCTTTCGAGAGACGAATGGAAAAGATGACTAAAGATATTCATGCTATACGAATTAGTTGTGAGCAGTGTGGAGGACCACATTTGACAAAAGATTGTCTCAATATTGAATTAACAATGGAACAAAGAGAGAATATTTCATACATCAACCAAAGGCCTGGAAATAATTATCAGAATAATTATCAACCGCCAAGACCGATTTACAATCAAAACCAGAATTATAACCGAAATATTCCATACAACAACCAACAAGGTCCTAGCAATCAACAAGTATCCAATAATACTTACAATCAGCAAAGACCGAATTTTCAAAACAAACCACCACAACAAACCGATGATAAAAAGCCGAATTTAGAAGATATGATGACGAAGCTAGTTGAAACTCAAACGCAGTTTTTCACATCTCAAAAACAAACCAATGAACAAAATGCTCAAGCATTTAGAAATCAACAAGCTTCTATTCAAAATCTGGAACAAGAAGTAAGTAACCTAGCAAGGTTAATAGGTGAAAGAAAACCGGGAAGTCTACCTAGTGATACAAATGCTAACCCCCGGAATGAAACAGCTAAAGCTATTACCACAAGAAGTGGTACAACACTTAAACCACCTGAAATACCTGTAACTTCTGATGAAACTATTCCTACTTCACAAGAACCACAACCTGATCAAGATAAGGAAAAAGAACCGGTAGTTGAAAAGGTTAATGAAGATAACACAGTTAAGGATAAACCTTATGTTAAACCATACCAACCACCACTTCCTTACCCGAGTAAAATGAAGAAGGAAAAACTTGAAGCCGAGCAATCCAAATTCTTGGATATGTTTAAACAGATAAATGTAAATCTTCCTTTCATTGATGTGATTTCAGGAATGCCAAGGTATGCTAAATTCTTGAAAGATCTAATCACGAATAGAAGGAAAATGGAAGAACTCTCGGCTGTTACTATGAATGCTAATTGTTCAGCAGTGCTGTTGAATAAAATACCAGAAAAACTATCTGATCCAGGAAGTTTCACAATTCCATGTTTTCTGGGTAGTCTTAGTTCAATAGAAGCATTGGCTGATTTAGGTGCTAGTATAAATCTAATGCCATATTCACTATACGCTAAACTAGACCTTGGAGAATTAAAACCAACCAGAATAAGCATACAACTAGCCGATAGATCAATAAAATATCCTAGAGGGATAATGGAGAACATGCTAGTTAAAGTTGGTACTTTAGTATTTCCAGTAGATTTTGTTGTTTTGGACATGGAAGAAGATTCTCAAGTTCCTCTCATATTAGGAAGACCATTTTTAAACACGGCTAAAGCAATGATAGACGTGTTCGGTAAGAAACTGACCCTAAGTATAGAGGATGAGAGTGTTACCTTTTCAGTTGATAGAGCAATGCAACAACCACAATCTGCAGATGATACATGTTATTATATTCAAACTATAGATGCACATGCAGAATTATTAAAAGAATTTCCAGAATTACAAGGAACAGGAGAATGTTCTTTAGGAGAAGGAAATGAACCAATTGATGAATCTGAAATGTTAGCTACACTTATAGCTAATGGATATGAACCAACAACAGAAGAAATTCAAATGCTAAAAGAAGAAGACAGATATCGATATAAATCATCAATAGAAGAACCTCCGAAATTAGAGTTAAAGCCACTTCCAAACCATTTGGAATACGCTTATTTACATGGTGAATCTGAATTACCTGTAATAATATCGTCTTCTCTTACTAAAAATGAGAAATCACAACTCATTTCTGTGTTGAAAGCTCATAAACCAGCCATTGCATGGAAGATTCATGATATTAAAGGAATAAGTCCTTCGTATTGCACACATAAAATCCTTATGGAAGAAGGTCATAAAACGTATGTGCAACGCCAACGAAGACTAAATCCTAATATGCAAGATGTAGTTAAGAAAGAGATTATTAAACTGCTAGATGCAGGTTTGATATATCCAATTTCTGATAGTCCATGGGTAAGCCCAGTTCAATGCGTGCCTAAGAAGGGTGGCATGACTGTCATTACAAATGAGAAAAATGAGCTTATTCCTACTAGGACTGTAACAGGATGGCGTGTATGTATTGATTATAGAAAATTAAATGACGCCACCAGAAAAGATCACTTTCCCTTACCTTTCATAGATCAAATGTTGGAAAGATTAGCCGGAAATAGTTACTATTGTTTTCTAGATGGATTTTCCGGATATTTTCAAATTCCAATAGCACCCGAGGATCAAGAGAAAACCACATTCACGTGCCCTTATGGTACTTTTGCTTACAAACGCATGCCATTTGGACTTTGCAACGCCCCTGCAACCTTTCAAAGGTGTATGATGGCGATTTTTCACGACATGATAGAAGAATGCATGGAAGTATTCATGGATGACTTTTCAGTCTTCGGTGATACATTTAAATCATGTCTAATTAATCTGGAACGAATGCTAATTAGATGCGAAAAATCAAATCTAGTACTTAATTGGGAGAAATGCCATTTTATGGTTAAAGAAGGCATCGTTCTTGGACATAAAATTTCAAAAGAAGGAATTGAAGTGGATAGAGCTAAAGTAGATGTAATTGCTAAACTTCCACATCCCACCAATGTTAGAGGAGTTAGGAGTTTTCTAGGGCATGCCGGTTTTTACCGACGTTTTATAAAAGATTTTTCTAAAATTGCCACTCCTATGAATAAACTCCTAGAAAAGGATGCGCCATTCATCTTTTCAGATGAATGTATCAAATCTTTTAATATTCTTAAAGAAAAACTCACTAATGCACCAATCATGATAACACCAAATTGGAATCTACCATTTGAACTAATGTGCGATGCAAGTGATTTTGCAATGGGAGCCGTTTTAGGACAAAGGATTGAAAAACGATTTCAACCTATATATTATGCTAGTAAGACGTTACAAGGAGCACAAACGAACTATACAACTACTGAAAAAGAACTCCTTGCTATTGTCTTTGCTTTTGACAAATTTCGATCATATCTCGTTCTAGCAAAAACGGTGGTCTATACCGACCATTCTGCTCTTAGATACCTATTTTCAAAACAAGATGCTAAACCAAGATTAATCCGTTGGATCTTACTCTTACAAGAGTTTGATATTGAAATCCGAGATAAAAAAGGAGCAGAAAATCTCGCCGCTGATCATCTTTCTCGTCTTGAAAATCCCGAATTAGAAGTTCTGAATGAATCAGCCATACAAGACAACTTTCCTGATGAATATCTATTGAAGATAGATTATAAAGAAATCCCATGGTTTGCAGACTATGCAAACTACTTAGTTTGTGGATTCCTTGAAAAAGGATTATCATACCAAAGACGAAAGAAATTCTTCAGTGATATAAAACACTATTTCTGGGAAGATCCACATCTGTTTAAAAGTTGTCCCGATGGAATAATACGCCGATGTGTATTTGGAGATGAAGCTAGTAAAATTTTAAACCATTGTCACACAGGACCAACAGGAGGGCATTATGGGCCTCAACTAACAGCAAGAAAAGTTTATGAAGCTGGATTCTATTGGCCTACAATTTACAAAGACGCACACCTTCTTTGCAAATCCTGTGATGCATGTCAAAGGGCCGGAAGAATAAGTCAACGTGATGAAATGCCACAAAATGTCATCCAAGTATGTGAAGTATTTGACATTTGGGGTATTGACTTTATGGGTCCATTTCCAAAATCTCAAAATAATCTATATATACTCGTAGCCATTGATTATGTATCTAAATGGGCGGAAGCACAAGCTCTCCCAACTAACGATGCACGAGTTGTAGTCAACTTTTTGAAACGTCTTTTTGCAAGGTTTGGAACACCGAGAGCTTTAATAAGTGATCGGGGTACTCATTTCTGTAATAATCAACTTGAGAAAGTTCTTAAAAGATATGGAGTAACTCATAAAATCTCCACCGCATATCATCCACAAACAAGTGGACAAGTTGAAAATACAAACCGAGCTTTAAAACGTATTCTAGAGAAAACCGTAGGATCAAATCCGAAGGAATGGTCCATTAAATTGGAGGATGCACTCTGGGCTTTTAGAACAGCCTACAAAACTCCAATTGGAACCACACCTTTTAGACTTGTTTATGGAAAAGCATGTCATCTTCCAGTAGAAATTGAACACAAAGCATTTTGGGCTTTGAAGACATGTAATCTTGATTTACATGAAGCCGGACGTCTACGATTAAGTCAACTAAACGAATTAGAAGAATTAAGACATGAAGCATACGAAAATTCGTTAATCTATAAAGAAAGAACGAAGAAATGGCATGATAAAAGAATCAGAAGTTCAAAAGAATTCAAAGAAGGAGACAGAGTTCTTCTTTTCAATTCACGATTCAAGCTATTTCCTGGAAAATTGAAATCAAGATGGTCTGGACCATTCATAGTCAAAAGAGTTTTCCCATACGGAACGATAGAATTAATAAATTCAAATGGGATTGAATTTAAAGTTAATGGTCACAGAGTTAAACATTACATACATGGTCCGATGGAAGTCGACAACGAAGTTAATCACAATTTCGACACCACAGCTAACTAAGTGTGGGGAGAATCAAGTCTTTAAAGGATAATATGAATTTCTGTTAGAGTTAGATTGTCTGTTTTCGTATAGTTCTCGAAAATGGAACACGTATGGTCTTTCCCTAGCAGACCCTAAAGAACTAGTCTTCTCCCCCCATTCTGAATTTTTATTTTTTTTTAGGTTTTTACGTAATGAAGACTGCCTGTGAACTAAACCATGGTCTAATGCTACACGCTTTGATCACTAAAAGAAATAATGACATACTACCGAGTGAATTAGTATCAGTAATCAGAGAAAGAATGGACGGAGTTAGAAAAGGATCCAGATGCGAAGATAATAAGTTACAATTTGGTAAAGGAAAATCAAAATCCGCAGCGAAAAGAAGAGCACGACACCTAGAAAAATGTCACAAATGCGGAAAATGGTCACATGGAGGTAAATGTTCAAATAATCAAACCTATTCAAATACCGAATTTGTTACTTTATGCAGAGACGGACCGTTCATATGTTTAGAAGAAAAGACAATGAATGCTCGAGGTTACGCCTATGCAGCCATGGAAGACCAATTAAACCGACTATCTTATGAATATAATAGATCATATAACTAAGAAATCTATTTCACAGGTATGTCTGTATAGTTTTTATTTTTATTTTTATTTTTAACCTTTTGATAATAAACGCTAATTTGTTCGCTAAAAAGTATTAAATTGGTATTAAATAAAATTAGGTTTGGCGACCGAAATTATTGATATCATTCAAAAATTTATTACATCACTGCGAAATTTAACGTTTATTCTTAAGGTATAAATATCTTTAATCGATCAAACCAAAATATTTCAAAAATTCGTCATGAGTTAAATTAGGTCTTGGAACCGAAATTACTTTACCGAAAAGAGGGGCGCATATTTTTGATAATATTTGATTGATTAAAGTGGGATAAAAAGACAAAAAGATTTTTAATTTTATTTTTACCATGTTTTTAAAATTAATATTTAAATCTTAAATTAATATTGTAAACTTTGTAAAAACAATATTTTTAAAATTGTAAATATTTGAAAAATTAATATAAGTTTGGTATGAATTTATGAATTTTTAAATTAAGTTTGGTGTGAATTTTTAAGTTTTAAAATATGAAATTTTAATTTTATGCATTTCAAATTTTAAGTTTGGTGTGAATTTTGAATTTTTAATTTTGAATTTTATATTTAAGTTGTGTGAATTTAAAAACAAAAATTTACTTTATCTCATTAAGTTAAAAATATGATTTTTAAAATTCGTCGTAAGTTGAAGACTAGGTCTTTGAACCGAAATTGCTTTACCCGAGGAAGGGACGAGAACTTTTATTATCAATATTTTTAATCTTGTTGATTTAAAGTATGCCAAAAACATTAAAAAACCCAAAAATCTTAGCTTTTAAAACAATCGCTACAAAAAGACAAATTTTAAAATTTTGTCGAGGGACGGACTAGGACATCGATCCGAAACGACCTCGTCCTAAATAACAAGGGAAACAAAATTTTAAAATTAATTTCTTAATTGTTTTATAAGTTAAAGATTAAAAAAAAAAAAAAAAAAAAAAAAAAAAAAAAAAAAAAAAATAATAATAATAATAACTCCGCGACTCGCGGAGTTTTCAGTGAAAACCTCCGCGACTCGCGGAGGGACCAAATTACAGAAAAAAAATATAACCAGCTGCACGATCTGTACACACCACACACAAAAACACAGAAAAAAAACTGCGAAAAAGAGCTCGAGAAAACCCACGAAAATCATCCCAAAAACTCGATTTTTCACCGTTAATCTTCAAATTTTTCACTACAATCATGTTGAGAAGGATGATATCTAGGAACTACTCAAGAAAACAGGTACAATTACACCCCAAATCACCTTTAAATCCGAATTTTAGTGTGTTCTTGAGCATATTTTCATAATTTGAATTTTGTTAATATTTAGTGTAATTAGTGTTAAATTGTTAGTATATTATGCATGTATAACCTAGATTGATGCTTGTTAACATGATTTGAAGCCAAAAACTTCAAAATTTTTAGAATCTAGGGTTTGTGTTCTTGAGCAATTTGGGGCTTTTTGATATAAACAGGTTATGGCCGATTTTTGTCATGAATTGTTGCTAAATTGAGTAGTGTAACATGTCTAGGTAGTTAAATGATCAAAACTTTGAGCCTAAACATGATTTTGAGAATTAAAGTGGACTTTTTCAAGTCCAAAATTCATGAACTTGATTTTTGAAAGATAATGCCATTTGAGACTTGTTTATTTGCTAGTAATGATTATTTTGACATGTTATTTAAATTGAATGCTTATGAACTTGGCGAAAATTTTCGTATATGCTTATTTGAAAAAGTGTAGATTTGATAAAAATGTGAAAATAAGCTTAAGTTTGATATAAATTAATAATGTCACTGTAATTATTTTGATTGATGATTTTGCTGACACTAATGCATATTTGGATGCACAAAATTTGTGTTTGATGTGTTTTGCAGAATGAAAGGGGTGAATCTTCATCCCAAGCCCGCCATGCTCCTGCTGAGAACTTGGAACAACAGGAGGTAGATAACTACTACAGGCAGGATGTACCTCATCCAGTCATGACCTTTTCAGATATGCATTTGGAACAGTTGCACCCGAACCTGCGATTTGACAGACTTTGGATAGATTATCCAAAATATCAACGGGGTTTGCATACTCTTCATTCCAAGGTTGTTGAGGTACCAAGGGTCATAGAATGGGGACCCTTGGAAGCTGTAGAATTGGCCGGGCCAATTAGGGAATTACTGGTACAGAGGTATGGTAATTCTTCTTTTAATGACTGGATATGTTTATTCACCATACGCAGACCTGTATATAAAGTATGGTGTGAAGAGTTGTTATGTAGTATAGAGTTGAATGATCGGGTAGCCAGTTTAACCGATCGTTCTTTTATTAGATTTTTGTTAGGCGGTTCGATGCGCCACATGTCTTTACTGGACATGGCTCAGGCTTTACGTATATATACGCCTGAGGAATTAGCGTCTGCCGATTGTAGAGGATTGATACTAAACGGTAGGAAAATAGATGAAAATTTTGATACACACGGTGTGTGGAGTCAAATGACAAGCCATCACCGTTTTAAAGGGGGAAACTACTCTTATTTGGATATAGATAGAGCCGAATTAAGAGTAATACATAGGTTTTTAGCTAACTCGATTACACAAAGGGGTAAAAACAAAGAAAAGGTAAATGAACAAGATTTGTTTTACCATATGTGTATTCGAGACCCACACAGCGCTGTAAGTATACCATATTGTGTGGGTTATTATTTATCAGCTATGGTTCGAGGGATGCGTCCACATAGCATAATAGGAGGTGGTATTTTTATTACTTTGATTGGTGAATATCTCGGTGTGGATATAAGTCGGGGGGGATTATTAGTAGAAGAGCCGGAACCCCGCGACACTATAGGTTTAAATGTATACCATGGTGCTAAAGTTTTGAAGCGGCGAAATAACGCCGCAGTACGATACAATGGTAGACATCCACAGGTAGAGAGAAACCAGGAACAAGGTAATGTAGGAGGGGGGCAAGAAATTCATAGGTTTATAGCTTCTCAGGAATACGAAAATGCTAGACAGAGAGCATTTGAAGATTGGCAAGTTCATCAGAACCAGATCATAGCGCATTGCCAACACATAGGTAGAAACTATATTCCTACACCGAAACCCGTCTTCCCTCCTTGGTCGATAGAGATGCAGCCACCATATCCTACGTATGACCCTGCCGAGGCATTCTATAGCACTTATGGTTATGCGTGGAACCCCTATTGGTACCAATATCATCCTTAGTTTACTTATTTTTATTTTTATTTTGTAATTTGTAAGTATTGATATGTTTAATATTTTTTGTTAATATTGTAATCATTTTTATAATTATCTAACTTTTATTCTTAGATTTTAATAATTTTTGAATGTGGGGTAATAAACCAAACTTCAAAAATATGTATATATGTTTGCAGTTTATCTTATGTACACAACAGGGTAAAACAACGCATTTTCAAAGACTGGCATTAAGTTCAGCAAAAGCAAGTAATTTTGACGACAAAGATGCAAAATATATGTGAAATAACAACAAGACGGAATGAACAAATGATGTGCACCATTTATCATTCAGCAAACAAACGCCAATATATTTGGAAACTTTGGTAAAAATTTAATCATTTTCACACAAATCACCCTCAATAATTTAAATTGTTACTGATTTCTTGCAAATGAGGGCATTGCAAGATCTTAAGTGTGGGAAGGGGTTAAATTCTTTCGGATTTTAAAATTTTTATATTAAACACTTGGTTACCATTAAAAATACTAGTAAAGCAGTAGTTGTATTAGAATCTAGTGCTCTCTGATAAAAAAGAACAGCCCTAGTCTTATATACTGACTACCCAATTCTAGTAAAATTTTTCAAAATTTTTAATTAAATGAATTCAAATCATGTTTATACATATTTATGAACGATAAAACTAGGTTTTAACACCGAAATTATTGTTACCTCGGAAAGGAGATAAATTGAGAAACAAACTAAAATGTTAAAATTCATTTAAAATGGAATAGAGGACGATAAAAAGAAATAAAAAGCCAAGTGTGGGAAAATTTACCAAATTATTTTAAACATATGCCACATATATTTGTAACAAATAACTGAAAATACTTTTGCTTTGGACTAAACTAAACTGTTTTACCCAATGAAAGAAAAGAAGAGATGGATCTACACGATGAATCAATTCCATCATTAAAAGGAAGTAAAGTCTTCCGAAAAAGACACGCGCTTCTTGATTTAGGTCATGAAGTTGTCGTTCAGACCAGCTGTAGGTTGACGAAAAATCTAGAAAAGTCATCACTAAAATCAGCAGGAAATCCACGGACCTCAGCATTAAACAGGGTCGCCAAGTGGTCAGATTTATCCTAACCATGAGAAGGATTTATCTCGTACAATGGGGAGGCACCATGCAAATTAGCTGGATAAGACTAATGAATCAGATCCCCAGAAAGGATAATCTCCTTAAAGATTAAAAATCAGCTTTTAAGACTGATATTACTCAATCCTAGAGATTGACCTTAAAGATTGAGAATTCAAACTCATGGAATTCAATGATATCTAAACTCGAGCTTGAACGAGAAAATATTTTGATCAAAATTATAAACCGATTTGTTTTCTGAAAACCCATTTTCAATGCGTTCATTACCATTGAACGTAAAATCCTAGGAATTCACCTAGAATTCATTAGGTCACCTGAACTAAATCGGGTGTCAACCGTAAGAACGGTGGTTGCATAACATGGTCAAAGACAGAACCTTGTGCCAGACCGAAAAATCATAGGATGAGCTTTACTATTGCTCCTACCAAGGATAGTAATTGCGTCCGACACGTTATAGACCATAATCAAAAGCATGTCACGGGACATTGCCTTAAACAGTTGCTTGTTCAACGCTTTCCTTTACAACCGGACGGTAGTTTGCCGAAAGGTAATATACGGGACAAGTAAACTGGACGTGTTGCTTTCCAAATACAAGGTTAGCAAGTGGGTGACACAAAACCGCAAGTTTTGAGCTAAAATTTTCAAATCTGAAACCCACCAAACCCACAAAAATATTTTGCAAACACCGGTAAAGGGTTATTCCGGAAAACTTATCTAGGGTAAAAACTAGATTTAATTTTCAAAAGATCAAATGTTTTCATAAAGATCCAATTTCCTTAATGGATCTAAATTTTTATAGTCATGTGGGACTGTAAACCATATCGTTACTACCATTGTTTATACCGCCGTATAGAAATCACTGATGTACAAAGTGTGAAGAATAAAGAAGTGATTCTAGTATTTCAAGACAATATTGCTTGAGGACAAGCAACGCTCAAGTGTGGGAATATTTGATAATGCTAAAAACGAACATATATTTCATAGCATTATTCCTCAAGAAAGACAAGCTTTTAGTTGCAATTGTTCTATTTACAAGTGATATTCGTTTAAATAATAAAAGGTGAAGACAAAAGACAGATTCGACGATTTGAAGACGCAAACGACCAAAAAGCTCAAAAGAACAAAAGACAATCAAAAAGGTTCCAATTATTGATAAGAAACGTCTCGAAATCACAAGAGTACAAGATTCAAAACGCAAAGTACAAGATATTAAATTGTACGCAAGGACGTTCAAAAAACCGGAACCGGGACCAGAGTCAACTCTTAACGCTCGACGCAACGGACTAAAAATTACAAGTTAACTATGTATATAAATATAATATAATATATAATTAATTATATTAATTATATATATATTATATATATATATTATTAAAACCGTCGGCAGCCAGAAACTCCAAGGGTGTGAAATGAAAATACCTCTCCGCGACTCGCGGAGTTTGAAGGGCTTTTTGCCGCGAGTCGCGGAGCCCCAAATTTCACTTCTGGCTATAAAGCCAACCGAATTCTGATCGAATTTATCATCAATTTTTCATCTCTCTCTCAATATATACGAGTAATATATATTTATATTTATAATTTATATTTTAATTTTAATTATAATTCTAATAATAAGGGTATGTTAGCGAATGTTGTAAGGGTGTAAGTCGAAATTCTGTCCGTGTAACGCTACGCTATTTTTAATCATTGTAAGTTATGTTCAACCTTTTTATATTAATGTCTCGTAGCTAAGTTATTATTATGCTTATTTAAAACGAAGTAATCATGATGTTGGGCTAATTACTAAAATTGGGTAATTGGGCTTTGTACCATAATTGGGGTTTGGACAAAAGAACGACACTTGTGGAAACTAGACTATGGGCTATTAATGGGCTTTATATTTGTTTAACTAAATGAAAGTTTGTTAATGTTAATATAAAGATTTACAATTGGGCGTCCCTATAAATTACCATATACACTCGATCGGACACGATGGGCGGGGTATTTATTTGTACGAATAATCGTTCATTTAACCGGATACGGGAATGGATTAATAGCCACTAGAATAATTAAAACAGGGGTGAAATTACATTCAAGGGTAATTGGTGTAATTGTTAACAAAGTAGTAAAACCTTGGTTTACACGCAGTCGATAACCTGGTGTATTCATTAAACAAAGTATTAAAACCTTGTTACAATTCGAATCCCCAATTAGTTGGAATATTTATCTTCGGGTATAATAATAATTTGACAAGGACACTTGCAATTTATATTTATGACTGATGGACTGTTATGGACAAAAACCAGACGGACATATTGAATAATCCAGGACAAAGGACAATTAACCCATGGGCATAAAACTAAAATCAACACGTCAAACATCATGATTACGGAAGTTTAAATAAGCATAATTCTTTTATATCATATTTTATTTCCTTTATTGTATATTTAATTGCACTTCTAATTATCGCACTTTTATTTATTGTTATTTCATTTTATCGCACTTTTAATTATCGTACTTTTTAATTATCGCAATTTAATTTTTATCGCATTTTTATTATTCGCAATTTCATTATCGTTATTTACTTTACGCTTTAATTTAAAGTCTTGTATTTATTTTATATTTTACATTAGGTTTTAACTGCGACTAAAGTTTTAAAATCGACAAACCGGTCATTAAACGGTAAAAACCCCTCTTTATAATAATAATATTACTTATATATATATTTGTATTTTTATAAAAGTAAACTAATATAGCGTTGAGCTTTGCTTAAAGATCTCCCTGTGGAACGAACCGGACTTACTAAAAACTACACTACTGTACGATTAGGTACACTGCCTATAAGTGTTGTAGCAAGGTTTAAGTATATCCATTCTATAAATAAATAAATATCTTGTGTAAAATTGTATCGTATTTAATAGTATTTTCTGCTAAAATTTAATAGTATTTTATACCCCTCTGCTTTGACATCACCCTCCGTTGGGGATGAAGCTTACCATTAAGATCTTTGTAAAAAACTCTTGAGCCACTATTGATGGCAGTTTTATAAAATTTGTTAGAAAATCTTCGCACCATAAAATGTTCCTTCTAAGGTTAGACATGACAAAAGCGCGGGCCAATAAATCAGTTTTCTGAGGTACACTCAGTGGTCACCCTATTGTAGGAAAGGCACTAGGTGGGTTTCTGTTCTCAATACTTCACGGCAAATCGCAACACCCTCGTAAACCTCATCTCTATAAATCTGTATGTAGAGGTACATGAATCACTTTGGGAGATTCCTTTCACTCGGAGTAAACCATTCTTTAGGACCAAGATTTCACGTATCTTCTCATTCGCACATCCCCCTAAGTATAAGGATAAATTCAAAACGGACCGCTCGAAGAGTTCACTCTCATTCAAAGATCACTCCTTTCGTGCGATTCTCTTTTGGAAATATAATGTAAGATACTTTGAGAACCTATGAATCTTGTTATCACTTTGGGAGGGGACTGCTTAAAACACTTACTACACTGATGTGGATACTCTATATATTTCTTCCTTCGTTGGTTGCAACTATCTGTTGTCCTAGTTAACGTTAACCCTAACTTCAACATGTAACTGAAAGGATAAGTTACATTATGGAACTGTGTTTTCATTCCATCCAAGGATAAGTCCACACACTGTATGTTAAACTGGGAGATATCTTTCATTGTTCGTTCAGACCACTCTAAAGGCACTATAAATAATTATGGCTTCCAAGTCCGATTGGTCACTTTTAGCTAAAATAGCAATTCAATTATTCAAATGAAACGTTCTTAAGTACCGGATTCTTTATGCCTATGGCCTCCTTCCAAAATTAAGGGGTTGGTAACATTCATGATGCATTTACTTCATCCAGCTTACTGAAGATGCCTGTAAGGCTAAAAACACCATATTTCCTTTTGTGGATATATATTCAGATGACCTACTCATGCTAATCAGAAATGAAACCAATTTGTTGATCTCTTAGGACAAGAGACTTAATTAATGGCATATACCTATTCTTACTTTCATACGCCGAAGTACCTTTCAAGGTAAATAACTCACTACTGAGCCCACGAGTCTCACGGAACTTTGATACGCTCCTTCTTATTCAAATACGGTACCATTGTTGGTCACTCCTCAAAATTTAGGGACGAAATTTTCTTTAACAGGTGGGTAATGTAACGACCCGGCTTTTTCGACTTGCTTTTGTGCTTTGTGCTTTCACAAAACTGCGTATTTATGCGTACTGAGCTAGCTTATGCTCTGGGATCTTTAATCATGATTAATTACTCTCGTTAATATCTTACTACGTGCTATTAAGTGTGTGATCACTTAACTTGATCTCTGAATGCTTTTACGACCGTTGGTGTCACTTATCGTTTTAAACGAGATACGTACTTGGTACACGTTAAACTTTTGTTGTAATTGGAATATTATGTCTGCTTAAACTTGATTGTTATTTATTATAACAATTACTTGGATTAAGGGCTTATTTAATTAAGCTTAGTGTTTACTAATGCTTACTAGTTACCTTAATGGACTTTTCATCGTATTTGACTTTTCATGGCCCGACTTGTCTTTGTGACACACGTACTTTTCATGAATAATATTTTCGAATATTATTTACATTCATGATTAATTAATATTGATCATTTTTAATTAACTAAGGTTACTAGTTAATTACTTGGGCTTTATTTGATTAATTGCATACTTACTTGGATTGGGCTTTTATTTTTTGAACATGGACTTGGAAGCCCACCCTACACAATTAATGGACTAATAAGCCCATCTTTTATGCTAGTGATTTATTAATGAAAGCATGGATTAATTAACATTAGTGAAAGGAATCTAGTTACATGCACACTTACACCACTTTCCCATACCAATTTGCTTTAATACCATTTCAAGCTAACACCATTCTCCCATGTTGGAAAGTAGATTTTGACCCTTCCCTTTTTGTTGTAAAAACCGTCCACTTTCATGGTGGGGAGGGAGTTCTTTTATTTTCAATTTTTGTTACATATTTACAAGTATTACTTCCTCATTTCACACACACACTTACTTACTACTCTTTTTCTCTCTTTTTCTCTCAAAACATTGTAAGTAATAAACTTATTTTCTTTCTTTTCTTTCTTTTAAAGTCAAGTTCCATCATCATCATTTACTAGTTACTTGTTGTTTGTTGTTGTTAAAGATCAAGTTCTCTAACTTGTATCTTCATGAATCTTGCTTTCTTCCATCTTTTATTTGATGAAGAACCAAGAACAACAACCTAAACTTGTTAGTTTATGGTTCTACATTTAAATGTTTTCAAGATTTAAAGTTCATAAGTTTCATTATCATACTTATGTCCATGTTTGTTGACTTAAATCCTAAGATCCAAACTTTGATTTGAATCTTCCTAAGTATGAAATAAACATGAACATAATACTTGTACTTTAGTTTAATTCTTTCTTTTGTAAGTGCTTTAAAGTTGTGATGTTGTTAATTTGGTCAAGTATTACTAGTTAATCTTGATCTCATATTTCTTGAAACCAAAGTTAAACTTTGTAAGTTCAAGAACATGTAAGTAAACTTTTTAATTATAACTTTGTACACTTATGTTAGATCTAGACTTTTGGGTCTAGGATCTTCAAGATCTAACTAAGAACTATGTTCTACAACTTAATATCACATTTATTTAAGTTTACTTTCAAGTTTGTAACTTAATATTACTAGTAGAACTCATGTACGTGTCGGATCTAAGATCTTGATGTAACTTTGGTTCATCAAACTACATACAACTCTTAAGTGAGTTGTGCTACATATCTTAGACTTACACTAGTGTTATGATGGTCAAACCTTGGTTAAAATGATGCAAACACATCAACGAGTTGTACACTTGAAGCTATACGCATCAAGGATGAGAACCGTGATGAGCAACAAGCACCAAGAACCCATCGGAACACCTTTCTTACTGTTTATGGAACTGATCAGACTACCTGGGCTACTAGAAAGTTGATTTTCAGTTAGTTCGGTTCGATTAAATGATTTTCCGTTTAGACCTCATCTTAATCCGAGTTACGGTTTAGGATCTATGGCCTCCCGAAAGTCGCTACACCCTATTAACGTTGTGCTGAAAATTTCTGACCTACTCGCACTTAAACCGCCACCACGGTCAAACGAAGACGAGTTTGGTTCTGGAAATTGGTCAGTACTTAGGGGACTCATATACGGAGCCATGGCCATTGGTCTCACCTCATTTCAGTTTGTATAGAGGTCGTGGCGACTGTACGAAGTCAGCCTTTGTTTCAAACCCTAGTCTTTACTTGAAACTTACTTTACACTTTTTGTTAAATGATGAATGATGATTATACTTAAGACCTAATTTACATACTTTTAAACCTTTGGAACGATTTACTAACTTAGTAACTTTTGACTTAGGTTGAGGACCTTTCGGACTAACTACTTGCAAACTTATCTCGAATCAACTTAACTACTTTACACTGTGAGTTATAGCATCCCTTTTTACTTTAACTATTTTGGGAACTGAGAATACATGCGCATTTTATATTTTACATACTAGGCACGAGTACTTAAACTTTATATATGTGTGGGTTATACAATGACATAAACTTTCCCCTTAGCTCGGTGATGTCAAAGCTAAGGGGTATAAAATACTATTAAATTTTAGCAGAAAATACTTTTAAATACGATACATTTTTACACAAGATATTTATTTATTTAGAGAATGGATATACTTAAACCTTGCTACAACACTTATAGGCAGTGTACCTAATCGTACAGTAGTGTAGTTTTTAGTAAGTCCGGTTCGTTCCACAGGGAATCTTTTTAAACAAAGCTTAACGCTATATTAGTTTACTTTTATAAAAATACAAATATATATATAAGTAATATTATTATTATAAAGGGGGGGTTTTTATCGTTTAATGACCGGTTTGTCGATTTTAAAACTTTAGTCGCAGTTAAAACCAAATGTAAAATATTAAAAATAAATACAAAACTTAAATTAAAGCGGCAAGTAAATAATGAAATTGCGAATAATAAAAATGCGATAAAATAAACTTGCGATAATTAAAAAGTACGATAATTAAAAGTGTAATTAAATACAATAACAATAAAAATGCGATAATTAGAAGTGCAATTAAATATAAAATAAAGGAAATTAAATATGAAATAAAAGAATTATGCTTATTTAAACTTCCGTAATCATGATGTTTGACGTGTTGATTTTAGTTTTATGCCCATGGGTTAATTGTCCTTTGTCCTGGATTATTTAATATGTCCATACGGATTTGTCCATAATAGTCCATCAGTCATAAATATAAAGAGCGAAAGCCTTCGTCAAATTATTCTTATTCCCGAAGTCAAATATTCCAACTAATTGGGGATTCGAATTGTAACAAGGTTTTAATACTTTGTTTAATGAATACACCAGGTTATCGACTGCGTGTAAACCAAGGTTTTACTACTTTGTTAACAATTACACCAATTACCCTTGAATGTAATTCACCCCTGTTTCAACAAGTGTATTAACTATTAATCCAGTTCCGTATCCGGTAAAATGAATAATTATTGGTATTTATAGATATCCCGCCCACCGTACCCAGTCAAGCGTATGTGGTTATATATAAATACGTCAAATTATAAGTTTGTATATTAAATTAATAAGGTATTGTTTAGTCAATATAAAACCCATTAATAGCCCATAGTCTAATTTCCACAAGTGTCGTTCTTTTGTCCAAACCCCAATTATGGTACAAAGCCCAATTACTCAATTTTAGTAATTAGCCCAACATCATGATTACTTCGGATTAAATAAGCATAATAATAACTTCGCTACGAGACATTAATATAAAAAGGTTGAACATAACTTACAATGATTAAAAATAGCGTAGCGTTACACGGACAGAATTTCGACTTACACCCTTACAACATTCGCTAACATACCCTTATTATTAGGATTAAAATTAAAATTAAAATTAAAATTAAAATTAAAATATAAATATAAATATATACGATATAGATAGAGAGATGGATGGATTTTTGGTGATTTTTGCGATCAGAATTCATTTGCTTTTATAGGGATTTTTGACTTTTGGGGCTCCGCGACTCGCGGCATTTTTGCCTTCAAACTCCGCGAGTCGCGGAGTTTGAAATTACAGCTCAGTCCCTTTTGGAGTCTTTCTTGCCGACGGTTTATAATATATATATAATATATATATATATATAATTAATATAATTAATTATATATTATATTATATTTATATACATAGTTAACTTGTAATTTTTAGTCCGTTGCGTCGAGCGTTGAGAGTTGACTCTGGTCCGGGTTCCGGATTTTCGAACGTCCTTGCGTACAATTTTATATTTTGTACTTTGCGTTTTGAATCTTGTACTCTTGTAATTTCGAGACGTTTCTTATCAATAATTGGAACCTCTTTGATTGTCTTTTGTACTTTTGAGCTTTTTGGTCGTTTGCGTCTTCAATTCGTCGAATCTGTCTTTTGTCTTCACCTTTTATTATTTAAACGAATATCACTTTTAAATAGAACAATTGCAACTAAAAGCTTGTCTTTCTTGAGGAATAATGCTATGAAATATATGTTCGTTTTTAGCATTATTAAATATTCCCACACTTGAGCGTTGCTTGTCCTCAAGCAATATCGTCTTAAAATACTAGAATCACTTCTTTATTCTTCACACTTTGTACATCAGTGATTTCTATAGGTGGTATAAACAATGGTAGTAACGATATGGTTTACAGTCTCACATGACTATAAAAATTTAGATCCATTAAGAAAATTGGATCTTTATGAAAACATTTGATCTTTTGAAAATTAAATCTAGTTTTTACCCTAGATAAGTTTTCCGGGATAACCCTTTACCGGTGTTGCAAAATATTTTTGTGGGTTTGGTGGGTTTCAGATTTGAAAATTTTAGCTCAAAACTTATGGTTTTGTGTCACCCACTTGCTAACCTTGTATTTGGAAAGCAACACGTCCAGTTCACTTGTCTCGTATATTACCTTTCGGTAAACTACCGTCCGGTTGTAAAGGAAAGCGTTGAACAAGCAACTGTTAAGGCAATGTCCCCTGACATGCTTTTAATTATGGTCTATAACGTGTCGGACGCAATTACTATCCTTGGTAGGAGCAATAGTAAAGCTCACCCTTATAATTTTTCGGTATGGCACAAGGTCCTGTCTTTGACCACTATGCAACCACCGTTCTTACGGTTGACACCTGATTTGGTTCAGGTGACCTAATGAATTCCAGGTGAATTCCTAGGATTTTACGTTCAATGGTAATGAACGCATTAAAAATAGGGTTTTCAGAAAATAAATCGGTTTGTAATTTTGATCAAAATATTTTCTCGTTCAAGCTCGACTTTAGATATCATTGAATTCCATGAGTTTGTAATTCTCAATCTTTAAGGTCAATCTCAAGGATTGAGTAATATCAGGCTTAAAAGCTGATTTTTAATCTTTAAGGAGATTATCCTTTCTGGGGATCTGATTCATTAGTCTTATCCAGCTAATTTGCATGGTGCCCCCCCATTGTACAAGATAAATCCTTCTCATGGTTAGGATAAATCTGACCACTTGGCGACCCTGTTTAATGCTGAGGTCCGTGGATTTTCTGCTGATTTTAGTGATGACTTTTCTGGATTTTTCGTCAACCTACAGCTGGTCTGGACGACAACTTCATGACCTAAATCAAGAAGCGCGTGTCTTTTTCGGAAGACTTTACTTC
The DNA here is from genome assembly GCF_046630445.1 of Rutidosis leptorrhynchoides. Lineage (NCBI taxonomy): Eukaryota > Viridiplantae > Streptophyta > Magnoliopsida > Asterales > Asteraceae > Rutidosis > Rutidosis leptorrhynchoides. The sequence goes on along the minus strand of NC_092343.1, from coordinate 77,371,888 downwards.
CTTTTAATGATGGAATTGATTCATCGTGTAAATCCATCTCTTCTTTTCTTTCATCGGGTAAAACAGTTTAGTTTAGTCCAAAGCAAAAGTATTTTCAGTTATTTGTTACAGATATATGTGACATATGTTTAAGATAACTTGGTAAATTTTCCCACACTTGGCTTTTATTTTCCTTTTTATCGTTCTCTATTCCATTTTAAATGAATTTTAACATTTTAGTTTGTTTCTCAATTTATGTCCTTTCCGAGGTAACAATAATTTCGGTGTTAACACCTAGTTTTATAGTTCATAAATATGTATAAACATGAATTTGAGTTCATTTAATTGAAAATTTTTAAAAATTTTACTAGAATTGGGTAGTCAGTATATAAGACTAGGGCTGTTCTTTATTATCAGAGAGCACTAGATTCTAATACAACTACTGCTTTACTAGTATTTTTAATGGTAACCAAGTGTATAAAGAAAAAAAAAAATTAAAATCCGAAAGAATTTAACCCCTTCCCACACTTAAGATCTTGCAATGCCCTCATTTGCAAGAAATTAGTAATAATTTAAATTATTGAGGTTGATTTGTGTGAAAATGATTAAATTTTTACCAAAGTTTCCAAATATATTGGCGTTTGTTTGCTGAATGATAAATGGTGCACATCATTTGTTCATTCCGTCTTGTTGTTATTTCACATATATTTTGCCTCTTGTCGTCAAAATTAGTTGCTTTTGCTGAACTTAATGCCAGTCTTTGAAAATGCGTTGTTTTACCCTGTTGTGTACATAAGATAAACTGCAAACATATATACATATTTTGGAAGTTTGGTATATTACCCCACATTCAAAAATTATTAAAATCTAAGAATAAAAGTTAGACAATTATAAAAACTATTACAATATTAACAAAAGTATTAAACGTATCAATCATTACAAATTACAAAATAAATAAAACTAAGTATACTAGGGATGATACTGGTACCAATAGGGGTTCCAGGCATAACCATAGGTGCTATAGAATGCTTCGGCAGGGTTATACGTAGGATACGGTGGTTGCATCTCTATAGACCAGGGAGGGAAGATGGGTTTTGGTGTAGGAATATAGTTTCGACCTATATGTTGGAAATGAGCTATGATTTGGTTCTGATGAACTTGCCAATCTTCAAATGCTCTCTGTCTAGCATTTTCGTACTCCTGTGAAGCTATAAACCTTTGCATTTCTTGCATCTCATTTCCCCCTCCTACATTACCTTGCTGTTGGTTTCTCTCAACCTGTGGATGTCTACCATGGTATGGTACTGCGGCGTTATTTCGCCTCTTCAAAACTTTCGCACCATGGTATACATTTAAACCTATAGTATCGCGGGGTTCTGGTTCTTCTACTAATAATCCCCCCCGACTTATATCCACACCGAGATATTCAGCAATCAAAGTAATAAAAATACCACCTCCTATTATGCTATGCGGTCTCATCCCCCGAACCATAGCTGATAAATAATAACCCACATAATATGGTATACTTACAGCGCTTTGTGGGTCTCGAATACACATATGGTAAAACAAATCCTGTTCATTTACCTTTTCCTTGTTCTTACCTCTTTGTGTAATCGAATTAGCTAAAAACCTATGAATTACTCTTAATTCGGCTCTATCTACATCCAAATAAGAGTAATTTCCCCCTTTGAAACGGTGATGGCTTGTCATTTGACTCCACACACCGTGTGTATCAAAATTTTCATCTATCTTTCTACCGTTTAGTATCAACCCTCTACAATCGCCAGATGCTAACTCCTCAGGCGTATATATACGTAAAGCCTGAGCCATGTCTAGTAAAGACATGTGGCGCATCGAACCGCCTAACAAAAATCTAATAAAAGAATGATCGGTTAAACTAGCTACCCGATCATTCAACTCTATACTACACAACAATTCTTCACACCATACTTTATATACAGGTCTACGCATGGTGAATAAACGTACCCAGTCATTAAAAGTAGAATTACCATACCTCTGTACAAGTAATTCTCTAATTGGCCCGGCCAATTCTACAGCTTCTAAGGGTCCCCATTCTATGACCCTCGGTACCTCAACAACCTTAGAATGAAGAGTATGCAAACCCCTTTGATATTTTGGATAATCTATCCAAAGTCTGTCAAATCTCAGGTTCGGGTGCAACTCTTCCAAGTGCATATCAGAAAAGGTCATGACTGGATGAGGTATATCCTGCTTGTAGTAGTTATCCACCTCCTGTTGTTCCGCATTCTCAGCAGGAGCATTGCGGGCTTGGGATGAAGATTCACCCCTTTCAGTCTGCAAAACACATCAAACACAATTTTTGTGCATCCAAATATGCATTAGTGTCAGTAAAATCATCAATCAAAATAATTACAATGACATGATCAATTTATATCAAACTTAAGCTCATTTTCATATTTTCATCAAATCTACACTTTTTCAAATAAGCATATACGAAAATGTTCGTCAAGTTCATAAGCATTCAACTCAAATAACATGTCAAAATAATCATTACTAGCAATTAAACAAGTTTCAAATGGCATTATCTTTCAAAAATCAAGTTCATGAATTTTAGACTTGAAAAAGTCCACTTTAATTCTCAAAATCATGTTTAGGCTCAAAGTTTGGATCATTTAACTACCTAGACATGTTACACTACTTAATTTAGCAACAATTAATGACAAAAATCGGCCATAACTTGTTTATATCAAAAAGCCCCAAATTTGCTCAAGAACACAAACCCTAGATTACTCAAAATTTGAAGTTTAAGGCTTCTAATCATGTTAAACAGCATCAATCTAGGTTATACAAGCATAATACATAAACAATTTAATCATAATTACACTAAAAAGCATCAAAATCAAATTGGGGAAAAAATTGCTCAAGAACACCAAATTTCGGATTAAATGGTGTTTAGGTGTAGAAATTTACCGTTTTTCTTGAGTAATTCCTAGATAGCATCCTTCTCAACATGATTTTAGTAAAAAATTTGGTGATTAACGGTTAAAAATTGTGATTTTGGGGTGTATTTTTCGGGTTTTTGCGTGTTTATGTTCGCAGTATTTGTGTGTTTTGTGGGTTGGGACTGATCTGTTCCAGCTCTTTATTTTTTTCTTATTTCCGGTCCTCCCGCGACTCGCGGCATTTAAGCCTTCAAACTCCGCGAGTCGCGGAGTTTGGTATTTTTTTTTTATATAATCTTTAACTTATAAAACAATTAAGTACTTAATTTTAAAATTTTGTTTCCCTTGTTATTTAGGGCGAGGTCGTTTCGGATCGATGTCCTAGTCCGTCCTTCGACAAAATTTTAAAATTTGTCTTTTTGTAACGATTGTTTTAAAAGCTAAGATTTTTGGGTTTTTTAATGTTTTTGGCATACTTTAATTCAATAAGATTAAAAATAATGATAATAAAAGTTCTCGTCCCTCCCTCGGGTAAAGCAATTTCGGTTCAAAGACCTAGTCTTCAACTTACGACGAATTTTAAAAATCATATTTTTAACTTAATGAGATAAAGTAAATTTTTGTTTTTAAATTCACACAACTTAAATATAAAATTCAAAATTAATATTAAAAATTCACACCAAACTTAAAATTTGAAATGCATAAAATTAAAAATTCATATTTTAAAAATTAAAAATTCACACCAAATTTAATTTAAAAATTCATATTATAAATTCACACCAAACTTATATTAATTTTTCAAATATTTACAATTTTAAATATATTGTTTTTACAAAGTTTACAATATTAATTTAAGATTTAAATATTAATTTTAAAAACATGGTAAAAATAAAATTAAAAATCTTTTTGGCTTTTTATCCCACTTTAATCAATCAAATATTATCAAAAATATGCGCCCCTCTTTTCGGTAAAGTAATTTCGATTCCAAGACCTAATTTAACTCATGACGAATTTTTGAAATATTTTGAGTTGATTGATTAAAGATATTTATACCTTAAGAATAAACGTTAAATTTCACAGTGATGTAATAAATTTTTGAATGATATCAATAATTTCGGTCGCCAAACCTAATTTTATTCAATACCAATTTAATACTTTTTAGCGAACAAATTAGCGTTTATTATCAAAAGGTTAAAAATAAAAATAAAAATAAAAACTGTACAGACATACCTGTGAAATAGATTTCTTAGTTATATGATCTATCCCATTCATAAGATAGTCGGTTTAATTGGTTTTCCATAGCTACATAGGCGTAACCTCGAGCATTCAGTGTCTTTTCTTCTAAACATATGAACGGTCCGTCTCTGCATAAAGTAACAAATTCGGTATTTGAATAGGTTTGATTATTTGAACATTTACCTCCATGTGACCATTTTCCGCATTTGTGACATCTTTCTAGGTGTCGTGCTCTTCTTTTCGCTGCGGATTTTGATTTTCCTTTACCAAATTGTAACTTATTATCTTCGCATCTGGATTCTTTTCTAACTCCGTCCATTCTTTCTCTGATTACTGATACTAATTCACTCGGTAGTATGTCATTATTACGTTTAGTGATCAAAGCGTGTAGCATTAGACCATGGTTTAGTTCACAGGCAGTCTTCATTTCGTAAAAACCTAAAAAAAATAAAAATTCAGAATGGGGGGAGAAGACTAGTTCTTTAGGGTCTGCTAGGGAAAGACCATTCGGGTTCCATTTTCGAGAACTACACGAAAACAGACAATCTAACTCTAACAGAAATACATATTATCCTTTAAAGACTTGATTCTCCCCACACTTAGTTAGCTGTGGTGTCGAAATTGTGATTAACTTCGTTGTCGACTTCCATCGGACCATGTATGTAATTTTTAACTCTGTGACCATTAACTTTAAATTCAATCCCATTTGAATTTATTAATTCTATCGTTCCGTATGGGAAAACTCTTTTGACTATGAATGGTCCAGACCATCTTGATTTCAATTTTCCAGGAAATAGCTTGAATCGTGAATTGAAAAGAAGAACTCTGTCTCCTTCTTTAAATTCTTTTGAACTTCTGATTCTTTTATCATGCCATTTCTTCATTCTTTCTTTATAGATTAACGAATTTTCATATGCTTCATGTCTTAATTCTTCTAATTCGTTTAGTTGACTTAATCGTAGACGTCCAGCTTCATGTAAATCAAGATTACATGTTTTCAAAGCCCAAAATGCTTTGTGTTCAATTTCTACTGGAAGATGACATGCTTTTCCATAAACAAGTCTAAAAGGTGTGGTTCCAATTGGAGTTTTGTAGGCTGTTCTAAAAGCCCAGAGTGCATCCTCCAATTTAATGGACCATTCCTTCGGATTTGATCCTATGGTTTTCTCTAGAATACGTTTTAAAGCTCGGTTGGTATATTCAACTTGTCCACTTGTTTGTGGATGATATGCGGTGGAGATTTTATGAGTTACTCCATATCTTTTAAGAACTTTCTCAAGTTGATTATTACAGAAATGAGTACCCCGATCACTTTCGGTGTTCCAAACCTTGCAAAAAGACATTTTAAAAAGTTGACTACAACTCGTGCATCGTTAGTTGGGAGAGCTTGTGCTTCCGCCCATTTAGATACATAATCAATGGCTACGAGTATATATAGGTTATTACGAGATTTTGGAAATGGACCCATAAAGTCAATACCCCAAATGTCAAATACTTCACATACTTGGATGACATTTTGTGGCATTTCATCACGTTGACTTATTTATCCGGCCCTTTGACAAGCATCACAGGATTTGCAAAGTAGGTGTGCGTCTTTGTAAATTGTAGGCCAATAGAATCCAGCATCATAAACTTTTCTTGCTGTTAGTTGAGGCCCATAATGCCCTCATGTTGGTCATGTGTGACAATGGTTTAATATTTTACTAGCTTCATCTCCAAATACACATCGGCGTATTATTCCATCGGGACAACTTTTAAACAGATGTGGATCTTCCCAAAAATAGTGTTTTATATCACTGAAGAATTTCTTTCGTCTTGGTACGATAATCCTTTTTCAAGGAATCCACATACTAAATAGTTTGCATAGTCTGCAAACCATGGTATTTCTTTATAATCTATCTTCAATAGATATTCATCAGGAAAGTTGTCTTGTATGGCTGATTCATTTAGAACTTCTAATTCGGGATTTTCAAGACGAGAAAGATGATCAGCGGCGAGATTTTCTGCTCCTCTTTTATCTCGGATTTCAATATCAAACTCTTGTAAGAGTAAGATCCAACGGATTAATCTTGGTTTAGCATCTTGTTTTGAAAATAGGTATCTAAGAGCAGAATGGTCGGTATAGACCACCGTTTTTGCTAGAACGAGATATGATCGAAATTTGTCAAAAGCAAAGACAATAGCAAGGAGTTCTTTCTCAGTAGTTGTATAGTTCGTTTGTGCTCCTTGTAACGTATTACTAGCATAATATATAGGTTGAAATCGTTTTTCAATCCTTTGTCCTAAAACGGCTCCCATTGCAAAATCACTTGCATCACACATTAGTTCAAATGGTAGATTCCAATTTGGTGTTATCATGATCGGTGCATTAGTGAGTTTTTCTTTAAGAATATTAAAAGATTTGATACACTCATCTGAAAAGATGAATGGAGCATCCTTTTCTAGGAGTTTATTCATAGGAGTGGCAATTTTAGAAAAATCTTTTATGAAACGTCGGTAAAAACCGGCATGCCCTAGAAAACTCCTAACTCCTCTAACATTGGTGGGATGTGGAAGTTTAGCAATTACATCTACTTTAGCTCTATCCACTTCAATTCCTTCTTTTGAAATTTTATGTCCAAGAACGATGCCTTCTTTAACCATAAAATGGCATTTCTCCCAATTAAGTACTAGATTTGATTGTTCGCATCTAATAAGCATTCGTTCAAGATTAACTAGACATGATTCAAATGTATCACCGAAGACTGAAAAGTCATCCATGAATACTTCCATGCATTCTTCTATCATGTCGTGAAAAATCACCATCATACACCTTTGAAAGGTTGCAGGGGCGTTACAAAGTCCAAATGGCATGCGTTTGTAATCAAAAGTACCATAAGGGCATGTGAATGTGGTTTTCTCTTGATCTTCGGGTGCTATTGGAATTTGAAAATATCCGGAAAATCCATCTAGAAAACAATAGTAACTATTTCCGGCTAATCTTTCCAACATTTGATCAATGAAAGGTAAGGGAAAGTGATCTTTTCTGGTGGCGTCATTTAATTTTCTATAATCAATACACACACGCCATCCTGTTACAGTCCTAGTAGGAATAAGCTCATTTTTCTCATTTGTAATGACAGTCATGCCACCCTTCTTAGGCACGCATTGAACTGGGCTTACCCATGGACTATCAGAGATTGGATAAATTAGACCTGCGTCTAGTAGTTTAATAATCTCTTTCTTAACTACATCTTGCATATTAGGATTTAGTCTTCGTTGGCGTTGCACATACGTTTTATGACCTTCTTCCATAAGGATTTTATGTGTGCAATACGAAGGACTTATTCCTTTAATATCATGAATTTTCCATGCAATGGCTAGTTTATGAGCTTTCAACACAGAAATGAGTTGTGATTTCTCATTTTTAGTAAGAGAAGACGATATTATTACAGGTAATTCAGATTCACCATGTAAATAAGCGTATTCCAAATGGTTTGGAAGTGGCTTTAACTCTAATTTTGGAGGTTCTTCTATCGATGATTTGTATCGATATCTGTCTTCTTCTTTTAGCATTTGAATTTCTTCTGTTGTTGGTTCATATCCATTAGCTATTAGTGTAGCTAACATTTCAGCTTCATCAATTGGTTCATTACCTTCTCCTAAAGAACATTCTCCTGTTCCTTGTAATTCTGGAAATTCTTCTAATAATTCTGCATGTGCATCTATAGTTTGAATATAATAACATGTATCATCTGCAGATTGCGGTTGTTGCATTGCTCTATCAACTGAAAAGGTAACACTCTCGTCCTCTATACTTAGGGTCAATTTCTTACCGAACACGTCTATCATTGCTTTAGCCGTGTTTAAGAATGGTCTTCCTAATATGAGAGGAACTTGAGAATCTTCTTCCATGTCCAAAACAACAAAATCTACTGGAAATACTAAAGTACCAACTTTAACTAGCATGTTCTCCATTATCCCTCTAGGATATTTTATTGATCTATCGGCTAGTTGTATGCTTATTCTGGTTGGTTTCAATTCTCCAAGGTCTAGTTTAGTGTATAGTGAATACGGCATTAGATTTATACTAGCACCTAAGTCTGCCAATGCTTCTATTGAACTAAGACTACCCAGAAAACATGGAATTGTGAAACTTCCTGGATCAGATAATTTTTCTGGTATCTTATTCAACAGCACTGCTGAACAATTAGCATTCATAGTAACAGCCGAGAGTTCTTCCATTTTCTTTCTATTTGAGATTAGATCTTTCAAGAATTTAGCATATCTAGGCATTCCTGAAATCACATCAATGAAAGGAAGATTTACATTTATCTGTTTAAACATATCCAAGAATTTGGATTGCTCGGCTTCAAGTTTCTCTTTCTTCATTTTACTCGGGTAAGGAAGTGGTGATTGGTATGGTTTAACATAAGGTTTATCCTTAACTGTGTTATCTTCATTAACCTTTTCAACTATCGGTTCTTTTTCCTTATCTTGTTCAGGTTGTGGTTCTTGTGGAGTAGGAATAGCTTCATCAGAAGTTACAGGTATTTCAGGTGGTTTAAGTGTTGTACCACTTCTTGTGGTAATAGCTTTAGCTGTTTCATTCCGGGGGTTAGCATTTGTATCACTAGGTAGACTTCCCGGTTTTCTTTCACCTATTAACCTTGCTAGGTTACTTACTTCTTGTTCTAGATTTTGAATAGAAGCTTGTTGATTTCTAAATGCTTGAGCATTTTGTTCATTAGTTTGTTTCTGAGATGTAAAAAACTGCGTTTGAGTTTCAACTAGCTTCGTCATCATATCTTCTAAATTCGGCTTTTTATCATCGGTTTGTTGTGGTGGCTTGTTTTGAAAATTAGGTCTTTGCTGATTGTAAGTATTATTGGATACTTGTTGATTTCTAGGACCTTGTTGGTTGTTGTATGGAATATTTCTGTTATAATTCTGGTTTTGATTGTAAATCGGTCTTGGCGGTTGATAATTATTCTGATAATTATTTCCAGGCCTTTGGTTTATGTATGAAATATTCTCTCTTTGTTCCATTGTTAATTCAATACTGAGACAATCTTTTATCAAATGTGGTCCCCCACACTGCTCACAACTAATTCGTATTGAGTGAATATCTTTAGTCATCTTTTCCATTCGTCTCTCCACAGCATCTATCTTTGCGGAAATGGAATCTAAGTCATGGCTAGAATCGGCTCTAGCTGCTTTAGATGATCTAACGATATCTTTTTCTTGGTGCCACTCATGTGAGTGGAAAGCAGTGTTATCAATAATTTTGTAAGCATCAGTTTCGGTTTTCTTCATAATAGAACCACCAGCTGCTATATCTATGTCTTTCCTTGTAGTGATGTCGCATCCTTGGTAGAATATTTGTACTATTTGACAGGTGTCTAAACCATGTTGCGGACATCCTCTTAACAACTTTCCATATCTAGTCCACGCCTCATATAGAGTTTCATTTGGTTTCTGTGTAAACGTAACAATTTCTGCTTGAAGTCTTACGGCTTTAGATGCGGGAAAGAATTGTTTAAGAAATTTGTCAACTAAAACATCCCATGTATCAATCGCCCCTTCAGGTAACGATTCCAACCAATCTTTGGCTTCTCCCTTTAAAGTCCAGGGAAATAACATGAGATATATCTGTTCATCCTCCACTTCTCGGATTTTAAATAGTGTGCAGATTCTATTAAAGGTACGTAGATGTTCATTTGGATCTTCCTTCGGTGCACCACTAAATTGGCATTGATTAGTCACCATGTGTAGAATTTGTCCTTTGATTTCATAATCTGGCGCATTAATGTCTGGATGAGTAATTGCGTGTCCTTGGCCAGTGCGTTTAGCTCTCATTCGGTCTTCCATACTTAAAGGTTCCAGATTCTCCATAATTGAATTTGTTGAATCGAAATCACTAGAGGATTCTGATTTAATGGTTCGTTCCTCAACAATCTCTGTTTGAATGATTGGTGGTTCCGGAGGAAAGTTTAGTGGTTCAGGATCTACGAATCGTTCCTGAATATTCTCCGGATTCTCAATTGTGATGTCGGGTTCAAAAAATGTATTATCGGAAATTTGAACTGAAGTACTTGGTCGACTGGATGACGATTCTAAAGAAAAATCAACGGCGGTTATATTTGCTAAATGTCTTGATCTAGTTACAGGTGGTGAACGTACAAAAGGTGGTGAACGTCTTGCTCGGTGCATTCACTGAATATCCTATTAGTTTTTAAAAGGAAAAAAAAAAATTATAATAAGTTATCCAATTAATAGACTTTTCTGATTTTGCCCACGTTTCGAATAGCCAAAAGATGCAGCAGAGGGGCAGGATTCATTTGGTCTCAATATAATTGAGGACTGTTTGGCTCCAATAACCCGGTCCACGTACAAATCCAACTATTACTACGAATCAGAAAATTTTGATGTCTATCAATTTAACCACTTAAAATAAATTTTCGTAATTTTAAGAAAACTAGATAAGAAGTAGAATAAAAATCTATGTCCTAAAAACTAGAATAGCGAGAAATAAGAAAGAAAAAGAGTTCGTCGAAAAAGGTCGAAAAAGAAAAATGGTTGAAAAATAAAAGGTGACGGAAAAATAAAAGAAACTTATAAAAATTAAAAATACTTGACTAACCTAACCTTATTACTACAACTAACTTAAAATTATAATCGCAAATTGAGATAACTAATTGGAATGATAATTGGTACATATTAAAAGGTGTCTAAAAATATTAAAGCTTATAGGAAAAACTATATTCCAAATGGAAATAACTTAAAAAGAAACTAAAACTTAAAAAGGCGTCGCAAAATTCTAAAGCACCTAAATCTTAGTCTAAATAAAAAGCACTTAAGGGATTTTACGGCAAAGCCTAAAAATCTAGAAGTAAAAATAACTATGGCAAAAACTAAGTTTAAAACTAAATATGAGCTAAAAATACAAATATTACGTTAAAACGATTGAAAAAGGACAAAATATAAAAATATACAAAAAGTTGTAAAAATTACAATTTTTATAAAAATATTATTTTTATATTATTTATTTTATAAAACTATTAATTTTATAATTTAATTAAACTAATTTACTAAATAAAACAAATTAAATAAAAAGTAAAAGTTAAAATAAAACTAATTATAATAATAATAATAATTAGGGTTAAATAATAATAATAATAATTAATTACCCCGTAATTAATTCAGTTTAGGGTTTCTGTCAGCGTGTCAGGATTACTCCGCGAGTTGCGGTATTTAATGCATTAAACCCCGCGAGTCGCGGGGTTCCAAAATTCAACTCTGGAGCAGTTTGAAATTTTACGCGTTTTTTTTTTTTTTTTTAATTTCTGTTTTTAATTTTCTGTTTTAATAAAAGTATTTATATAATAAAAACTTATATCTAAAAACTAAAATAGAAATATTTTATAATTTTATAAATAAAAATCTTAAAACTAGAATTATATATATATATTTTTTCGGTTTTTGATTTTATGTTTTAAATAAAAACAAAATACTTAAATAAAACTTATATTTTTATAAAATAAAAATAAAGAAACTTTCTAAATCTTAAATATTTAACAAAATTTTAAAAATATATAAATTTTTCTTTTTATATTTTCAAATATTTAAAACGTATTTTTATAAAAACGAATTTTAATAAAAGTAAACTAATTTTTTTTTTTTATATTAGCGTTGCGCTTCCGGCGTTTAAGAGTTTCCCCGGCAGCGGCGCCAAAAATACTTGATGTCAAAGCTAAGGGGTATAAAATACTATTAAATTTTAGCAGAAAATACTTTTAAATACGATACATTTTTACACAAGATATTTATTTATTTAGAGAATGGATATACTTAAACCTTGCTACAACACTTATAGGCAGTGTACCTAATCGTACAGTAGTGTAGTTTTTAGTAAGTCCGGTTCGTTCCACAGGGAATCTTTTTAAACAAAGCTTAACGCTATATTAGTTTACTTTTATAAAAATACAAATATATATATAAGTAATATTATTATTATAAAGGGGGGGTTTTTACCGTTTAATGACCGGTTTGTCGATTTTAAAACTTTAGTCGCAGTTAAAACCAAATGTAAAATATTAAAAATAAATACAAAACTTAAATTAAAGCGGCAAGTAAATAATGAAATTGCGAATAATAAAAATGCGATAAAATAAACTTGCGATAATTAAAAAGTACGATAATTAAAAGTGCAATTAAATACAATAACAATAAAAATGCGATAATTAGAAGTGCAATTAAATATAAAATAAAGGAAATTAAATATGAAATAAAAGAATTATGCTTATTTAAACTTCCGTAATCATGATGTTTGACGTGTTGATTTTAGTTTTATGCCCATGGGTTAATTGTCCTTTGTCCTGGATTATTTAATATGTCCATACGGATTTGTCCATAATAGTCCATCAGTCATAAATATAAAAAGCGAAAGCCTTCGTCAAATTATTCTTATTCCCGAAGTCAAATATTCCAACTAATTGGGGATTCGAATTGTAACAAGGTTTTAATACTTTGTTTAATGAATACACCAGGTTATCGACTGCGTGTAAACCAAGGTTTTACTACTTTGTTAACAATTACACCAATTACCCTTGAATGTAATTCACCCCTGTTTCAACAAGTCTATTAACTATTAATCCAGTTCCGTATCCGGTAAAATGAATAATTATTGGTATTTATAGATATCCCGCCCACCGTACCCAGTCAAGCGTATGTGGTTATATATAAATACGTCAAATTATAAGTTTGTATATTAAATTAACAAGGTATTGTTTAGTCAATATAAAACCCATTAATAGCCCATAGTCTAATTTCCACAAGTGTCGTTCTTTTGTCCAAACCCCAATTATGGTACAAAGCCCAATTACCCAATTTTAGTAATTAGCCCAATATCATGATTACTTCGGATTAAATAAGCATAATAATAACTTAGCTACGAGACATTAATATAAAAAGGTTGAACATAACTTACAATGATTAAAAATAGCGTAGCGTTACACGGACAGAATTTTGACTTACACCCTTACAACATTCGCTAACATACCCTTATTATTAGGATTAAAATTAAAATTAAAATTAAAATTAAAATATAAATATAAATATATACGATATAGATAGAGAGATGGATGGATTTTTGGTGATTTTTGCGATCAGAATTCGTTTGCTTTTATAGGGATTTTCGACTTTTGGGGCTCCGCGACTCGCGGCATTTTTGCCTTCAAACTCCGCGAGTCGCGGAGTTTGAAATTACAGCTCAGTCCCTTTTGGAGTCTTTCTTGCCGACGGTTTATAATATATATATAATATATATATAATTAATATAATTAATTATATATTATATTATATTTATATACATAGTTAACTTGTAATTTTTAGTCCGTTGCGTCGAGCGTTGAGAGTTGACTCTGGTCCCTGTTCCGGATTTTCGAACGTCCTTGCGTACAATTTTATATTTTGTACTTTGCGTTTTGAATCTTGTACTCTTGTAATTTCGAGACGTTTCTTATCAATAATTGGAACCTCTTTGATTGTCTTTTGTACTTTTGAGCTTTTTGGTCGTTTGCGTCTTCAATTCGTCGAATCTGTCTTTTGTCATTACCTTTTATTATTTAAACGAATATCACTTTTAAATAGAACAATTGCAACTAAAATCTTGTCTTTCTTGAGGAATAATGCTATGAAATATATGTTTGTTTTTAGCATTATCACTCGGTAACGTTTAGTCATTGGTCTTTGAACCGGTGAACGCGAATCTTAGATATGGATCCATAGGGTTTGACATCCCCACTCGGGCTAGTAGCGCTAGCATTTAACGGGTGTTTAATACTTCGTAAATATACGCACTCGCCAAGTGCACTTTTAGGGGGTATTATTACGTTAAGTTAGTTACCGGGTGCCCACGGATAAGCATATACTTTATCATACTGTTTGATTTACTGATTTGAAACGCTGGTCGAAGCACTGAAATCTCGTGACCTACATTACATTACCGATTACAAACAAACTATAGCTCACCAACATTCATGTTGACTTTTTAAGCATGTATTTCTCAGGTGCTTAGACATTGTTGCTTCCGCTGTTAGACTTGCTGTCTTGGTGTTACAGACTTGCTGTGTTAGCCTTCCGCTGCATTACTTAGAGATGTCTCAATCATGGAACTTTTATTTTGCATTCGTAACTTACGTTATTTTCAAACAATGGCTTTGTAACGACCTTTGGGTCACGTACTTATGTTTATGCCTCCATTCATAGGAAGCACGTTATCTTTTGTAAAACGCTATATTTTCATGAATGTTAAACTGGTTTTCAAATAGCATATAGTGTTTGACCTTGTAATGATCCTGTTGTTGATGGTCCGTACACATTGATTTAGTACGGGGCGTCACATGCTAATCCACTGATCGGTCTTAAAAGAAAGAAGTTACCTAACTTCCCACTTCTCATATTAATTCTTATATTATATATATCACTTAATTGCTAACCCACTAATCGATCTAAAATATGAAGTTACCTAACTTCCTACTTCTCATATAATTCTTAAATTACAATTTCTTCCACTTATAATGTTTCTGGTTCATGCACTATAGATTTTAAATCAATTCTTTATATAAAAGGATGTATTATTTTCATAAAGCTTAGTAGGAGTGTGTATGCACATACAATTAACAAATAACAATGACTACAAATCTTATCTTTATGATCTTGACACATCATGCATGACCAAAAAATGTATTATTTATGTTTCTGCCAACTCACCTCCCTAGTGACCTTATGTTTCTATATTATTTTTTTCATATTCCATTTATTAATTTTTAACTCAATTAAGTTTACTAAGATATAATCAATGTTATTAGTGAAGATTATAATGTTATAAGTAAAATTTCTTTTAGGTTATTATAACATTTCCCCGTAAAAATGATTTCGTCCCCGAAATCAAAACATTAAGTTAACTATGTTAGCATTTATATCCTGTTATTATAGTGCGTATGACGTTGATGTTCAATGTACATATTGTGATGTTGAGGCTTGCGGTGCAGATGTTGTTGTTGGTGGTAATGGTACTGTTGGTGTTGTTGTCGGCGGTACTGTTGATGCCGGTGATTCTGCTGGAGCTTGTAACCTTTGCACCATATTCTCCAAAGCCACTACCCGAGCGCGAAGCTCGTTGACTTCTTCTACTACACCGGAATGATTGGCGGTTCGGACGAGCGGATGAATAAGATCCAGAATTTGAGAGAGTATATAATTGTGACGAGATATTCTGGAGATGAGAGAGAAAATGGTATTACGAACAGGTTCGCCGGTAAGTGCTTCAGGTTCTTCGCCAAGAGGGCAATGTGGTGGATGGAAGGGATCGCCTTCTTCTTGTCTCCAATGATTAAGTAAGCTACGAACCCATCCCCAATTCATCCAGAATAGGTGATGGTTGATTGGTTGATCCATTCCGGTTACATTGTCTTCGGAATTCAGGTGAATATCCATATCGGAATAGCTGTCGGAGTTTAAGGAATTTGAACTAGATGCGGGATCCATCTTGTATAATTAGGGAATTGATTTTTGATATGAATTAGATTATAGAACTTAGATTGATATTCTTCAATACATAATTTACATATGTATATATAATACCAAAATCCCATAAATTACGGAGAAATTTTCTGAAGATGTCAGGAAAAGTTTACAGTAACAGATATGCTAAGATATGAATTTTTGCCTATACACTATTTATGCAATAAATGCAGGAAAACGTGTATAGACTTAAGAATGATAAGCATGTAATTTTCGACAAGAAATGATAAGCAAAACTTTTAACATACAGACACGGTCAAAGTCCAGACTTACTAATGCATCCTAACAACTATCAGTTAGACACACTCATGCAAAACCTAGTTCACTAGGACCAACGCTCTGATACCAACTGTGACGATCGCTCCAAATCCATATGGACGAACACGTCATTCATCAATTTCATTGCGAGGTATTTGACCTCTATATGATACGTTTTGTAAACATTGCATTCTTTTGAAAAGGCACACCATAAATGAATATTTAAATCAAAGGTTTTCGACATCTGATGATTTCTACATATAGACAATCACCGTAAATAATAGTTTATAATAGTACTTCCGTTGACAATGCAGTCAAAATAAGATAGATGGTGATGATTTGTGAATGCAACGTTTTCTCGAATAAAGCATGTATAACTCCATGCACATATCTTGTATAACATATAAGCAAACAGCGGAAGACTTCTAGGGAACCTGAGAATAAACATGCTAACAAGTGTCAACACAAAAGTTGGTGAGTTCATAGTTTTAATGTTTCGTATAATCTGTATATAAAGGTGGATCACAAGATTTCAGTTGTTTCATTCAGAAACGTTTATCAAAATATTCTACAAAATTGAGCACCCTGGTAACTAAACGTATATATAATTTGTACCCTTTGTATAATCATCTTAATAATACACGCAAACCAACGTGTACGCTTCTCAAATAGCATACGTCAGTTAAAAGGCTAGCTCTAGCTCGGACGGGGATATCAAGCCCTATGGATCCATATATAACTACTCGCGCCCACCAGTTCTTATAACCGGCAGTTACTAGTTACCAAAGCTAAGGGATTTTCGATTCAAACTTGGTGTAGAATTTAGTATGTACTTGTATCCATTGCGTTTAAAATAAAGTGCATGTATTCTCAGCCCAAAAATATAGATTGCAAAAGCAATTAAAAAGGGAGCAAATGAAACTCACCTTAGCAGCACATAAAGTCGTTCACCAAAATGTGACCGAAACTCGGAATACCAAATAACCGTAGATCTCAACCTAAAGAACATATGTTGGTCAATAAATGTCTATCAAGCTAGGTCAGGTCAGAGTGTATCACAATCCTAATGCTCGAGACCGACATACAAAAGTTATCAAAAGTCGTTTCAAAAAGTCAATCTGACTCAATACTATAGTTGAATGATCATGGCAATCGAAATATTCTAACATTTCACATAGTTTCTCAATTCTTGTAAAATTAAACTATAGTTTTTATAAGGCTTTAAAATATGATAAAACAATCAATTTTGACAATTGCTCAACAAGACGAGACGTGCCTTATATAGAAATTCATTTACTCGATTAGTAATATTTGAAAATCCAATTTATCAATCTTATAAACAAGTTGTTTAAATATCAATTGCAGATTCAAAAGCAATTCAATTAATGTCAATCATAATATAGTTGACCATATCTTTAAATTCGTTCATCGAAATTACGCGATTTCTAAATGAAAAGTTATTGATTTTTCGCCAGCTTTCCAAAAACATGCATATCATATACCTTTTATCAGTAATTTATGTATTTAATTCGTGATTCATCATAAACTGTTTAACGACGAAATTTAGCATACAAGCATGCATAAATATATACTCGAGCACTAGACATGGATACACAAATAATATATAAAAGATAAGATATGAATGCTCACGTATCAATATTGTGATTCAATATTGCAGGAAAGTACGTAGACGCAACAGAGATGATAAACACTAGGTTTGACTTGCGAACAGTACCCATGAATATTACCCATAACCTCCATAGCTATAACTCATAGTTTCCTTAGCTCTATCCCGCTTGAAAACCCATTTTGAAATCATTTGGACATCACTCCGTCGTAATATTTTATGTATATTATTATTTTTGTATCGTAAAAATAATAATACTAATACTATTAATAATAAGATTAATAATAATAATCTTAATATTAATAATAATAATAATAATAATAATAATAATAATAATAATAATAATAATAATAATAATTAATAATAATAATAATAATAATTAATAATAATAATAATTAATAAAATAAATACGGAGTAAAATGAATTGAATCAGAAGTAGAAATGGTCGAGCTTTTATAGTGTTGGCCTGAAATTGCCTGCCATGCGATCGCATGGTTTACTAGGCTTCTGGCAATGCGATCGCATGGCCACCTGTCTCCAGCTCACATCTTTTTGTTTCTTTGTTCGTCGACATAATTTTATAATATATATAATATAAATAATTTAAATTAATTAATTATATATTATATTATATTCTCGTGTATAGGTGACTTGTAATTTTTATTCCGATGTCTTGTACGTTTACGTTCGACTTATGTCCCGCTTCCGGTTTCTCGAACGCATTTTCGTACGCTTAGAAAACTAGTACTTTTCGTTACGCGACGTGTACCTTTATCAAAAATTAAACTTAATCATTGATAAACTATGTCACTCGAAGTGTAGCTTTAATCAATTAAGTGTTTTGGTTATTTGCTTCTATAAATCATCGTCTCGTAGTATATACATATACATATATACATTTTCATTTTAAAATAGTGTTTTACTGTAGCAAAGTTACTGCAGCAAAGTTTTTTTACTATAGCAAATAGTGATTTTCGAAAACACTGTAGCTTTTCGGGTACTGTAGCAATTCGAAAATACTGTAGCAAATTAGTGTTCTACTGGTTCATCTTAAACATTTTAGTTAACTTATCTAAATATCAATCGAATCAATAATCGAATGTTACTATCGTTTACTAAATAACTTGAAATCATATATATATGCACATTAAGTTATATATATATTGTTCATGAATCTTCGAGAACAGTTAAAGAATAATTGATTACATGAATATAGTTCCAAAACTTTCGTGACTCAACATTACAGACTTTGCTTATCGTGTCGAAAACATTAAATCATTTAAATATAAAGTTTAAATTTGGTCAAAAATTTCCGGATTGTCACAATTACCAACTTAATTTTGGTCGAGAGCTAAATATTTTCCATCTTAGAACATTTGGTTGTGCGGTTTATGTTCCTATCGCACCACCACAACGCACTAAAATGGGTCCTCAAAGGAGGATGAGAATATATGTTGGGTATGAAACATATTCAATTATAAGATATATTGAACCCATGACGGGTGATGTTTTTACAGCACATTTTACTGATTGTCATTATAATGAAAAATTGTTCCCTATATTAGGGGGGAGAAATAAAAAATAAAGAAAAAGATGTTTCATGATGTGAACATAAATTAATGTATCTTGATCATCGCACAAAAGAATGCGAAAAGAAAGTTCAAAAATAATACATATGCAATAACTTGCAAATAAATTACCTGATGTATTTACAGATACAAAAAGGAGTGACTAAATCATATATACTAGCAGTAAATGCTTCAGCTAGAATTGAAATTCTAAAAGCTGCCAATAATGTCACTCATGAGTCTTTGCCACGCCAGAAACGTGGGAGACCAATTAGTTTCAAAGATAAAAATCCTCGAAAAAGAAAATCAGCTGATAATGAAGTAAAAGAAAGTGTTCAAGAAGAACCACAAATCAATACTCCTTCTACAGAGGAGATTGATGATGTCAATAACGGAAATTGCAATCAATTATGCACATTCAAAAAAATATTATTGAACCGAAATGACATGAAAAATCTTGATGAGATATTTTCATATAATGTTGCATATGACATCATGAATGATGATGATGATCCAAAACCATAATCTGTCATGGAAAAATAGACACGATTGGGATCATTGGAAAAGAGCAATACGAGCTGAATTTGAATCGCTCAATAAAAGAAAAGTTTTCGGATCTATTGTTCTCACACATAAAGATGTTAAAAATGTGGAGTATAGATGGATTTTTTTGCGAAAATGAAATGAGAAAAATGAAGTTACAAGGTATAAAGCTAGACTTGTAACTCAAGATTTTTCTCAAAGACCGGGAATTGATTATGATGAAACTTATTCCCCTGTTATGGATGCATTTACTTTTAGATACTTAATCAGCCTGTCAGTTTCTAAAAATTTAGAAATGCATCTCATGAATGTTATTACTGCTGATCTTTATGGATCATTTGATAGTGATATATATATGAAGATACTTGAAGGATTTAAGGTATCAGAAGCATCAAATGCAAACCACAAAGAAATGTACTCAATTAAATTACAAAGGTCTTTATATGGGTCGAAACAATCGGATCGCATATGGTATACCCGATTAAGTGATTACATGATAAGAAAAGGGGACAAATAATCTTATTTGCACATGTGTCCTTATTAAGAAAATAATGTCCAGATATGTGATTGTAAGTTGTTTATGTCAATCATCATAACATCATATGAACAAATAAAGAGATCAGTATTGCCTTGGATTACAAATTGAGCATATGCCTAATGGTTTACTTGTACATCAAAGAACTTATACCGAAAAGATTTTAAAACATTTTTAAAGACAAAACCATTGGTTGTTAGATCACTCAATATTGACACTGATCCATTTTATCACTGTGAAGATCATGAAGATCATTGGAGCTCTTATGTATCTTACAAATTGTACAAGACCTGATATTTCTTTTGCAGTTAATTTGTTAACAAGGTTCAGCTCAGCTCCTACCAAAAGACACTGGAATGGGATCAAACACATATTTCGATACCTTCGAGGAACTACTGATTTAGAATTATTTTATTCTAACGAATCAAAACAAGATTTGGTTGGTTATGCAGATGCAGGTTATTTATCTGATCCACATAAAGCTAAATCTCAAACTGGATATATATTCCTAAATGGAGGTACTGCAATATCATGGCGTTCTCAAAAACAAACACTTGTTGCAACATCATCAAATCATGCCGAAGTGATTGCATTACATGAAGCTACTCGGGAATATTTTTGGTTGAGATCAATGACACAACTCATTACTGATTCTTGTGGACTAGAACATGATAAAAGTCCAACAACTATCTATGAAGATAATGCAGCTTGCATAGCACAGATGAAGGAAGGATATATCAAAAGTGATCGAACAAAACATATACCTCCTAGATTCTTCTCATACACTCAAGACCTCATTAAGGACAACCAGATTGAAATGAGATATGTTTAATCCATCAAAAACTCTGCTGATCTTTTCACCAAAGCATTTTCATCTACTATTTTCAGAACGCATGTTCACAATATTGGCATGAGGCAAGTTCAAAAGATGTAACAGCTCAACAATGTCTACTTGAGGGGGAGTCAACTATATGATGCACTTTTTTTCCCTTAGCTAAAGTTTTTATTCCACTGGGTTTTTCTTTGGCCAAGGTTTTTAACGAGGCAGTAACTTATAGTTGATCTCAAACAAAACAAAATTGGTATCCAAGGGGGAGTGTTATAATATTAGGCTTTAATGGATAGTCAATTTTGTACAAATCATAGTCAATATTAGATACCTCTTATAGTATTTTTTTTTTTTTGTACTATAAATACTCATGTATGCAAGCTAAAAAACTTGCACTCTCCATTATACTTACAAGAATCATTTCTCTCATTAGTATTCTACTCCTTCATTACTAGAATTTTGTAGTAAGTTTAGGCTACCAATGTTGTTATAAACAATTAAATTACAACAATCTTTTATTTTTGACAAATCAAAGGTATGAGTTAATATTTTATATATCTAATTAATCTAGGAAAAATTGGTGAGGTGGGGTTAGGTTGTGTGAAAACAGGTTGTCAAGTATACAAGTGGTTTAGGAGATGGACAAGATTGGCCTGTGCAATCATGTGTTGGACTCTTGTCTTTTTGTACCTAACGGAATTTCATGTCTAATAAACAACTACTCCGTATTAAAAGTTTAATTAAAATTAATAAAAATAAAAGAAATTTATTCCATGGCTGCACATCGTATTCCGGTAACACCTCCACCGATTATGGAGGTGGCTGATTTTCTTCTTGGCTAGCAATACTAATAATAATGCAAGTCATAGATATACCAAAAAAAAAAAAAAAAAAAAAAAAAAAATTTTATGCTGCCGTAAATGTCATACATATATGATAAAAACGCATTATGCATCCGTAACAAGTGCTCCGTAGTTAGTAATAAGAGTTTTGATTATTTGTTTTTTTTTTAAATAACGAATACTGTATAACAAAAAGCTTTAATCGGAAAATGAAAGACGACCGACAAACATACAAAAGAAACCTTGAAGACAAAATCTCGCGGATGAAAGGATCCATAGGATTAATTGTAGATATTACACAAAATAGAAAGATTTGAGTTGTTTAATCATCGAGCTTTTATTTGAAATTGTATATATCTATCTATTCTATCTATCCTTTAAGTATAAATCTATCTAAAATCTAAAATATATGTATGTTGGATTCGGCTCAATCCTTTTAGTAAAAGATTTAGCCGAGTTTCATTGCAATCCAATTAAGAGAACAAACAATTTTTATTATTATTATTATTATTATTATTATTATTATTATTATTTTATTTTTTTTTTTTTTTTTTTTTTATCTTTATCCTTATCCCCATCCAAAGTATAGCCAGGAACTCAAATTTGATCTTCTTCCACAATTTTTGTTTTTAACGACAAGCTTGCATCAGTGTATCATTTATTTCAACGACACTAATCATTTGCACACACACACACGCGTTCGGGAGGAAACCCGAATCGTATTACAAGAACTCGATCCTTTAACCATCCCGAGGGGCAGGCAGACCGAGTTTGAATCCTGAATGGATCCGGGAAAAAAAACCCCTGAGGTCAATTTGGATATCCATATTTCAGGCAGATTAATTAATAGGATGAACAGAACGAGGCTCGAACCCATGACCTAACCTCCAGTCCCAACACACAAGGTGAAAGGGATGCCGTTGAAGCAATGCTTCGTTGGCGATCTTCTTCCACAATTTAATCCTTGTAATAAGAACAATCACGCCATAAAAGTTTCACATGTAAGCAAACATTGAGGAGTGTAGTCATGATCAAAGCAAGAACAATAAAACTTGTAACAAAAGAATTCATAATAATCTCACAAAAATTAATGAAAACTAGAGTACCAATAGTGATAGATGATCAAATAATCGGTTAGTTGTATTTGGGTTGATTTAGTGACAAAAACGGAGTGTGAAGATGTGATATGGGAACTATTAGAAAAATTGCTAGAGGTTTCCTCAATTTGATGTTTCTAGTGCTAATTCTTGAGGACAAGAATTGTTTCAAGCGATGGGGATTGTTATAGTGGCACATGCAACTCACGTGACATTCACATGTTAGTTGAGTTTGTGTAACATATACAAATGTAACACCAAATTGTTAGTTCTTCAATAAATGATGTAATAGAATGTAATAGGAATTCATTCAGTTGTAATAATAGATTTTTCTTTCCCTGTATTCTCTCAACTACTTTTCAATTCAACGAATAACTCCATTGTTCTTAATCCGAAGCTTTCAGGTTATTCGTTAAGGTCAACCCCAATCTACTAGTTAAGTCCAGGTTGATCATATCATCATCCAGCCAAGCCAAACCATAATGTAAAACCGGCTAACATACTTGGTCCAGATTTATACTCAGACGACAGAAGTAGGACACATAGGTTACAGAAAAATAAAAGGGAAATGTTTCTTGAAAATGTCGTAATTCATTTCGTAAGTGGCACATAAGTAACAGAAATGAAGAAAGATTGTTGATTACACTACACTTTGAGCTTAAATTTCAGTTTTCCATTGATAAACCAATGTGAAGATTGAAATTTGGAACTAGAAAAATTTCTGGAATTTTCCTATTAATGTTAAAAAATATATGAAAAAAAAAATCATCAAATAACTAACTCGGTATACAAATACAACAATTTGCTTGCTTACCAGCATCAACCCACTGCTGCTGACTTCCTTGTGTCCACAGAGCTGCAACTTTTTCATATATCCAGGCAGTTACAAAATTTCATCTGATAACAATATCAGAAACAACAACCCGTACAAATGTGATAAATATTCAATGATTTGCAGCTTCAATCGAGCCTAAAAAGATGGCCTGTGTGGATCAAGACTTGTATATGGGCCAAGAAGAGTAATTAAGCCCATTGAAGCCCATCAAATCCGATTTCTGAATTTGTGACCGGAGAGTCACCAAGATCAAGTTGTTCGATTAGTTTGTTTTCTCCAATGGGGTCCACGTAGGGTTCTAGAAGATCGGAAGATCTCTCAGATGGTATACCGTAATCCTTAAGAATGCAAGATGATGCAGCAGATGAAGCTTCTCTCTCTAAAACCGCAAGATAATTGTCTTCGAATTCGAAAACAAAGTATTTGTCCTTGCATGCTGTGCAAACCAACACCACCATTAGGATTAGAATCACCAAAGGTGGCAAAATGGGTGGTTTGGGTCAACCAACTTTGTAGTGTTCGCCCATTTGACCCATTAGAAGTAAGTATATAATCCAAAGTTCCAAACCAAGGCGTTGCTAATTAAACGAGCTAAATTTTCACATTTTTAAATGCAAATGATAGGAGTCGGAGCATGAACTCACCATCAACGAGATGAGCAAGATGGTGAATGTTCTTTATTCGAGTTCCATTGAATTTTAGAACCTAAAAAAATTTCCACAAACTTAGCATTTCTGAGTATATATATAATAATAATAATATAGGATATAGGAAAAGACAAATAAAACTAATTAGAATCAAAATAAAAATAATATAATAATAATAATAATAATAATAGAAACAATAAAATGTTTACTTGCCTGTTCATTGCTCATATCCTCGTACCCAATGTTCACTTCATTTGCTAATACCTGCAAGTTGAATGCAACATTTAACAGCAATTGAATGCAAGATAGGAGAAAATTTACGAAATCTTAAGACTTTTTTAGTAGATAACCATGCCAAATTTGCTTTACAAAATTCAAATTATTTCATTAATGATCATTTTTTAATTTATGTTTATGTTATTAATTTTTTTTTATTATAATGATAATAATAAATAATAAATAACCTATTTCACTATAATGATTTTAAAGGTTCAATTTGTTTGATTCGTTAGAGATGGAATACAAACCGAATTGTTGTGACCCAGTCAGTAGTAATAAACTGGTTAAAATTGGGAACTCTTTTTTGAAACAAGCCAAATTAATGTAACAGAAACATTAGGGTCGTTAAATCAAGATTCATGCATATGTACCTGAGATAAGATCACAATCTGTTCGCCTTTGAATCTTGCCATTGAATACCGTGCTTTTGTCAATAACTTTAACTAAAACATATGAACAAAAAAGATAACCAACTCAACTACTAAACCAATAATTTGTGGAATATTGACCATTGACCATATGAACAAAAGATAGAGATTCACATTTACCCCTATGCTGTCTTCGCATTCCTCTCTGTCAACACATATATCACGAATAAAAGTATTAAAATACATTAAAATAGACTTCATATTTAATTTTACTGTATATCATTTAGGGTAAGAAAATACATACTCTATAAGTGGTTCTGACAGAGGAGTAAAAACTAAACCAGCTACAATTAAATATGATGGCTGACCCCCTTCAATATGATATGGTACCTATGTCGAACAATAACAAATTAGGTAAACCAGAAGTTTTCATAGTAGCATGTGATTCTAAATGTTCACATTAGAGGTGGCGAGATGGGTTCACCCAAAAATGAATTAGATAAACCATTGATTTCACGATAGCATACGATATCGTCACCCATGCCAAACAATTAAATATTAGGTAAATTAAAAATATCATGGTAGCATGTTGATGGGATTCCAAAGGTTCACACTATAAATGGATACTTTTTTTGTCCATGTCTTGCATTTTATTGTAAACAATTATCCAATAGCTACCATTAGAAAGAATATTATATTATTATAACAATAAATAACATCTTCAAATAGAATACTCAGGTGGTTGTGAGCATTAATAATAGACTCTGGGCGACTTAAGGCATTCAAACCATTCGGGGTATACTTAACTTGGTCCCATTTAAGCTATAAATATTTGAGATAAATTTAAATAAATAAATAACCCATATCGACCCATTTATATGGGGTCAAAATTGCAACTCTAGTTCACAGCAACAAAGAAGCAATGTGAAATACTGATATCTGCTTACCAAATGTACTCTCGGATTCATAACAGTTTGAACTTTCATGAAAGCCCCTGCTCTGATGATACCAAGCTCTGCTATATCACCAGTAAACCTGAAGCATAACATCATTAGAAATAAGATGCATAACATGTGCATGCACCACCAAAAGAGAACGAAATAAACTGCGTTTATGCTCTACTTATTGCATAATTATTCTAAAACAAAGGTAAGAATAATAAATTATTCACCTTTATTATGAGAAGTTTATATATATGTAACATATGTGAATAAATAATCAAAGGCCTTACTTTTGACTAATGAGGTAGCGAAATGCAATACGTTCGGTTGATCGGAAAGGAACGGTCCCTTCTGACCCAACGTCTACTCCGTCAAAACTTACAATTACATCCCCCTGGAAAGTGGAAAAAAAAAATGCTTATATCTGAACATTTCCTACAACTTTGTTATTAAACCATAAACATTAGATGGTAATTTTAGGCTAAGGATCGAGTCGGTTTACCCAAAACACTTCACCAAAAATATTATATTCGTTAGAAACTGGTCCGCCAAATATCAAATATGACCATCTTTACTCTAGGTTTTTTCCTCTAGGTTTTTTCCTCTAGGTTTCTACCCGTTTTAGATGACTATGTTGATTTTAACTAGTAGGATCTTGCGTTTAAATAGTAGTATACCTCCTTCAAGACATTACTGGTACCAGAAGTCGGTTCAACACGGCGGACAAGTACACCCTGCATATATAAACATTGGAGGTGGGGACCACAATGGTAAGTTCATGCATAACTATGGACATTAAAGTGACAATCAGTGACGTGATGCTTTTTGGCTAAATGGACGAACCTCATTAGACGGCACTTTTAAGCAGGCACGTAACGCCGGATTCTCTAATTTCTGCAATAATATACCAAGGGAAGGGAATCCTGAAATTTGAACAGATGTGATTTATTTACAATATTTTCTATATCATAGTCAGCAAATTACTCTAGGAACGTATAGTTTAGTTCAGAAAAGGTACTCAGTGGAAGAATATCAATATATATTATAAACAGAGTCAACAATTTTGCAAAGCATCTTATATTATATTGCTAAGTAGGTTTACGTACAGGCAGCAAAATCGATGGGTGGTAACAGGTCAATACAGGGTACTCACACATGTTAAAACACTTCCTGAACTTTTAATAGTTAATTGAGTGAAATATAATAAATATACCATTTTTAATTAATAAAAATCAAAACTTTTTAAATAAAACGAAATATGAAGTATTATTGGAATATGGAACAATAGTACACTTTGAGCGACTTTCGACCCATTCGACATTTGGCTTGTTTATTCTCAAGCTAATTTTTTTGTTTTATCCATTAAAGAAAGAAACTTAACAGGAATTGACCCATTCATAAATAAATGGGCCGAGGTTGCTATATTAAGTAAGGTGGCATTTTCTCACCAGTGTACTTCCCATTTCTCTCATAGTCATCCAGAAAATGAGACACGACTGTTGTTGGAATTACATACCCAATGTTCTCAGTATCATCAGATCTGTATACCTACAAACACAAGTAGATGTGCATAAAGCCACGGCATGCAAAAAAAAAAAAGTGGCTTGTTCTTGTGCAAGACGCAAGCCAAACTAGTAAGATATTTTTCACTCCATTCGGGATAAAGTAGTATAGTTTTGACTTGCAATGCTTCGTAATTATACACATTGTTACCGGCAAAGAGTATTTATTATTCTATATTCAAAATAAATAATTATGTTTGACACGAGACTCTATTTTAGTAGCATAGGGATCGCGATAGACTATTAGTTACCTGAAATGCGACACCGATGCATTCTCCTTGATCATTGAAAGCAGGACCACCACTATTACCTACAAAATTGCTGGTATAAGCAGTGGTTACAGCAGGAAGAAACGTATAGCACCACAAAATTAGCAAAAAAATGAAGAAAAAAATAAACTAACAGTATAGAGACAGACCGAATTATCTTGAAAAGAGAACAAGTAATACCAGGATTAATTGCTGCATCGATTTGAATGCCCAACAATTCAGCTGATCCATGAGCATAGGATGTAACCTGACAGAGACAAAATAACAACATTGCCTTCAAACACAATGCATACTTGGTTTAGGTTACCATGAAAGACGCTCTCCAGAATATTCGTGCTTTTTTTCTTATAAAACATCTTCAAATTCATGTAGTAAGTTCGACCATAACCAGAAAAAATGAGACTGCTATTTTTATGTAGAGCATGATCCCAGCACTAAGTTAATTCAATGTATACAACTACAAGAATTGCATTCTATTTTTCTTGTAAAAGTTTTAGAAACTTGCTTTTTCATAAAAACCAAATATTTTTCTAGTCAGAAAGTGGTTAATTCTCACTCATAATTGAGTAAAAACGCTAACTTTCTAATGTTACATTCCTAAAAATTTAACGTCAGTGAAATGAAGACCATGTAACAAACCTCTATTCGAGATACAACCCCCTTGGTCACTGAAATGGTATCTCCTCCAAGTGGATACCCTACAACAGTTACTGGATCCTGTAGAAGAAAAAGTTTAAAGTTACAACACAGATCATAATTTCTTTTTTTTGATCTGTTTCCATTTACAAGTGGTTCACTCAATTTTTTAATGCTATATTCCTATCATATAAATCGAATATAAAAACCTTGGATATTTTAATTTTTTAAGGATGTGGGAAGTTTGAAGGGATATTTACCTGAAGACGAGGCAAATGGCCAAACTGAAGTGACTCAGCCCCTTTCCAGAACTTCTCATTTTCTACTGAAAGCAACGCTATGTCACATTCCATACCTTTAGCTAAAACCTGTAAAATAATGATCTTCTCAATCCCAGTCATTAATAATTAATTAATAATAGTAATAATAACACTTTCATAATAAGTTGCTATAACTAGTTTAGACAGAAAAAAGGTTGAGTTAACTCCTCTATCTTATTAACAAAAATACCTTAGCCACATATTTGGTGTCATCCCCTCTTCTCTTGACTTTGACCTGCAATCAGTGAATATAATGGTACTCAGCAATAGAGCACATTTTGATCATTGACACAATATGAGAATAAATAATTTTCTTCCATGGGTTAATTTATAGGAGAAATTGGATTCGCTAATGTTTTCGATAGCTAACTTTAGCCTCGAAGTACAGGAATAAAAATAAGAATGGGTGAACTTCTGTTAAATTTAGCAAAATAATCAATGAAATATCCTACTTGTGTGTTGTGTTCAACACAATGAGCATTTGTCAAGAGCTTTCCATCACCAATCATAAAAGCACTGCATAAAAAATCGGAAGATAAACAATTTCACGATTAGAAACGATACATGACTATGAACGTTTCTAGAAGATATAAAAATTAAATACAAAAAATATTATAAACTTAATTATGGCCATCGGATAAAAGGAATAAGGATAAAAGCATACCTTCCTGTACTTGTAAACTGTCTTTGCTTTTGCCAAGGCAGGGAATAATCTGGTTCAGTATGAGTGCAATAAACCTAAAGGATATATAAAAACAACAACAATATTTAATTAAATCACATACACCTTCATATCAAAGAAAATGAGATCTACCACTTTCGCAAGTGATTTCATGGAACATTATACAAAAATTTATTGACAAAAAACAAAATGGTACGATTCTACTATGTATGAAGGGTTGGTCAAACTTTACCTTCACAACAGCATTAAGAAAAGAAGCATCTTGAATTTTAGCTGTGTCTGCCTGAAAAGGAGAATATGATTTAGTTTGCAGTAACATAGGGATCACTTTAGCTAATAAATGGGGTCAAACAAATGAACCTATATGATGCACCTTATATAAGATGTTCAATAACTACAGCCGAGATTACATAATTGTGGTTTGTAAGTTAGATATCATATATTGCAATTCTCAAGAAATAAGCTTAAGCTATATACATCATATCAAACGGAATAAGATCTTTTCATACCTGTTGATCCTTCAAGGTACCCATAAAACCTTTGGCATTTTTTCTCTGCGTACCAAATGACTTAAGGGACTGAGGTTGTTCTGCATTGTTTATGCCACTATGATCATCAGCATTTATATATGGTTGTTCATCTCTTGATCTTCTTGAAAGCTTTTGTAAATTGGATTCTTTCTGGATACAAACATTACAAGAAAATTATGTAACCAAGATTGCAAGTGCGAATCAAGTATTAAAAATAACAAGCAACAACATAGGCCATATCATACAAGGATTTAATCATGAGCCTCAATCTACTTCAAAACAAGACATTTACTCGCTCAAAATCCCCTTCATCTTGTGCAAGTGAGACCGTTGCTCCAAATTTATCCATTGCATTCCATCACTAACACGGAGTTATTTCATTAATTTAACTAACAAGAAACCGGTAAGGTTTTTCCTATTCAAGCTACTCAAATGTACGAGGCCTAACTGGGTTATCTTATGACCCTTTCTTACCCTTTTCCCTATGCATTTAAGATACACTGCGTGAGGTTTAAACATGAGACCTCTTGTGAGTAACCACCTGGTTATCTTGAGATCATGGAATGTTTAATTCATTAATTTAACTAGTCTAATAAAATGATTTATGGAAAGAACAAAATGCAGCCTCACGTTAACCCCAAATATATTTCCCTAGGCCATGACATTGCTTACAGAGCAACATACACATCATTTCAAAGCTGTAAAACAGTTTAATTAGTAATAAACTGGCTCTAAGTTTCCTGTTGCATTACATCACGAAAACAAAGGTGTTCCATAAGTCAATCCCATCAAACACAATGTAGCCTAACCTAGCACTAAGTAACTAAATCTTCAGGCCATCTAATTATTCGCAGAACTGCATACGCATCAATTATATGAC
The DNA here is from genome assembly GCF_046630445.1 of Rutidosis leptorrhynchoides. Taxonomy (NCBI): domain Eukaryota; kingdom Viridiplantae; phylum Streptophyta; class Magnoliopsida; order Asterales; family Asteraceae; genus Rutidosis; species Rutidosis leptorrhynchoides. The sequence continues at coordinate 77,340,936 of NC_092343.1, read as the reverse complement.
ATAATCAAATTTATGACCTACAAAACCATCCCAAAATAGCCTAGTGGTTGGGCTACTGATATCCTGTATAACAAATCAAAACAACTGAACTATGAGCATCCTTAATGATGTGAACTTCACAAGTCCATAGCATCGCCACGTCATGCCACATCAGCTTTTTATAAACTTCAGCAGGTTATTTATATATTACTCAACTAACAGTCTAACACTCTAGCAGCAACAATTAGAAATTAAAATTAAAATTACAATGAAAACACGAAATTAGCTTAAATTAAAATCAAACAAGCTCACAATTTCATGAAATTGAAGAAATATACCTTAGGTGATGATTTACGAGTACTTTCCTTCGGAATTCTCTTCTTCGGATCTTGACTTTGACTTTGACTTTTGCTGGTAGCTTTTGGAATGATTAAGCGAGTAGCAGATAATTTGGAAGAAGATGAGAAAATAAGTTGAGATGAAACTGAACAGCGTGAAGTTCCGGTGGAAGTTAGGGCATTAAGAAAGGAAGATGCGACGGTGATCGCCATTTTTACCGGCGGCCGTTACTTAGGTTCAGGTAAGAAGGAAATAGAGAGGAAAACAGTGTCACTGTTTTGTTAAAGTGGGAGATATAATTTGAGTTACCTTATCCGCTCATTCAATTTAAGGTTAAGTTACTTAAATAGTCCTTTTACTTTTATACTTTTGCAACTTTTAACTTATTTTTATGCATGAATTTTTGGCAATTGACACGGTGGCTAAACTTGAACATCTATTTTGTAGTGGTGAAAAATCATAAATACATCAAAATACATTACTATTACTATTTATTTACTTCAAAAACTAAAAAAGTATTATGGAGTATTTACTACTCTTTATACTAATTTACAACATCAAACAACCCATATAACTCGGATTAGGATCCTCTCCTGTTACATTACAACATGATAGGTCATGTTATGATTTTTGTGAGGAGAAAAAATATGACCCACTAATTATTTGTATTTATTTATTTATTTTGTTATTACCTTTATTCATGCTTAAAATATAACTTAATGGGTCAAGTTACAGGAGAGAATCTTGATCCTATAACTCGTACAATCTTCACAAGGAGACAAAGTACTGTAAAATCATCACTCAAGCAGAAGAAGACTATTCCCAGATGCAATATTTGGGAACCGAAAGACAACTAGATTAGCAAAGTTTGATTGCCATTTCGAAATATTCCAACCGAAAGACAACTACATTAAGGTATCTTGTGTTGACTGTGTACAATAGCCGCAATTGGTCACTACTACGAAACAAAAACATGTCTTCGATGCATGGGAAGCTCAATACGCATGCCATAAGTAAGGAGGCATTTGGAAACATTTTTAGGGACAATCGGGGAAGGTATCAATATTTTTTGGTTGTTGTCCGAGACTCAAAATAGATAAGAATGTGGAATACCTTTTTTTATACATTTTCAAACATGGAACTTTCTTAAGGCCCGTCAAAAGCTGTTACATTTCAATCTCATTTCACAAAAGGATGAACCTGGACAACTTTGATTTGGAAGAACCGGAGGATAACTAAGAGACAACAAATCCCGAATGCCGTTTATTTGATGATGATCAGTCCGAACATACACAGGTGGAAAGCAAGATATCTACAATCCCAAAGAGTGTATCAACCGACCAACAGCAACATGCTCGCTTTTCCTTGCAAGCATTAAAAAAAGGGTAAAACCGACCCTCTGGCGGCCCCACACCGACAACATGCTCGTATACGACTGAGCATAGCTGCTTTCCTAAGTGACTAGACATTTTTTAACACACAATAATCATCTTCAAGATGTGTTTAAAATATACTTTTAAGAGTAATTAGTAATAGTAATTACTGATATACCTTATTCAGTTACTACTTTTTCACATTACAGATTCAGAATACAGATGATAGAATTTGTAAACTCAAGATAGTCATCGTAAACAAAATCAATTTTAATATGGGAACATAGAATGGATATTGGAGTGGTGAACTTTTTATACAGCCAATATTAGAACAAAAAACCAATACCGGCGCTTTTCAAAATATCAATGTTTAGCTTCCTGAGGTTGGGCACCGGCATTAGGACTTTCAAAACCTCCAGTTGATGGTGCTGTGGGGTTAGCTTGATACATATTTTGTGTAAACAATGGAGGTGGTCCACCTGAAGTAGGGGTTCCTGAGCTCACTGGGGCCATCATCGGTGCATTTAACATTATGGGCCTTAGCATACCATTGTTAACCTGCCCAGGTGCCGATGGATTGACCTGACCAGACGCAGATGGATTGACCTGACCAGATGCAGATGGGTTGACCTGTCCAGGCATGGATGGGTTGACCTGACCTGGCATGGATGGGTTGACCTGTCCAGGCATGGATGGGTTGAACTGACCTGGCATGGATGGGTTGACCTGTCCAGGCATGGATGGGTTGACCTGACCAGGCATGGATAGGTTGATCTGAGCTGGCATGGATGGGTTGACCTGACCAGGAACGGAAGGTGAACCAGGGGGTGCGAGCGTCGGAGGCATCCCGGGATATCCTGGTAAAGCACAAGAAAAATGGTTTAAAGCAGTTAAATAACTGCATGGGTACATTTGTTAAAAAAAATAGAAAACATAAGGGAAGGAAAAAAAAAAATCATATAATTTTTTTGGGAAAAAAAAAACCATATAATTTTTTTGGGCAAAAAAACAAAGAACTTCATAAACGATAATGGAAAACTTTATCAAAAAAATGAAGCCCCAAATTACAATGAGTAAACCAAAGAAACATACGAGCTCAAAAACTACAAACAAATAAATAGAATGCGCCCATTACTCTAAAATGAAAACAACCCCTCCATATGAAAGTGGGTCCATTGGGTTAAATTTTATTGACAACGGATCAAATGGGTCAAATTAAAAAAGAAAATGGGTCACCTTTGTATACTCAATTGTTTACGTCCTCCAAAAATTAAGTTTTTAGAACCATAGATTGGGAAAACTATTTACCAGACATAACTATATATGTGACAACCCTTTATAGACAAATACGCAAAGGAACGTGCGCAGGTATACTTATGAGTTTACTATATCTATTTTCCAAATATCAAAACACCAATTTATCAGATGCATAAATTACCTGCAGTACCAGGAACAGGTCTGGGCAAAGGTGCAACGGGTCTCATTCCAGGGTATAATGCCGGGTTCATCGGCATCAATGGATTAGGTAGTACAGGAAGACGAGGTCTAAGTTGGCTGTAGGCCCCACCAACTTGCTGAAACGCAGCCGCTTGTCCAAGATGTTCCTTAACCTTTTGATCAATCAAATACTGATTTTGTTGTGCCTCGTATTGCTGATAGTAGGTCCGAACATTTGCCTGTAAAAGTATATAAACACGTGAGAAAATCTCAAATTTTTCTTGTATGTTGTACTTTAATTTAGGATGGACGGTACCTTGTGTTTATACCCGGCATTATGCTGCTTCCTTACAGAAGGCTGGAAAAGGATACAACACATTGTCATTCACGTCTAGATGATGAACACACTCCTTCTAACACTCAATCGAGGAGTAATATACTATATTAACCCAAGGGATATATAAGTAATTTCACAGTTCAAATCAATATCTCGAATTAGTTAGAAGGTTAGCACAGCATGAGTATTGGCAGGCAAATACCGATTCTTTTCATAATAATGAGCACTCAACCAAATTTAGGGATTAATTACACCAAGCAACGATACATGCTCATATACTTATTCCTTAAATCTCTATTCATATACAGTAATAATACTTTTAAAAATTTATCCTTATACAGTATTTATACCTTAAGCTATATCAAAATCTAATAATTTAATTATCACAAAATGTTAAGTTTACCTAAGGCAAGATCATACAATACTGCTACCTAATAATACAATGGCCCAAGCAAGTGAAGTTGCTTCACATCTTCAACTTCATTCTATCATTATAACATTAGTATCACTTATTTCATCAAGATGTAATAGTAGCAATTCAAGGTTGCAAAACTCGCTATTCGGGGAGTAATCAGACGGGACTTTGGAAGAATTAACCGGAAATTCCCCCATTAATCGGATTGTAATTTTTATACATTTAAATACAGAATTTCAAAATTATGTGTAAATTAAAAGAAAACCATGAACATAAACATAAACTTTAACATAATAATCTAAAATCGTTCATTTTGTTTAAAAACTCTAAAATTCTAGTTTAAATTCATTTAAAATGTTGACCAATTTTGACTTTGACCGACTTTGATCATCAAATCTGATTTTGACCGATTAACCTACGTTTACCGATTAATTAAACGGATTTTGGAAAATCAGAACAGACTCCTCATACAAAGGAGTAATCAGAGATTAATCGGCAGTAATCCGGGGTTTTTACAAAAATATAAATCACCAATAACAAAACAATAAAAATCAATAACAAAACGAAAAAGAGTGAACTTGAACGATTAACGAAGTACCGAGTCATGTGTCAAGTACGTATCACAGTAATCACAATAGTACCTGCAAAAATTCAACCAAATTTAGTGATATCACATCAAAACGCGCGTAATAATAGCACGGAAGTATGAAATTGAGCAATATAAATACAAAATTCTCACCGAGGCATGGTAGATTACAACCGATGTGTAAGATCTGTTATCATTAAAAAAAACAAAATCAAATAATTAGCAAAAAGTGCATTATCTAATGCAAAACTCAACTAATTACATGAGCAAAATACTATAATTGTAATTAAATATATGAAAATATTTGTAATTTGATGAACTGTAATTACGTTGTTATAGCTAAGCTAGAGATCAGAATGAGTATGCAGAGACACCTAATTAGCGCGGAAGAACAACGATCAAACGAGGAGGGCTTCAATTTTTGATAGTGTGATCGAAAGTGCGAGAAGATGTCAATATTTACACTTTGCCCCCATATACTATTTTTTTTTTCTTTTTTATCCCGTATACAAGTACGAAATTTGTAACTTTGGGTTCATTTGTCACGTGTAGAAATACAACTATTAATATTTGTGTAACAATGCTCGACTAAATATAATGTTTTTTTTTTTCCCCTTCCCGAAAGGCAAACTGTATTAAACAACGCAAAAAGAAAATAACAAGGGTCTATAGATCAGTTACATACTCGATTCTGAGCTATAGGAATACAAAACACGACGGGTTGCTAAGGGAGCAACTAAAAAACAACTCACAATACAACGATCACAACAACTTAGAATAAGAAAAGCACAAGTAAACACGAACCACGAACAATCTAGTTAGATGCAAAACTTGATAGGATTAGATAACCACTCAAGCCATTCGATTTTCTCCGTTTTGTAACGGGAAGCGATCCATTCATACGATTTCAATTGAATTTCCATGAGAATCGAAGGCCGGTTCCAACTTTTGTTTGAAAACACTTTTTGATTTCGAGTACGCCAAATGAGGTATGCCACTATCCATTCCAAAGCTTGCCAAATATAGGAACCCGACAAAGAGAGATTTCGATTACATTTACCACGGAAGGCCTCGCTCGTACTTAAATTAGAGACCGCACCAAGATTCCACCAATTATACACCCTTTCCCAAATATCCATTGAAACACGACAAAAGAACATTATGTGATCAACAGATTCGACGTCATCGTCACACAAGGGGCACCTAACGGAGTTAAGGTCGATACCTCTCTTATCATGTTCAGTACGTACCGGAATCCGTTTATTTATCACCCTCCACATGAAGATTTCGACTTTCGTTGGAACAAGGTTATTTCTTAAGGTTTCCTGACATGTTCTACCATCTAGAAGTAAAGCGTCATCAATGAGCCTTGCGAGTTTCTTCGTTGTAAACAGCCCATTTGTAGAAAGGTTCCAAAGCCATGAATCGACCTGCACATTCTGTTTTGGAAACGCGTTAATCAGCGATGTAAGTCCTTGTAGTTCACCTTCGGCGCGGCCCGAAGGGGGTCTGATCCAACACCATGACATCTGCCACGAATCACCAGTCCAATGCATTTTGTCACTAATCCATGCTTGCTGCTCACTGTCGAGTCGGTAAAGGCGTCCAAACGAATCTTTGAGCGGTTTATCCGTAAGCCAAATGTCGTCCCAGAACTTGGTTTCCTTTCCATCGCCAACGACTCTAGTGAAAGATTTATTGAAGTTGATACCCACTTTATCTACATCAAGACTTGCACGAATTATGTTAGTCCACACGCCACCTTTCTCTTGTGACCGGTTCGGCCCCGAGAGAGAGAGTAGCCCGTCAACACCATAAATACTTTTTAGAATCTTTACCCAAAGTGAATTTGGCTCGTTTTTGACTCGCCAAATCCACTTCCTCAAAAGTGCAAGATTTTTTTCCCGAAGAGAACCAATGTTTAGACCCCTTCACCATAAGGTAGAAGGGAGTCCTCCCATTTGATCCACACTAGTTTGTTACCCTCACCCGGCCCACCCTAAAAAAAGTTTCTACGGATACTCTCAAGCGTTTTAATGACACTCACAGGAGCTCGAAAGAGTGAGAAATAGTATAGCGGTAAACTACTAAGAACCGACTTCACCAAAGTTAATCTTCCACCAAAGGAGATCGTTTTAGATTTCCAATTCCCTAATTTTGTATTAAATTTATCAATCACGGGGGACCAATTCTCAACACGATTCATATTTCGACCAATAGGAATATCAAGATAAGTGAAAGGTAATTCACCCACTTTGCAACCAACCCGACATGCCATAGATTCGGTTTCACTCGAAGGAACCCCGAGCCCATACATGACTCCTCTAAACAAACACGTTGTCCGACCCCACTTCGACTCCTAAAGTTACCCGAGCCCAACACATTGTTCGACCCTACTTCGACTCCTTTAAACAAACCACAATTAGTTGCATTTTTAGTTAGGAGGTTTAGACCTTCTGCAGCGATTATAAAAAGGAAAGGAGAAAACGGGTCTCCTTGTCTAACACCCCTCTCAATAGAAAATTCGCGTGTCGGTGATCCATTAACAAGTATGGAAATGGAACTTGACTTTAAACAAGCATAAATCCATCTTCTCCACCGGACCCCAAATCCCATTCTAGCCATCATCTCTATTAAGAAGTCCCAATTAAGGCTATCAAAAGCCTTTTCAAAGTCGACTTTAAAAATAATGCTTTTCTTTCTTTTTTTTCGTGAGGTGGTCAATGACCTCATTTGCAATGAGTGCCCCGTCTAGAATGAATCTACCTTTAATAAAAGCATTTTGCTCGACACCAATAATATTCAGGATCACTTTTCTAATTCGGGTAGAGAGCACCTTAGCGAGGATTTTGTAGTAACTTCCTACCAAGCTAATCGGGTGAAAGTCGTTGAGACCCAAGGGATCCGATTTCTTTGGAACAAGGGTGATAAATGAGGCATTACATCCGTCAGAGATTTCACACTTGTCCCCAAACCAATTGAGAGCTTTAAGGAGATCAACTTTAATAAGGTCCCAATGCATCTTGAAGAATTTAAATTTAAATCCGTCCGGACCCGGTGCTTTGGACACCCCGCACTCGTTAATGGCTTCAAAAATCTCGGATTCTGTGAAGATAGCTTCAATATCAGCAGCTTGCTGTGAGGACATACGCTTAATCTGACTTAGCGGCTGATGATGATTAGACTCAGCTCTAAACCGCAACTTGTTCGGGGTGATCTTCATAAACTGTTTACTAAAGTGAGAGTGTGCCTCATTTTTCATGATTACTGGATCTTCACACCACATACCATCAATACTCAAGCCACGAATGTTACGTTTAGCATACCTTCTCTTTATGATAGCGTGAAAATACTTTGTGTTCTCGTCCCCCTCCAAGTTCCATTTGACACGCGCTTTTTGTTTCGCCATGTTTGATCTAATCTTTTCCTTTTTGACCCACTTCTTTCTAATGTTCATCTAATTCTCACGTTCATCATCATTCAAGTCTCTTTGCTCAACTATTAATTCCCAATGACACGTACTATTTTTGAGTTCGTTGATCTCCTCCTCAAGTTTACCTAAAGACTTAACACTCCAATCCTTTAAAGCATTTTTTACATTTTTCAATTTATTCCTAAAAACACAATCGAGCCTACTACCTCCAACATTCATACTCCATGCCTTTTTAATAATATCCTCCGAACCTTCATTATCTAGCCATTGGTCAAAAATCTTCGTTGGCTTCTGACCAAAGTCTATATCTTTATCTCTAAGGATTAATGGACAATGGTCCGAAAGTTTCCTTTCAAGAGCCAAAGTGGAAAGATCACTCCAAACTTGAATAGATCTCTCGGAGACTAAAAATCTATCGAGCTTGCTAAATTTAAGACCATTATCACAAATTCTCATAAACCTTTTACCTCCTAACGGGATGTCTAATAACCGCTACTCATAATGAAATCATTGAACCAACTTGCTCTTTTAGTCATGAAGATACAATTTTGTCTCTCCGAATCTTCCAGAACTTCATTGAAATCTCCACCAAGAAACCAAGCAACGTCATGTTTACCTACAAAAGATCCAAGACTCAACCACATTTTCAATTTGTTAGCATCCTCGTGAGGACCGTAAACATTTACAATAATTGACTCAACATCCTGCCCTTTCCATCTTCCTTTAATTGCGATATAAAAATCACTTATTATACTTTCAACTGCCACGAATTCATTAGTATCCCAAATAAGGAGAAGCCCACCCGATTTACCCACTTTTTCCTTTTGAATGAAATCAAACTCATCCGACCCCCATATAATACTAACCCAAGTTCTATCTATACAATTACACTTGGTTTCTTGTAGTAGAATTACAGCAGGCTGCTCACGACTAACCAGTTTTTTAAAATCACCAACTTTACTGTCTTTCCCCGACCCGAAACCACGAATATTTAAAGAAAGCATTCTCATAATAAACAATTTAAGAACGAAAGAAGGGAGAATAGAGAAAGGATTAGACCTATCTCTTGTCCCATTCGAGACCAATTTGGCTGGCGAACTCATCCAACCCAACGCTATCTTCTGAGAGGTTCAATTGACTGTCACCTCCTCTCATTTTAGATTTTCTCGGACCAGGCACCTTCTGATATGAGTGTGAATTCTTTTGAGTCGAATGCCTTGAGTTAATCGATGGGCTATGCTTCCTTGATTTTGATTTAGACTTGGCCTTATGTTTTGACCTAGCTAGGGTTTTAGCCCTCATGATCATGGAAGATGAATGTCATTTCCTGACACTATGCCACACATCATTCGAGTTTGGTTTTCTTTGTATGGGGACTTCGATGTTGATCCCATCACCACATACATCTGCAGTTTTAGGATTGCCATCTGCTTCTTCGTCATCATCAGATACAACACCCATGCGTTAGATGCATGTGGTTCCAAGTTAATACGTCACTTTCCCTTTCTTTTTTCTTCTGGACTTTTTAATTGACACCGAATCATTATTATTATTACGTTCCTTATCTGTGTTTTTAACTGGACTCAGGCCCATTCTTCCATTTTTGTTTTCGGGGGATGGGCACCCATATTCTCTGGCCCATTATAACCATCCTTCTTAGGCCCAACATCCATGCCAGTCTTCCCCGATCCCATAACCTATTTATCTCCTTCAGGCCCATTAACTATTGCGTCATTGGGCTCACACCTTGGGTTGGTTGGATTGTTTTGGTTATCAATGTTTTGATCACGTGCGGAAGTCTCTAGGACTTCGTTAATATCACTAGGGTTTACATGATCATTATAATTCATCGCAACGTTTTGTTTTCCCATGTCAAGTTGCACGCCACCTTTACTGATGATTGTTTTGGGAATACAAGAGTCGCCATAATTACTGGCAACGTTTCCCATGTCAGCCCTAGAGTCCACGTTAGCAAAACCACAACCCGATGCTTCATCTCCTGGAAGGTTTTCTGGTATGATTTTTTCGGTAGCATCTACACCAGGAATGGGACCGAATACACTATCAACATCATCGTCATCTTCTTCATGATCCGAATTGAAGCTTGAGATATCTTCATCACTGTTATTATTACCGTTTACATTATCACTATTATTGCCATTGTCATCATCACTGTTGTTGCCATTGTCATCATCGTCCAACATCTCCTCCTCTAAATCTGTTGAGTCCCCAAAATAATTAAAGATTTAATTATGACAAAACTGTAATTTATTTGCACTAAAATGTTATGTGCAGCCAGCACAAGTTTGTTTATGTATAGACAGCAGATATTGCTGTGTCGAGTGTTTAGTTTGCTGCTCAGTCTACCAGCACAAGGTAGACAGTGTTCTTCAATCAGCACAGGATGTGTACTCAGCAGTTCAAGAATATCAAGTGTCTCAGCAATGAAGAACCAGCACAGCTGGAATGCAGCTTACTGCACAAGACAGCTATGCTCCATTATAAGCATAGTAGTTTCCCGAGTGGTCTACATCAATGGTACTATTCAACAGAAGTTAAAGATAAAGTTGAACATAAAAGGACACGCGTCGGCGGCTGACAAGTGACCTTACAAGACCACGTGGGAATGCAGAAGTTTAACGCATGTGCAGACATGGGTTATACTTTGTCAACACCTAGGGAACATAACATTCTATTTGTTTAATCAAATAGTAGTGCCAAACCAAATTGGGGTGCTCCTGCGAATAGCTACCAAAGAGGAAAGAGGAGAGCATGCTCTCTGATGCAGTTGTCCCCACAAGTACAGACATCCTATGTACCAGTGGACAATAGAACCATTACACGGTTAATAGGACTACTATAAATTGTTGTATCCACTATTGTAACAACTAGTGGTGTGAGTTTATTTATTTAGAGTCAAAAATGTGTAATAGCTTTTAGTTTACCTCTTAGCTATATTCTAGGTAATCTGTATCGACCAACTATCATTCCGCCAAGGATAGTTATGATTCTTTGTGATTCAATCAATAAAGAATAACCGTTGAAAATTACCCGTGACTCTATTTAATTTACATGTTTGAATACTAATCGTGTTTAACTGTTAAGTTATTTAAAAGAAATTGTATTCACCCCCACCTCTACAATACTCCTGTTGTTATCAAGGGACCAACAACTGGTATCAGAGCTTCAGTCTTGATAATTAATATCTTAGATCTGAATTCTCTCATGGCTGCATATTCAAATACAGCTTACCTTGAAAATGGCTCATCCAATAGACCACCCAAATTTGATGAAGATGAGTATGAAACTTGGAAGGCAAGATTCATGCTTCACCTTGAGTCTATTGACCCACTCATGCCTGGTATTACCACAGATGGCCCATTTGTTCCCACTGAACTATTGGTAGTGCTCCAGCTACAGCTGACACTCCTGCTGTTCCCGGCAGAGAGGTTGTAGCGACGTGACAAAATCATCATTGACGGCGCCGCTAACTTAGGTCCCGTTACGTGGTCATAGTCCCTATATGAGACGCCTTTGACCAAAATTATGTCGCATTCATTTGAAACGTACAAGACTTATAAAGTTTAGTTTACCAAACGGTTCGACAACAAGTTTAAGTTTACAAAAGTATAAAGTATAAATGAAATAACTTGCGACATAATTAGTTGAAAATCACAGTTACTATAAATAGCGTAAGTATGTAGACAAATGTTTGAATCTAAAGGTGCTATCACTAGCGTATGTAAGTATGCTTGACTTCAAACAAGTAATCAAAGTGTATGCATGTATGCTTGACCCCAAGCAAGTATGAGTGTATGCGGAAGCATGTATCAAATAGCCATGTATGAACCTGAGAAAACATATAGAAAACTGTCAACGAAAAACGTTAGTGAAATCATAGGTGTTTGTAAACGTTGTTTTTGAACCACAAGATTTTGTATTTCCATAACGTTGATTATCTAAATCGTTTGCATTCTAAAAGTTTGTTCGCGAGCACCCAATTATCAAGACTTAACGTATCCTTCCATAAAACCCCATCACAATAGTGTTAGAACATACACTGTTTCTCAAAAATATATTTCATCCGTAGACGGTAGCGAACCGTCCGAAATGAGGGTTTGTCAAACCCGTATGGCCACACAATATAAGTTCTCGCTTACACCCTGCAAGTGTAACTAATGATAATCGAATTGAGGATTTTTGTTCTAACTCGCTGTGGAATGTTTGTTTTCCTTGTACTTGTGTTCAAAGTATAAAAGTAAGTAGTACAAAATGTAACAAAGTATATGTTTCTCAGCCCACAATTTAAAAGTATAAAAAGTTGTTGAAAAGGTGGGACTATGATCTCACCTCGAGTGCACAAGTATAAAGGTACTTCACAAAGTAAACGTGTGCATGAAAGTTGCTTAGCCTTGACCTAAACAAGTAAGTTATATCAATTAACCGGTTACGACACATGGTTGGGTGAAATGTGTTCAATTAGTCCTATGGCTCGTTACAACTCGATTATGTAGCATCTGAATCACGTTGTCAAGTTTCATGCAAGAATCAAGTATAAAATAAGATTAGAACGATTGTATAAGTGTTTTGTTAAGTTTAACTAAAGTCAAACTTGGTCAAAGTCAACGAAAAAGTCAACGGGATCGGGTCGGGTATCCGACAATTTTTCTGGGGTTTTTAATCATATATAAGCATGTTGGCCAAGTTTCATGTTGATCAGGGGTACGTGGCATACTTAGAATTAAGCAAAAATTGATATTTTTGGGCAGTCTGCCTCATATGCACCGCATCTGAGGCAGATGCGCCGCATCTGCATCTGTTTCAGCAATTATGGGGCAGTTTACACTTAGACGATTTCAACTTCAAACAACCATAACTTTTGACTCGTTAACATTCAAAACACGTATCTTATATCGTTGGAAAGATAATTTAAAGAGGAATACAACTAAACACATTTCATCAATCAATTCCATCATTAACAACAAAGAAAACCTCAATAAATGATCATTAAACGTTCAAAATCAACGTTTCAAGTTCATAAAACGCATTTCTTGACTCGGGAATCCAATTCACACATATGATATGCCGTTTTGAAGGTATTGAAACATAAATTACAACTAAATACTTACTAATAACATTTCATGGCATTTAAAACATCAAAAGTTAGTTTTAAGTCTATCAAACCCTAACCAAAATTCACAAAAATCAATAATCATGTGTTTGAAGTTTTCTTAATCAACCTACGCATCAAAACGAAGCTAATGATACTAGTAACACAATTAAAACATGAACTTTAATATTTAAACAACATTTAGTCAACCAAAATCAAAGATTAAGCACACCCATTTCAAATTCATGCTAGTTACTCCAAAACAACAAATCGAGCAAATAAAACATATATTCATGTTATACTTGAGCCATAGACACTAACTAACACCATTTCAAGTATATAAAACGAATTTAGAGAAATCTAGTATTTTAGAAATGTTACCCAAATGTGATGAAATTGGTACCAAAATGTAGAGGATGAAGAGAGGATCACGAATATGTAATTTGTATTGATGTTTGCTTCTTGATTCGGATTTGGATGATGAATTAAGGATTTGGGTTTAAAGAGTGTTCTTGAGCTAGAGAGGAAAAAGATGAGGGAGGTGATGAAAATGAATGAATGGTGGAAAGTGGGTTGACTAGTTGACCTAGTCAACTAGTTTGCTCACTTGGCAACTTCGGTCCCTCGAGTTTAAAGCGGGTGCGGGAATTAACCAAACGAGTATTTTAAAAACGCTCGAGTAAACTAGTGATATTATAATTAAATAATGAGAATATTAAGAACGTTAGTTAACGAAAGATACGAATTTAGATAATGAAAGATATTATCAAAGAAAGACGGTGTTAAAAATAAATTTAACGAAAAAACGCGGGATGTTACATTACCTACACCTTAAAAGAAATTTCGTCCCGAAATTTAGTTGGAAGTAGTAGTTGTTGCTTCTTCTTCGAAACCTTGCGTTGCCAATTCTACGAATAAGTGAAGGTACTTCCTTGGGCATTTCAACCAACTTTGGCGGTCGGGATTTTACGTTGTTTTAAGGTTCGGCTTCACGATCCATAATTTCAATCGGTTCTCCTATGAAGTAGAGTTCGTCATCGATAGTAAGCTCATCGAAAGGAATAACAAGTTCTTGTTTTGCAAGACACTTCTGTAAGTTGATTCATAGAATGTAGGATGAATGGAGACTCAAACGTGTCGGAAAATCTAAATGGCTAGCAACGGGTCCAAAACGCCCCAAGATTTTAAAAGGATTAAAATATCGCGGATTTAGCTTTCTACGTTTCCGAAACGGACTACACCTTTTTAAGGTGCGACTTTAAACATTATGCGGTCACCCGCTTGGAATTTGAGAGGTTTACGTCTAACATCGGCATAGCGGCGATTACGGGCCGTTTTGAGTCTTTCTTGAATTTGAACGATCTTAACGGTTAATTCATGAATGAGTTTGCGTTCGGTGGTTTGATTATCACCTACTTCGGCTCAACAATTAAGAAAACGAAAATTGCAGTTATATGAGTTTTCGAAAGGTGTGGCGTTATTACTCGTGTGATAACTATCGTTGTAAGAGAATTCGGTTAAAGGCAAAGGCTTTTCTCAAGTAAATTTGAAGTTGATAACGCAAACTCGTATTATGGTTTCCAAGATTTGAATTGTATGTTTGTTTGGTCCTTCGGGTTGTGGTTGATGTGTTGTACTTAGGTCTAAACGTGGTCCCGAGGCTTTTGTAAGGCACTCCGAAATCTAGAAGTGAAACGAGAATCTCGATCTGAGATGAGGTACATTTCTTTAAGGTATATATGAACAAGTTTTTGTTTCTCAAGGAATTTGCGTCGCGGAAGATTTATCAGTTTTCGAAAACGTTTGTTAGAGCAAGTTTCTTAGCGATTTTTGAAAACGTTCGTTAGGACTATTCACCCTCGTGGCGAATACTAGCATAATGTGAAGAGTCTATCCCTCCATTGAGAATTTACATAAAATATTTTCCTTAAACGGAAGTACGAGTGTAATACGAGAGAAATTTCCGCCTCGATGTGAGCATATCAAGCATGTTGTAGTTTGTCGATAAAACTGTTGATAATGCTAAAAACGAACATATATTTCATAGCATTATTCCCCAAGAAAGACAAGATTTTAGTTGGTATTGTTCGATTTACAAGCAATATTCGTTTAAATATTAAAAAGTGAAGACAAAAGGCAGATTCGACTAATTGAAGACAAAAAGGTCCAAAGAGCTAAAAAGTACAAGATACAATTAAAAAGGTTCAAAATATTGATGAGGAACGTCTCAAAATGACAAGAGTACAAGTTACAAGACGCAAAGTACACGATATAAAATAATACGCGAGGACGTCCGAAAATCCGGAACCGGGACCTGAGCCAAGAAGAAACGCCCGACGCAACGGACCAAAAATATCTAGTCTACTATGCACAAGAATATAATATAATATATATATAATTATATATAATTATATATTATATATATTATTATTATTATATTACGTCGGCAAGAAGAAAACAAAGCAATTTGGCTGGATCCAGGGTGGCCATGCGACTCGCATGGCCAGAGGCACAAAACCATGCGAGTCGCATGGAGTGAGATTGCTGGTCAGGTCCTATATAAAGCCAGTTTTCTGCCGAGTTTGAGATACATAATTTTAATCTCTCTCTCAATATATGTAATATATATATATAATTTATATTTTAATTTTAATTTTAATTCTAATAATAAGGGTATGTTAGCGAATGTTGTAAGGGTGTAAGTCGAAATTCTGTCCGTGTAACGCTACGCTATTTTTAATCATTGTAAGTTATGTTCAACCTTTTTATATTAATGTCTCGTAGCTAAGTTATTATTATGCTTGTTTAAAACGAAGTAATCATGATGTTGAGCTAATTACTAAAATTGGGTAATTGGGCTTTGTACCATAATTGGGGTTTGGACAAAAGAACGACACTTGTGGAAACTAGACTATGGGCTATTAATGGGCTTTATATTTGTTTAACTAAATGAAAGTTTGTTAATGTTAATATAAAGATTTACAATTGGGCGTCCCTATAAATTACCATATACACTCGATCGGACACGATGGGCGGGGTATTTATTTGTACGAATAATCGTTCATTTAACCGGACATGGGAATGGATTAATAGCCACTAGAATAATTAAAACAGGGGTGAAATTACATTCAAGGGTAATTGGTGTAATTGTTAACAAAGTAGTAAAACCTTGGTTTACACGCAGTCGATAACCTGGTGTATTCATTAAACAAAGTATTAAAACCTTGTTACAATTCGAATCCCCAATTAGTTGGAATATTTAACTTCGGGTATAATAATAATTTGACAAGGACACTTGCAATTTATATTTATGACTGATGGACTGTTATGGACAAAAACCAGACGGACATATTGAATAATCCAGGACAAAGGACAATTAACCCATGGGCATAAAACTAAAATCAACACGTCAAACATCATGATTACGGAAGTTTAAATAAGCATAATTCTTTTATTTCATATTTAATTTCCTTTATTTTATATTTAATTGCACTTCTAATTATCGCACTTTTATTTATTGTTATTTTATTTAATCGCACTTTTAATTATCGTACTTTTAATTATCGCAATTTAATTTTATCGCATTTTTATTATTCGTAATTTCATTATCGTTATTTACTTTACGCTTTAATTTAAAGTCTTGTATTTATTTTATATTTTACATTAGGTTTTAACTGCGACTAAAGTTTTAAAATCGACAAGCCGGTCATTAAACGGTAAAAACCCCCCTTTATAATAATAATATCACTTATATATATATTTGTATTTTTATAAAAGTAAACTAATATAGCGTTGAGCTTTGTTTAAAGATTTCCCTGTGGAACGAACCGGACTTACTAAAAACTACACTACTGTACGATTAGGTACACTGCCTATAAGTGTTGTAGCAAGGTTTAAGTATATCCATTCTATAAATAAATAAATATCTTGTGTAAAATTGTATCGTATTTAATAGTATTTTCTAGTAAAATATAAGCTATTTTATATACACCTCGTTCGACATCAAGTATTTTTGGCGCCGCTGCCGGGGAAACGCCGAAGCGAAACGCCATATTTTTAATTTTTAAGTTATAATTAGTTTTGGTAAAATTTATAAAAAATATATAAAAAAAAAGAGCTTTTAAAATCGAAAAAAAAAAAAAAAAGTATTTTAAATATATTTTTAAGTTTTTCTTTTATTTTTACAAAATTATAAAGTATTTTAAGTTTATTTTTAGTTTTTAAAATTAAGTTTTATTTTAATTATATATATATTTATCTTTTAAATATAAAACAGAAAAAAAAAAAAGAAAATAAAATATTAAATATTACGTGACCTGTCAATTGAACCGGTCCAGTTCAGTCATGCGACTCGCATGACCCACCGGCTTATTTCATGCGACTCGCATGAGGGGTCTGACAGGGCCACATCCGAACCCTAAAAACGCATTAATTACGGGGTATAATATATTATTATTATTATTAAACCCTAATATTATTATTATTATTATTATAATTAAGTTTTTACTTTATTTTATTTATATTACTTTTAAACTAGTTTTATTATATTTAAAATTTAATACTTTAATATAATTAATATAAAAATAATATTTTAATAAAAATTGTATTTTTTTTTATCACTTTTTATTTCTTTTAATATTTTGTCCCTTTTTAATCGTTGTAGCGTAATATTTGTATTTTTAGCTCATAATTAATTTTAAACTTAGTTTTTGCTATAGTTATTTTTACTCCTAGATTTTTAGGCTTTGCCGTATAATTCCTTAAGTGCTTTTTCTTTAGACTAAGATTTAGGTGCTTTAGAATTTTGCGACGCCTTTTTAAGTTTTAGTTTCTTTTTAAGTTATTTCCATTTGGGATTTAGTTTCTCCTGTAAGCTTTAATATTTTTAGACCTTTTACTATGTACCAATTATCATTCCAATTAGTAATTTCAATTTGCGATTATAATTTTAAGTTAGTTGTAGTAATAAGGTTAGGTTAGTTAAGTATTTTTAAGTTTTTATAAGTTTCTTTTATTTTTCCGTCGTCTTTTATTTTTCAACCATTTTTTCTTTTTCGACCTTTTTCGACGAACTTTTTTTTTTTCTCTCTTATTTCTCGCCATTCTAGTTTTTAGGACTTAGAATTTTTTCTACTTCTTATCTAAATTTCTAAAAATTACGAAAATTTATTTTAAGTGGTTAAATTAATAGACATCAAAATTTTCTGGTTCGTAGTAATAGTTGGATTTGTACGTGGACCGGGTTATTGGAGCCAAACAGTCCTCAATTATATTGAGACCAAACGAATCCTGCCCCTCTGCTGCATCTTTTGGCTATTCGAAACGTGGGCAAAATCAGAAAAGTCTATTGATTGGATAACTTATTATAATTTTTCTTTCCTTTTAAAAACTAATAGGATATTCAGTGAATGCACCGAGCAAGACGTTCATCACCTTTTGTACGTTCACCACCTGTAACTAGATCAAGACATCGTTTAACAAATATAACCGCCGTTGATTTTTCTTTAGAATCGTCATCCAGTCGACCAAGTACTTCAGTTCAAATTTCCGATAATCCATTTTTTGAACCCAACCTCACAATTGAGAATCCAGAAAATATTCAGGAACGGTTCGTAGATCCTGAACCACTAAACTTTCCTCCGGAACCACCAATCATTCAAACAGAGATTATTGAGGAACGAACTATTAAATCAGAATCATTCAGTGATATCGATTCAACAAATTCAATTATGGAGAATCTGGAACCTTTAAGTATGGAAGACCGAATGAGAGCTAAACGCACTGGCCAAGGTCACGCAATTACTCATCCAGACATTAATGCGCCAGATTATGAAATCAAAGGACAAATTTTACACATGGTGACTAATCAATGCCAATTTAGTGGTGCGCCGAAGGAAGATCCAAATGAACATCTACGTACCTTTAATAGGATCTGCACACTATTTAAAATACGAGAAGTGGAGGATGAACAGATATATCTCATGTTATTTCCCTGGACTTTAAAGGGAGAAGCCAAAGATTGGTTGGAATCGTTACCTGAAGGGGCGATTGATACATGGGATGTTTTAATTGATAAATTTCTTAAACAATTCTTTCCTGCATCTAAAGCCGTAAGACTTCAAGCAGAAATTGTTACGTTCACACAGAAGCCAAATGAAACTCTATATGAAGCGTGGACAAGATATGGAAAGTTGTTAAGAGGATGTCCGCAACATGGTTTAGACACCTGTCAAATAGTACAAATATTCTACCAAGGATGCGACATCACTACAAGAAAAGACATAGATATAGCAGCTGGTGGTTCTATTATGAAGAAAACCGAAACTGATGCTTACAAAATTATTGATAACACTGCTTCCCACTCACATGAGTGGCACCAAGAAAAAGATATCATTAGATCATCTAAAGCAGCTAGAGCCGATTCTAGCCATGACTTAGATTCCATTTCCGCAAAGATAGATGCTTTCGAGAGACGAATGGAAAAGATGACTAAAGATATTCATGCTATACGAATTAGTTGTGAGCAGTGTGGAGGACCACATTTGACAAAAGATTGTCTCAGTATTGAATTAACAATGGAACAAAGAGAGAATATTTCATACATAAACCAAAGGCCTGGAAATAATTATCAGAATAATTATCAACCGCCAAGACCGATTTACAATCAAAACCAGAATTATAACCGAAATATTCCATACAACAACCAACAAGGTCCTAGCAATCAACAAGTATCCAATAATACTTATAATCATCAAAGACCGAATTTTCAAAACAAACCACCACAACAAACCGATGATAAAAAGCCGAATTTAGAAGATATGATGACGAAGCTAGTTGAAACTCAAACGCAGTTTTTCACATCTCAAAAACAAACAAATGAACAAAATGCTCAAGCATTTAGAAATCAACAAGCTTCTATTCAAAATCTGGAACAAGAAGTAAGTAACCTAGCAAGGTTAATAGGTGAAAGAAAACCGGGAAGTTTACCTAGTGATACAAATGCTAACCCCCGGAATGAAACAGCTAAAGCTATTACCACAAGAAGTGGTACAACACTTAAACCACCTGAAATACCTGTAACTTCTGATGAAACTATTCCTACTCCACAAGAACCACAACCTGATCAAGATAAGGAAAAAGAACCGGTAGTTGAAAAGGTTAATGAAGATAACACAGTTAAGGATAAACCTTATGTTAAACCATACCAACCACCACTTCCTTATCCGAGTAAAATGAAGAAAGAAAAACTTGAAGCCGAGCAATCCAAATTCTTGGATATGTTTAAACAGATAAATGTAAATCTTCCTTTCATTGATGTGATTTCAGGAATGCCTAGATATGCTAAATTCTTGAAAGATCTGATCACGAATAGAAAGAAAATGGAAGAACTCTCGGCTGTTACTATGAATGCTAATTGTTCAGCAGTGCTGTTGAATAAGATACCAGAAAAACTATCTGATCCAGGAAGTTTCACAATTCCATGTTTTCTGGGTAGCCTTAGTTCAATAGAAGCATTGGCAGACTTAGGTGCTAGTATAAATCTAATGCCGTATTCACTATACGCTAAACTAGACCTTGGAGAATTGAAACCAACAAGAATAAGCATACAACTAGCCGATAGATCAATAAAATATCCTAGAGGGATAATGGAGAACATGCTAGTTAAAGTTGGTACTTTAGTATTCCCAGTAGATTTTGTTGTTCTGGACATGGAAGAAGATTCTCAAGTTCCTCTCATATTAGGAAGACCATTCTTAAACACGGCTAAAGCAATGATAGACGTGTTCGGTAAGAAACTGACCCTAAGTATAGAGGATGAGAGTGTTACCTTTTCAGTTGATAGAGCAATGCAACAACCACAATCTGCAGATGATACATGTTATTATATTCAAACTATAGATGCACATGCAGAATTATTAGAAGAATTTCCCGAATTACAAGGAACGGGAGAATGTTCTTTAGGAGAAGGTAATGAACCAATTGATGAAGCTGAAATGTTAGCTACACTTATAGCTAATGGATATGAACCAACAACAGAAGAAATTCAAATGCTAAAAGAAGAAGACAGATATCGATATAAATCATCGATAGAAGAACCTCCGAAATTAGAGTTAAAGCCACTTCCAAACCATTTGGAATACGCTTATTTACATGGTGAATCTGAATTACCTGTAATAATATCGTCTTCTCTTACTGAAAATGAGAAATCACAACTCATTTCTGTGTTGAAAGCTCATAAACCAGCCATTGCATGGAAGATTCATGATATTAAAGGAATAAGTCCTTCGTATTGCACACATAAAATCCTTATGGAAGAAGGTCATAAAACGTATGTGCAACGCCAACGAAGACTAAATCCTAATATGCAAGATGTAGTTAAGAAAGAGATTATTAAACTGCTAGATGCAGGTTTGATATATCCAATTTCTGATAGTCCATGGGTAAGCCCAGTTCAATGCGTACCTAAGAAGGGTGGCATGACTGTCATTACAAATGAGAAAAATGAGCTTATTCCTACTAGGACTGTAACAGGATGGCGTGTATGTATTGATTATAGAAAATTAAATGACGCCACCAGAAAAGATCACTTTCCCTTACCTTTCATAGATCAAATGTTGGAAAGATTAGCCGGAAATAGTTGCTATTGTTTTCTAGATGGATTTTCCGGATATTTTCAAATTCCAATAGCACCCGAAGATCAAGAGAAAACCACATTCACGTGCCCTTATGGTACT
The DNA here is from genome assembly GCF_046630445.1 of Rutidosis leptorrhynchoides. Taxonomy (NCBI): domain Eukaryota; kingdom Viridiplantae; phylum Streptophyta; class Magnoliopsida; order Asterales; family Asteraceae; genus Rutidosis; species Rutidosis leptorrhynchoides. The sequence continues at coordinate 77,319,192 of NC_092343.1, read as the reverse complement.
TTTGCTTACAAACGCATGCCATTTGGACTTTGTAACGCCCCTGCAACCTTTCAAAGGTGTATGATGGCGATTTTTCACGACATGATAGAAGAATGCATGGAAGTATTCATGGATGACTTTTCAGTCTTCGGTGATACATTTAAATCATGTCTAGTTAATCTGGAACGAATGCTAATTAGATGCGAAAAATCAAATCTAGTACTTAATTGGGAGAAATGCCATTTTATGGTTAAAGAAGGCATCGTTCTTGGACATAAAATTTCAAAAGAAGGAATTGAAGTGGATAGAGCTAAAGTAGATGTAATTGCTAAACTTCCACATCCCACCAATGTTAGAGGAGTTAGGAGTTTTCTAGGGCATGCCGGTTTTTACCGACGTTTCATAAAAGATTTTTCTAAAATTGCCACTCCTATGAATAAACTCCTAGAAAAGGATGCGCCATTCATCTTTTCAGATGAATGTATCAAATCTTTTAATATTCTTAAAGAGAAACTCACTAATGCACCGATCATGATAACACCAAATTGGAATCTACCATTTGAACTAATGTGCGATGCAAGTGATTTTGCAATGGGAGCCGTTTTAGGACAAAGGATTGAAAAACGATTTCAACCTATATATTATGCTAGTAAGACATTACAAGGAGCACAAACGAACTATACAACTACTGAAAAAGAACTCCTTGCTATTGTCTTTGCTTTTGACAAATTTCGATCATATCTCGTTCTAGCAAAAACGGTGGTCTATACCGACCATTCTGCTCTTAGATACCTATTTTCAAAACAAGATGCTAAACCAAGATTAATCCGTTGGATCTTACTCTTACAAGAGTTTGATATTGAAATCCGAGATAAAAAGGGAGCAGAAAATCTCGCCGCTGATCATCTTTCTCGTCTTGAAAATCCCGAATTAGAAGTTCTGAATGAATCGGCCATACAAGACAACTTTCCTGATGAATATCTATTGAAGATAGATTATAAAGAAATCCCATGGTTTGCAGACTATGCAAACTACTTAGTTTGTGGATTCCTTGAAAAAGGATTATCGTACCAAAGACGAAAGAAATTCTTCAGTGATATAAAACACTATTTCTGGGAAGATCCACATCTGTTTAAAAGTTGTCCCGATGGAATAATACGCCGATGTGTATTTGGAGATGAAGCTAGTAAAATTTTAAACCATTGTCACACAGGACCAACAGGAGGGCATTATGGGCCTCAACTAACAGCAAGAAAAGTTTATGAAGCTGGATTCTATTGGCCTACAATTTACAAAGACGCACACCTTCTTTGCAAATCCTGTGATGCATGTCAAAGGGCCGGAAAAATAAGTCAACGCGATGAAATGCCACAAAATGTCATCCAAGTATGTGAAGTATTTGACATTTGGGGTATTGACTTTATGGGTCCATTTCCAAAATCTCATAATAATCTATATATACTCGTAGCCATTGATTATGTATCTAAATGGGCGGAAGCACAAGCTCTCCCAACTAACGATGCACGAGTTGTAGTCAACTTTTTAAAACGTCTTTTTGCAAGGTTTGGAACACCGAAAGCTTTAATAAGTGATCGGGGTACTCATTTCTGTAATAATCAACTTGAGAAAGTTCTTAAAAGATATGGAGTAACTCATAAAATCTCCACCGCATATCATCCACAAACAAGTGGACAAGTTGAAAATACCAACCGAGCTTTAAAACGTATTCTAGAGAAAACCGTAGGATCAAATCCAAAGGAATGGTCCATTAAATTGGAGGATGCACTCTGGGCTTTTAGAACAGCCTACAAAACTCCAATTGGAACCACACCTTTTAGACTTGTTTATGGAAAAGCATGTCATCTTCCAGTAGAAATTGAACACAAAGCATTTTGGGCTTTGAAGACATGTAATCTTGATTTATATGAAGCCGGACGTCTACGATTAAGTCAACTAAACGAATTAGAAGAATTAAGACATGAAGCATACGAAAATTCGTTAATCTATAAAGAAAGAACGAAGAAATGGCATGATAAAAGAATCAAAAGTTCAAAAGAATTCAAAGAAGGAGACAGAGTTCTTCTTTTCAATTCACGATTCAAGCTATTTCCTGGAAAATTGAAATCAAGATGGTCTGGACCATTTATAGTCAAAAGAGTTTTCCCATACGGAACGATAGAATTAATAAATTCAAATGGGATTGAATTTAAAGTTAATGGTCACAGAGTTAAACATTACATACATGGTCCGATGGAAGTCGACAACGAAGTTAATCACAATTTCAATAGCACAGCTAACTAAGTGTGGGGAGAATCAAGTCTTTAAAGGATAATATATATTTCTGTTAGAGTTAGATTGTCTGTTTTCGTGTAGTTCTCGAAAATGGAACACGTATGGTCTTTCCCTAGCAGACCCTAAAGAACTAGTCTTCTCCCCCCATTCTGAATTTTTATTTTTTTTTAGGTTTTTACAAAATGAAGACTGCCTGTGAACTAAACCATGGTCTAATGCTACACGCTTTGATCACTAAACGTAATAATGACATACTACCGAGTGAATTAGTATCAGTAATCAGAGAAAGAATGGACGGAGTTAGAAAAGGATCCAGATGCGAAGATAATAAGTTACAATTTGGTAAAGGAAAATCAAAATCCGCAGCGAAAAGAAGAGCACGACACCTAGAAAGATGTCACAAATGCGGAAAATGGTCACATGGAGGTAAATGTTCAAATAATCAAACCTATTCAAATACCGAATTTGTTACTTTATGCAGAGACGGACCGTTCATATGTTTAGAAGAAAAGACAATGAATGCTCGAGGTTACGCCTATGCAGCCATGGAAAATCAATTAAACCGACTATCTTATGAATATAATAGATCATATAACTAAGAAATCTATTTCACAGATATGTCTGTACAGTTTTTATTTTTATTTTTATTTTTAACCTTTTGATAATAAACGCTAATTTGTTCGCTAAAAAGTATTAAATTGGTATTAAATAAAATTAGGTTTGGCGACCGAAATTATTGATATCGTTCAAAAATTTATTACATCACTGCGAAATTTAACGTTTATTCTTAAGGTATAAATATCTTTAATCAATCAACCCAAAATATTTCAAAAATTCGTCATGAGTTAAATTAGGTCTTGGAACCGAAATTACTTTACCGAAAAGAGGGGCGCATATTTTTGATAATATTTGATTGATAAAAGTGGGATAAAAAGACAAAAAGATTTTTAAATTTATTTTTACCATGTTTTTAAATTAATATTTAAATCTTAAGTTAATATTGTAAACTTTGTAAAAACAATATATTTAAAATTGTAAATATTTGAAAAATTTATATAAGTTTGGTGTGAATTTATAATATGAATTTTTAAATTAAGTCTGGTGTGAATTTTTAAAATATGAATTTTTAATTTTATGCATTTCAAATTTTAAGTTTGGTGTGAATTTTTAATATTAATTTTGAATTTTATATTTAAGTTGTGTGAATTTAAAAACAAAAATTTACTTTATCTCATTAAGTTAAGAATATGATTTTTAAAATTCATCGTAAGTTGAAGACTAGGTCTTTGAACCGAAATTGCTTTACCCGAGGGAGGGACGAGAACTTTTATTATCATTATTTTTAATCTTTTTGATTTAAAGTATGCCAAAAAAATTAAAAAATCCAAAAATCTAAGCTTTTAAAACAATCGCTACAAAAAGACAAATTTTAAAATTTTGTCGAGGGACGGACTAGGGCATAGTCCCGAAACGACCTCGTTTTAAAAGAAACAAATTTTTAAAATTTTATTTAATTTATGTTTTAAAAGCTTAAGGTTTAAAAAAAAAAAAAAAAAAAAAAAAAATTACCTGGAATTGGCCCCCATGCGAGTCGCATGGGGATGGGCAGGAAGCCATGCGACTCGCATGGCCATAAAAAACTGGACAGGATCAAAATTTCCAGCCGAGCTGCTCTTTTTCACAACACACACACACATACACGAACCATCTCCAAAACCCTCTCAAAAATTCATCATTTTTCATCAAAATTCTTGCAAAATTTCACAATAATCATGCCTAGATTCAGTAGTCTCAACCCCTTCAGGAGAAAGGTAAAGATTTCACCCCTAATCTCTTTAAATTCGAATTTTTGTGTTCTTGAGCTAGAAAATTTATATTTTGATTTTGTTAAATTTAGGTGTAATTAGAGCTAAATTGATGTTATATTATGCATATATATCCTAGATAGAAGCTATTTAGCATGAATTGAAGCTAAAAACTTCAAATTTTTAAGAATCTAGGGTTTGTGTTCTTGAGCAATTTGGGGCTTTTTGATATAAACAGGTTATGGCCGATTTTTGTCATGAATTGTTGCTAAATTAAGTAGTGTAACATGTTTAGGTAGTTAATTGATCCAAACTTTGAGCCTAAACATGTTTTTGAGAATTAAAGTGGACTTTTTAAGTCTAAAAATTCATGAACTTGGATAATTTGATATAAAGGCCATTTGAAACTTGTTTCATTGCTAGTAGTGATTATTTTGGCATGATATTTAAGATAAATGCTTATGAACTTGATGTACATTTTTCGTATATGCTTATTTGACAAAGTGTAAACTTGACAAAAATATGAAAATGAGCACTAGTTTGATTTGAATGCCATGTAACAAGTGTTTAATTGTTATAATAATTATTGTTGACATGTTTAAGAGTTTAAATGTGATAAAACATTGTACACATTTTCGTATGTAAAAGTATATAATTGTTATTTTTAGGAAAATATGTATAAAATATGTTATGAATTGAACATGTCATCATAATTGTTTCAAGTTATTATTTTGCTAACACTAATGCATATTTGGATGCACAAATTTTGTGTTTAATGTGTTTTGCAGAGAGCCGATACTGGAGGTTCAGGAGCATCATCATCCAGGCAACCAGAGCCCGAACCGGAAATGTTTCATGAACAAGAACAACATATGCAACACGAAGAAGAAGAACAGGAGGAGCAACATATTCCATATCACGATCAAGATCAATTATTCGTGAATCAGTTTCGTCAATTCGCTCCACATCAAAGGATTCTGAGCTTAGACATTAATGAAGATCAGTTACACCCAAATCTGAGATTTGATCGATGTTGGATAGAGTATCCAGATTATCAAAAGAACATGCACATTCTCTACTTTAAGGTTGTTGAAATGCCAAGGGCAATTGACTGGGTACCTTTGGAAACAGTTAACCTTGCCGAACCGATTCGGGAATTATTGGTGCAAAGGTATGGTAATTCTCAGTTTAACGATTGGATGCGCCTATTTTCCATTCGTAGAACCATATATAGGTAATGGTGTATAGAATTACTTAGTACTATTAAGTTAAACAGTGATGTTAGGAGGATAGATGATAGAAGCTTTATTAGATTTCTGTTAGGTGGACGCATGTACAGAATGTCCATGATAGATTTAGCCAGGGCCTTACAGATTTACACCCCTGCTGAACTTTTGAGCCCCGACTGTAATAGCCTGATTGCCCAAGGAGAAAGGGTAGATAGGGAATTTGATATTAACGCCATCTGGAGGCGTATGTCCCACTTTAATGAATTTCACGCCAGTGGAAATCATACATACTTAGATATAGACAGAGCTGAACTCCGGGTGATTCATAGATTCTTAGCAAACACAATTACACAAAGGGGAAGAAATAAGGAGAAATTGACCGTAAACGATTTGTTCTACCTCAAGTGTATTAGAGACCCGAGGAGTTTCGTTAACATTCCCTATTGTGTTGGTTATTATCTCGCTAATGTAGTTTCGGGGATGAAATCGGGGAGTATTATAGGTGGTGGTATTTTCATTACTCTCATTGGAGAGTATTTAGGTGTAGATAAGCACCAAGGGGGTCCAATGAACGAAATAGAGGACGGAGGTGAAACTATAAGTTCAAACCTTTATCACGGTGCAAGGGTATTATTGATGAGACGTGGTCGGGTATATCGATACGAGGGACCTCAGCGACAGGTAGAAAGAGGTTCGGATGACGAGATGGAGGAGGCGAACAACATTATAGGAGTTGTTCGGGAGACTGCTCTTGATTTAGGCGTTCGTATGGAGGATGAATACATGACGAACTATGATAGGCATATGCAGTACGAGGCATGGCAACGTCGGAATGACTACGAGCATTCCCGGCAACGAGAGCATGGCCGATGGGATTATCAACAGCGCCAAATTATAAGTCAGTTGCAGCCTGGCGAGATGTATTATCCGACCCGACCCGCATACTATCCCGCACATCAGCCAGAAATGAGACCACCCTATGATTCATATGATTATGACGCAGCATACCAGTTCACCTATAATCAGCCATGGAACCCGGACGCGAACATGAATTGGGATCCATATCCTAATTTTCCTCCTAACCCACCTCCTGATCAGTAGAGATAAGTTGATAATTTTTATTTTTATTTTAAACACTTAACATTTTATTACGTTTATGTAATGTTTGATATTCTTATTTTTATTGTGTACTAATATTTTTCTTATAGTTTGAAAGTGGGATGCCAAAGTTCCATTTCAAATTGCATGTATGATTATATTTGTATTGTATGTATTCTCTTTTATGCACAAAACAGGGTAAAACAACGCGTTTTCAAAGACTGGCATTAAGTTCAGCAAAAGCAAGTAATTTTGACGACAATGATGCAAAATATATGTGAAATAACAACAAGACGGAATGAACAAATGACGTGCACCATTTATCATTCAGCAAACAAACGCCAATATATTTGGAAACTTTGGTAAAAATTTAATCATTTTCACACTAATCACCCTCAATAATTTAAATTGTTACTGATTTCTTGCAAATGAGGGCATTGCAAGATCTTAAGTGTGGGAAGGGGTTAAATTCTTTCGGATTTTAAAATTTTTACTTTTTACACTTGGTTACCATTAAAAATACTAGTAAAGCAGTAGTTGTATTAGAATCTAGTGCTCTCTGATAAAAAAAAACAGCCCTAGTCTTATATACTGACTACCCAATTCTAGTAAAATTTTTCAAAATTTTCAATTAAATGAATTCAAAATCATGTTTATACATATTTATGAACGATAAAACTAGGTTTTAACACCGAAATTATTGTTACCTCGGAAAGGACATAAATTGAGAAACAAACTAAAATGTTAAAATTCATTTAAAATGGAATAGAGGACGATAAAAAGAAAAATAAAAAGCCAAGTGTGGGAAAATTTACCAAGTTATTTTAAACATATGCCACATATATTTGTAACAAATAACTGAAAATACTTTTGCTTTGGACTAAACTAAACTGTTTTACCCAATGAAAGAAAAGAAGAGATGGATCTACACGATGAATCAATTCCATCATTAAAAGGAAGTAAAGTCTTCCGAAAAAGACACGCGCTTCTTGATTTAGGTCATGAAGTTGTCGTCCAGACCAGCTGTAGGTTGACGAAAAATCTAGAAAAGTCATCACTAAAATCAGCAGGAAATCCACGGACCTCAGCATTAAACAGGGTCGCCAAGTGGTCAGATTTATCCTAACCATGAGAAGGATTTATCTCGTACAATGGGGGGGCACCATGCAAATTAGCTGGATAAGACTAATGAATCAGATCCCCAGAAAGGATAATCTCCTTAAAGATCAAAAATCAGCTTTTAAGCCTGATATTACTCAATCCTTGAGATTGACCTTAAAGATTGAGAATTCAAACTCATGGAATTCGATGATATCTAAACTCGAGCTTGAACGAGAAAATATTTTGATAAAAATTACAAACCGATTTGTTTTCTGAAAACCCATTTTCAATGCGTTCATTACCATTGAACGTAAAATCCTAGGAATTCACCTGGAATTCATTAGGTCACCTGAACCAAATCGGGTGTCAACCGTAAGAACGGTGGTTGCATAGCATGGTCGAAGACAGGACCTTGTGCCAGACCGAAAAATTATAAGGGTGAGCTTTACTATTGCTCCTACCAAGGATAGTAATTGCGTCCGACACGTTATAGACCATAATCAAAAGCATGTCACGGGACATTGCCTTAACAGTTGCTTGTTCAACGCTTTCCTTTACAACCGGATGGTAGTTTCCCGAAAGGTAATATACGGAACAAGTAAACTGGACGTGTTGCTTTCCAAATACAAGGTTAGCAAGTGGGTGACACAAAACCGCAAGTTTTGAGCTAAAATTTTCAAATCTGAAACCCACCAAACCCACAAAAATATTTTGCAAACACCGGTAAAGGGTTATTCCGGAAAACTTATCTAGGGTAAAAACTAGATTTCGAAAGATCAAATGTTTTCATAAAGATCCAATTTCCTTAATGGATCTAAATTTTTATAGTCATGTGGGACTGTAAACCATATCGTTACTACCATTGTTTATACCGCCGTATAGAAATCACTGATGTACAAAGTATGAAGAATAAAGAAGTGATTCTAGTATTTCAAGACAATATTGCTTGAGGACAAGCAACGCTCAAGTGTGGGAATATTTGATAATGCTAAAAACGAACATATATTTCATAGCATTATTCCCCAAGAAAGACAAGATTTTAGTTGGTATTGTTCGATTTACAAGCAATATTCGTTTAAATATTAAAAAGTGAAGACAAAAGGCAGATTCGACTAATTGAAGACAAAAAGGTCCAAAGAGCTAAAAAGTACAAGATACAATTAAAAAGGTTCAAAATATTGATGAGGAACGTCTCAAAATGACAAGAGTACAAGTTACAAGACGCAAAGTACACGATATAAAATAATACGCGAGGACGTCCGAAAATCCGGAACCGGGACCTGAGCCAAGAAGAAACGCCCGACGCAACGGACCAAAAATATCTAGTCTACTATGCACAAGAATATAATATAATATATATATAATTATATATAATTATATATTATATATATTATTATTATTATATTACGTCGGCAAGAAGAAAACAAAGCAATTTGGCTGGATCCAGGGTGGCCATGCGACTCGCATGGCCAGAGGCACAAAACCATGCGAGTCGCATGGAGTGAGATTGCTGGTCAGGTCCTATATAAAGCCAGTTTTCTGCCGAGTTTGAGATACATAATTTTAATCTCTCTCTCAATATATGTAATATATATATATAATTTATATTTTAATTTTAATTTTAATTCTAATAATAAGGGTATGTTAGCGAATGTTGTAAGGGTGTAAGTCGAAATTCTGTCCGTGTAACGCTACGCTATTTTTAATCATTGTAAGTTATGTTCAACCTTTTTATATTAATGTCTCGTAGCTAAGTTATTATTATGCTTGTTTAAAACGAAGTAATCATGATGTTGGGCTAATTACTAAAATTGGGTAATTGGGCTTTGTACCATAATTGGGGTTTGGACAAAAGAACGACACTTGTGGAAACTAGACTATGGGCTATTAATGGGCTTTATATTTGTTTAACTAAATGAAAGTTTGTTAATGTTAATATAAAGATTTACAATTGGGCGTCCCTATAAATTACCATATACACTCGATCGGACACGATGGGCGGGGTATTTATTTGTACGAATAATCGTTCATTTAACCGGACACGGGAATGGATTAATAGCCACTAGAATAATTAAAACAGGGGTGAAATTACATTCAAGGGTAATTGGTGTAATTGTTAACAAAGTAGTAAAACCTTGGTTTACACGCAGTCGATAACCTGGTGTATTCATTAAACAAAGTATTAAAACCTTGTTACAATTCGAATCCCCAATTAGTTGGAATATTTAACTTCGGGTATAATAATAATTTGACAAGGACACTTGCAATTTATATTTATGACTGATGGACTGTTATGGACAAAAACCAGACGGACATATTGAATAATCCAGGACAAAGGACAATTAACCCATGGGCATAAAACTAAAATCAACACGTCAAACATCATGATTACGGAAGTTTAAATAAGCATAATTCTTTTATTTCATATTTAATTTCCTTTATTTTATATTTAATTGCACTTCTAATTATCGCACTTTTATTTATTGTTATTTTATTTAATCACACTTTTAATTATCGTACTTTTAATTATCGCAATTTAATTTTATCGCATTTTTATTATTCGTAATTTCATTATCGTTATTTACTTTACGCTTTAATTTAAAGTCTTGTATTTATTTTATATTTTACATTAGGTTTTAACTGCGACTAAAGTTTTAAAATCGACAAGCCGGTCATTAAACGGTAAAAACCCCCCTTTATAATAATAATATCACTTATATATATATTTGTATTTTTATAAAAGTAAACTAATATAGCGTTGAGCTTTGTTTAAAGATTTCCCTGTGGAACGAACCGGACTTACTAAAAACTACACTACTGTACGATTAGGTACACTGCCTATAAGTGTTGTAGCAAGGTTTAAGTATATCCATTCTATAAATAAATAAATATCTTGTGTAAAATTGTATCGTATTTAATAGTATTTTCTAGTAAAATATAAGCTATTTTATATACACCTCGTTCGACATCAACTGTGCAAAAACGAGATAGTATACACGTGTAACATACGTTTGGAGTTGAAAGAATTTGCCATTCATTTGGAAGAATAAATATGGTTCGACAATAATCGAAGATGTGTCCCGGGTATGTTGTTATCAGTATTCTCGGAGTTTTCGGATGTTCAAACAAGAAAAATGAAGTCATGTACATGGCACATGGTGGTGATTAGGTTGATCGAGTCCAATCATCATCACGTGTCATTAGAACTTTGGTATGACCTACCGTAATATAACCACGCTGATCGAGTGTCGTTATATTACGCTAACTCATACCTCCATTCCCACATCACTCCATAGATTCAAGTTCGTGAAATCGTGAAGTTTTAAAATGAACAAAGCGTAACGACGTCTCTAACGTGACTAGTATTAATCGAATGAATTAGTGCAACTCTAAAAAAGCGTTCCCCGAGGGAAGTGTATAAACGATTGTTCACGTCAAAGCGGTTCAAGTCAAACAATAATGTATTCCGGTACGAGAAGTGTAACGAATCATGATAACGAATAGTACGCAACCGTAGTGATAAATAGTGATGACGATACTCACCTAGAGTAGTGATGGTAGTAACAAAAAGTGGTAGATAGTAAGGAACACCGGTGTGACACCGATAGTAAGTTGAAATGGTGGCGAATAACAACATGGGAGACAGAGTTCCCGAACTAGTATAACTAATGAATTCATCGTCCTCCTTACGCGTATGAATCTTGAATTCACGTGTGTTACGAGAAAGTGGCAGAATACGGATTCGTATGATGAAAGCTTGGTACCAGTAAGAAGTTTGCCTAAGAATGATTCAAGTATAATGCACAAGTAGACAAGTAAATGCTATCTATAGCAAATGCAAGTCAGAATGCAATGATTAACTATCCGGTTGTAGTCTAGATTCACTAATGCGTCCTAACGACTCTGTCAGACACACTAATGCATATCCTAGTTCCCTACAACCAATGCTCTGATACCATCTGTAGCGACCCGACAAAATCGTCATTGACGGCGCCGCTAACTTAGGTCCCGTTACGTGGTCATAGTCCCTATATGAGACATGTTTGACCAAAATTATGTCGCATTCATTTGAAACGTACAAGACTTACAAAGTTTAGTTTACCAAACGGTTCGACAACAAGTTTAAGTTTACAAAAGTATAAAGTATAAATGAAATAACTTGCGACATAATTAGTTGAAAATCACAGTTACTATAAATAGCGTAAGTATGTAGACAAATGTTTGAATCCAAAGGTTCTATCACTAGCGTATGTAAGTATGGTTGACTCCAAGCAAGTAATCAAAGTGTATGCATGTATGCTTGACCCCAAGCAAGTATGAGTGTACGCGGAAGCATGTATCAAATAGCCATGTATGAACCTGAACAAACATATAGAAAACTGTCAACGAAAAACGTTGGTGAAATCATAGGTGTTTGTAAACGTTGTTTTTGAACCACAAGATTTTGTATTTCCATAACGTTGATTATCTAAATCATTTGCATTCCAAAAGTTTGTTCACGAGCACCCAATTATCAAGACTTAACGTATCCTTCCATAGAACCCCATCACAATAGTGTTAGAACATACACTGTTTCTCAAAAATATATTTCATCCGTAGACGGTAGCGAACCGTCCGAAATGAGGGTTTGTCAAACCTGTATGGCCACACAATATAAGTTCTCGCTTACACCCTGCAAGTGTAACTAATGATAATCGAATTGAGGATTTTTGTTCTAACTCGCTGTGGAATGTTTGTTTTCCTTATACTTGTGTTCAAAGTATAAAAGTAAGTAGTACAAAATGTAACAAAGTATATGTTTCTCAGCCCACAATTTAAAAGTATAAAAAGTTGTTGAAAAGGTGGGACTATGATCTCACCTCGAGTGCACGAGTATAAAGGTACTTCACAAAGTAAACGTGTGCATGAAAGTTACTTAGCCTTGACCTAAATAAGTAAGTTGTATCAATTAACCGGTTACGACACATGGTTGGGTGAAATGTGTTCAATTAGTCCTATGGCTTGTTACGACTCGATTATGTAGCATGTGAATCACGTTGTCAAGTTTCATGCAAGAATCAAGTATACAATAAGATTTAAACGATTGCATAAGTCTTTTGTTAAGTTTAACTAAAGTCAAACTTGGTCAAAGTCAACAAAAAAGTCAACGGGGTCGGGTATCCGACAATTTTTCTGGGGTTTTTAATCATATATAAGCATGTTGGCCAAGTTTCATGTTGATCGGGGGTGCGTGGCATACTTAGAATTAAGCGAAAATTGACATTTTTGGGCAGTCTGCCTCAGATGCGCCGCATCTGCATCTATTTCAGCAATTCTGGGGCAGTTTACACTTAGACGATTTCAACTTCAAACAACCATAACTTTTGACTCGTTAACATTCAAAACACGTATCTTATATCGTTGAAAAGGTAATTTAAAGAGGAATACAACTAAACACATTTAATCAATCAATTCCATCATTAACAACAAATAAAACCTCAATAAATGATCATTAAACGTTCAAAATCAACGTTTCAAGTTCATAAAACGCATTTCTTGACTCGGGAATCCAATTCACACATATGATATGCCGTTTTGAAGGTATTGAAACATACATTACAACCAAACACTTACTAATAACATTTCATGGCATTCAAAACATCAAAAGTTCGTTTTAAGTCTATCAAACTCTAACCAAAATTCACAAAAATCAATAATCATGTGTTTGAAGTTTTCTTAATCAACCTACGCATCAAAAAGAAGCTAGTGATACTATTAATACAATTAAAACATGAACTTTAACATTTAAACAACATTTAGTCAACCAAAATCAAAGATTAAGCACACCCATTTCAAATTCATGTAGTTACTCCAAAACAACAAATCGAGCAAACAAAACATATAATCATATTATACTTGAGCCATAGACACTAACTAACACCATTTCAAGTATATAAAATGAATTTAGAGAAATCTTGTGTTTTAGAAATGTTACCCAAATGTGATGAAATTGGTACCAAAATGTAGAGGATGAAGAGAGGATCACGAATATGTAATTTGTTTTGATGTTTGCTTCTTAATTCGGATTTGGATGATGAATTAAGGATTTGGGTTTAAAGAGTGTTCTTGAGCTAGAGAGGAAAAAGATGAGGGAGGTGATGAAAATGAATGAATGGTGGAAAGTGGGTTGACTAGTTGACCTAGTCAACTAGTTTGCCCACTTGACAACTTCGGTCCCTCGAGTTTAAAGCGGGTGCGGGAATTAACCAAACGAGTATTTTAAAAACGCTCGAGTAAACTAGTGATGCTATAATTAAATAACAAGAATATTCAGAACGTTAGTTAACGAAAGATACGAATTTAGATAATGAAAGATATTATCAAAAAAAAGACGGTGTTAAAAATAAATTTAACGAAAAAACGCGGGATGTTACAGAGGTTATTCTCACTCCTTCTAGATGGGATGCGGAGGATAAACGTCGTGTTGGACTTGACCCTAAAATCAGAACCCTGTTAGCTATAACTTTTCCTAACCCACTGTTCATACTGATTAAGGGAAAAGTAAATGCCAAGCTTATGTTAGACTATCTAGATGTCACCTATGAGGGTATGGGAGAAGTAAGGCAGAACAAAATGATTGCTTTGAAAAGAGAATATGAAATGTTCTTTGCCTACAAGAATGAAACCCTTAAGCAAACCTTCATTAGGTTTAACTCCTTGATTGCAGACCTGATCACTTTGAATGTCACCTATACTGAATTTGAACAAGTAAACAAATTCATTGATTCACTGCCTACTAAATGGAAATCTGTTACTGACCCTTTAAGAACCACTCAGACCCTAAAGAACTTTAACATGTCTTCTCTCTACAGTTCACTTTGGAACCATGAGAAGGCAGAGGCTAAATTTGAACTTAACTTGAAAGAAAACTTTAGGTCTGCCCCCACCACTTCAGAATCTTCTAAGACAGATGATACTGCTCTTATTGCTACTGCTAAAAAGAAAGCTCAAAAGGCTTTACTGGTTCAAAAGTTGTTGGCAGAAGAAGAGACAGCTGAGAGTGATTTGGATAGTGGTACTGGGTCTGAAGAAAGCAGTGATGATGAAAGTGGTGTAGAAGGGTTTGCTGAAGGTATGGCTTTGCTGGCTAGGCAGTTCAAAAGGTTCAATCGTAATAGAACTAGCAAGTCATACAAAGGGAGTAAGAAACCAAGTGCTAGGTATAGCAGCAAGTCAGTCAAGGGTCCTAAATCTGAGTGTTATAATTGTGGGAAGGTTGGACATTTTGCTGCTGAATGCATGTCCAGGAAACCTTCAACTTCACATGCTAACTCTTTCTCAAAAGCTGACAAGTACAAGAACAAGTGCAGAGCTATGAAAGCTCAGATGAAGGAAAGTGCTAAGACTGATAAGAAGGGTAAAAAGCCAGAAAAGGTTCTAGTTGCTGAGCATCATGATTGGGATGAAACCAAATCGTCGTCATCCTCTGATAGTGATACTGATGATGATGGTGCTGGTTATGCTCCAGATAAAAAGCTGTGTTTAATGGACAAGGAGGTCAAGGAGTCTGATGAGGATGATAGTGGTAGTAAGTTTTTGGCTGACATGAGGGAAGCTGATCAGAAAAGAGATTCACCTCAATGGAAAACTGAATTGATGTATAAGGTTGATAATTTTCGAACTTATACTGATGATGAAAAAGCCAAAATGTTTGACTACCTAAGAGTTGACTTATGTAGAGGCAGCAAACGTGAAGAAGTTTTGAAAACTGATAACAAATCTTTAAATGAGAAACTTAAAAGCAAAAATGATGAAATTAAAATCTTGAAAGATGATATTTCCAAACTTAAAAAATAAAACTTTGCTTTAAAGTCTCTTCACATTGAGGCAGCAGAAGTCAAGAACCAGCTGGATAATCTTAAAAAGGTTATCGCTTCATGGTGTACATCTGCTCAACGCACAACAAAGTGTGTTAACGAGCAGGTACCTGCCCAAGTTGAAGCTTTCTTTGCTGGTGGCTAGGCTACTGCTGCTGCTATTGCAGAAGTTACTTTCATGGACCCAATTCTTGAAACTGATCCTGAAGCTGTCTTGCCAAATACTTTTGCCAAGATAGTTAAGGGTAAAAAGGTCTTGACAAATAAATTTTTTAGACCTGCTGTGTCCCCACCACCTGCCATGAAAGAGATTTTGGAAGATGAAGTTAGAGCAAGAGAAGCCAGTACCTCAATTGATGAGACTACTGACCCCTCGAGCATCTACTACATGACTCCAAAAGAAAGACGTATTAAAAGGGAAATCACTGAAAATAATCTAAGAAAAATTAAACCAACTGATTCCCCTTCGTGTTCGAGTTCCAATTGTGCAGATCTAACTGATGATAAACTTACTGGTCAACCAATAGCTGTAGACAAGCCAGTCAAACGAAATACTGGCAAGTCCAAGGCAGCAGGTAAAACTTCTCCTAGCTCATCAGCTTCAGTAGACAAGCCAGTAACTTCCCACGCGGGTTCGTCAAGTGATAAAGGCAAAGCAATACGCCATGACTATGGTACTGGTTCTAAGAAGAAAGCTGCACTTAAGGGAAAAGCAAAAGTGGACTCGAATGATGAGCTGTCTATCACTGAGATTATGACAGTCTAACTTGACCAGCTAATTGAGGCGGTAACCAAAAGTCGACCCGATCTTACTGCACCCATTTACTCAGTGTATGACCAGTCACCGATACCAAATATGAGAAAATGCTACAAATATGGCAGCAAGTTTCACTTAGTCAACCGGTGTCCTCTAACCCTAACCCCATCTGCTGTTGCTTCTTTAAGTAAACCAGCAGACAGGAAGAGATCATAAAAGATGACCCTTCCAGAACCCATCCTTGGATGGGTTCCCAAAAAGAACTAATCTCTTAGCTACTGTGCAGGGTATTCAAAACAAGCAAATCTGGTATCTCGATAATGGTTGTTCGAGACATATGACCGGATGTAAGTCCCTGCTGATGGACTATCAAGAAATGGATGGTCTAGTTGTTTCGTATGGAGATAATTCGTTGGGTTACACAAAGGGTTTTGGTACTTTGACAAATGGGAATGTCACGTTCTCAAATGTTGCATATGTCGTTGGGCTTAAACATAATTTACTCAACATAAGCCAACTGACAAGTAAGAATAAGATAGTCCAATTCAGAAGGAAAATTGGCACAATTTTTGATAAGACATGGAAGCCACTGCTGACTGCAAAACGTCATGAAAACATGTATCAAATTGACATGAACACAGCAGTCACAACAACTGATACTTGTTTCTATTCAAAGGCAACAGAAAACCTGAAGTGGTTATGGCACAAGAGACACTCACATCTCAACTTCAAAGACATTCATAAATTATCCAGTAGAAGTTTGGTGTCTGAGCTACCCACTATGTCTTATGTAAAGGACAGATTGTGTCCTGGCTGTGAAAAGGGAAAACATCACCATGCCTCATTCAAATCAAAGCAAATCTCATCTGTTGAGAAACCATTTCATTTACTTCATATGGATCTATTTGGTCGTGTTAATGTGGCCAGCTGTAGTGGGAAGAAGTATATACTGGTTATTGTTGATGAATATTCCAGATACACCTGGGTATTCTTTTTGAAGCAAAAGAGTGAAGCTGCTGATGAAATTATCAATTTTATCAAAAGAATGGAGCTTTTAAATGGGCAACTGGTGAAACAACTAAGAAGTGATCATGGTACAGAATTCAGAAATGCTACATTAGAAGAATTTTATGATGACAAAGGTATTTCACAGAACTTTTCTACTGTGAGAACACCTCAACAGAATGGTGTTGCAGAAAGAAGAAACAGAACTCTCATTGAAGCAGCAAGATCTATGTTAGCTGAGTCTGGGCTGAAAAATTCATATTGGGCAGAAGCTGTGAACACTGCATGTTTTACCCAGAATAGATCTTTAATAGTGAAAAGACATCAGAAAAGTGCTTATGAAGTTCTCAAAGGAAGAAGACCCTCAGTTTCATTTCTTCATGTATTTGGCACTCCCTGTGTCATTCTAAACAATAGAGATCAGCTAGGCAAGTTTGATGCTAAGGCTGATGAAGGTATATTCTTGGGATATTTCAACATGTCAAAGGCATATAGGGTTTTCAATAAAAGAAGGGGACATTTTGAAGAATCAATTAATGTTACATTTGATGAAACTGCCCCAGCTTCATCTCCCAGTCAAGAAGATCAAAAGTTATTGTTTGAAGAGCTTATTCAGCAAGCTCTTGATGATGAAGAAGAACCAGCTGCAAATCTCTCACCAATCCATGTTACTGGGTTCTCTGACGATGAGATGGAACACTTTGTTCTATCTGTGTCTAAACCAAGTGGACCTACTAGCTCTACTGAAGTCCTACAACTTAAGCATAGGTCTACTGGTTCTGAAGGATCACAAGCTGGTACTGGTTACATTAATAATGAACAGCTGTCACCAACTGCTGCTCATACCTTTGATCCAGCTGATGATCAAGATGTTGTGTGTTCCACGACAAGCTCACCTATTCATAACACTAGATGGACAAAAGAACATCCAATTGAGCAAGTTATTGGTAATCTGGCTAGTGGTGTTAAAACAAGAAGACATGCAACCAGCAACTTTTGTATGCATGTAAATTTTATGTCTACCATTAAACCTACATGTCCTGATGAAGCAATCAAAGATCCAAGCTGGGCAGGAGCTATGCAAGAAGAGATCTCCCAGTTTGATAGGAATAAGGTGTGGACATTGGTACCTAAACCTGATGATGAAACTAAGAAAATCATTAGTACCAAGTGGGTTTTCAAGAACAAGATGGATGAAGATGGGATTGTGATCAGAAACAAAGCTAGATTGATAGCTCAAGGATTCAAATAGGAAGAAGGATTAGATTATGGAGAGACATATGCTCCAGTGGCTAGGATGGAAGCTATCAGATTGTTCTTGGCATATGTTGTTAAGATGAACTTTAGGGTATTCCAGATGGATGTTAAATCTGCATTTATAAATGGGAAGCTGCAAGAAGAAGTTTATGTCAAACAGCCTCCTAGTTTTGTAAGCAGTAAATATCCAGACCATGTCTACAAGCTAGACAAAGCTCTTTATGGCCTCAAACAGGCACCAAGAGCATGGTATGAGACATTTCATGATGTGTATCTCACTGGTATAGGTTTTAAAGTTGGAATAATTGATACCACTCTGTTCTCAAAAGAGACAGATGGTGATCTCTTGCTGGTACAGATATATGTGGATGATATTATTTATGGATCTAAAAATGAGAAACATTGTCAAGATTTTTCAAAACTTATATCAAAGACATATGAAATGAGCTTACAAAGAGATTTGCAATACTTTTTGGGATTGCAAATTAAACAACTTGATAATGGAATTTTTATAAGTCAGGAAAAATTTATCAAAGATATGTTAAAGAAATTTGGTCTGACCTGTTTAAAAGATATAGGGACCCCAATGGCAGCATCTATTAAAATAGATGCTGATCCCAATGGTGAACCAGTCAATATCACTAAATATAGAGGTATGATTAGATCCCTACTTTATCTTACAGCCAGCAGACCAGATATTATGTTTGCCACATGTCTCTGTGCCAGATATCAAGCTGATCCTAAAGAGTCACACTTGCTAGCAGTAAAAAGGATATTTAGGTATCTGAAAGCTACTGCTAAACGTGGTCTTTGGTATCCCAAAGACCAGGATTTTTCGCTAATTGGGTATTCAGATGCTGACATTGCAGGGTGTAAAATAGACAGGAAAAGTACTACTGGTGGTTGCCAGTTACTGAGTGGTAGGCTAGTCAGCTGGACGAGCAAAAAGCAAAATACTGTGTCCACATCTACTGCTGAGGCAGAATACGTTTTTGCTGGTAGTTGTACTGCCCAAGTACTATGGATGCAAAGCCAGCTAAAGGACTATGGTGTTCATGTTACAAAGACTCCAATCTACTGTGACAACACAAGTGCAATTGCTATCACCAACAATCTTGTGATGCATTCAAGGACGAAGCACATTGACGTTCGATATCATTTCATAAGGGATCATGTTCAAAAAGGAGATGTAGAGCTACATTTTATTTCAACAGACCAGCAGTTAGCAGATCTATTCACAAAGCCCTTAGATGAGAAACGCTTTAACTATATCATCTCTGAGCTGGGTATGCTTGAACTTTAAATAAAAGACAATTTTGTTGGTGTGCTGGCTCTACAACATGTAGGGCAAACCAGTAAGTCACATTTATTAACTTACTGCCTACTTGTCAAACACTCAGCACAACAAGGTCTTTTATCCTTTAGTTACTCAAAATGTTTTTAAATGAAATAATAATTAGCTCACAAAATTAAATGATTCCTTAAAACTGAAACTCATTTACTCCCAATGATTTAAATTAAATTCATGACATATTAAATGTAACAAAGTATTTTGTATTTAATACAAAACTTATTTTGTGGTCTTTAAATCAATTTTGAATTAAAACCTGCTGCATTTAATGCTGAATGGGAGGTATGAGTGTTCAAGCCGTATATACGTCATGTCAACAGTCTGTGTCCCCTCGAAAGTGTACCAGTCTGTCACATCTGCCCACGCGCCTGTAGATGACAGTTGCCATTTTCTCTCTCCTGCACTTTTTCACCCAATCATAACGGATAAAACAGTGTTTTATCTTCCATAATAGCCTTCAGTTAATCATTATTCAAAATCACACACTCTTTTCTCTCAAAATCTTCAAATCTTCCAACTTTCATAACTTCATATCTTCATCTTTACCTATCATCAAAGGCAGACCAACCACAATCACCACCTGTTGAACATCAGCCAGAGGAACAACAACAGTAACAACAACTGGGACAACAACCGGGACAACAACCTGATCAACAACTACAACCGGCACTGAAGGAACAGGTTGTTCAAGGACCACTGTTCAATCTCCACCCAGCTCTGGTTAGGTCTGCTAATGCACCTGAACACCCGACTATTCGTCTATCGAGAGGCAATGCTGCTCATTCACTCTCCATTCCCAAATCAAAAGCCAATATGGGTTATGAAACCCTAATCGACTACATTCGGCAATCCCCTCTGGCTAGAGCTATCACCGGTGTACCTTCACGCTTATATGCTGCCTGCTTGGCACGATTTTGGTATACTGCCACCACTGCCACCACTCCCCAGAATGTTCCATGTATTCTTGGTATGGTGACCGAAACCCTAACTTGCTCCGTCACCGTTGAAGCCATCCATCGTGCCCTTCAATTACCAGATGGACCGTTTGTCGATTCACCAACCAGCGATGTATTCAGAAGGGAGGTGCTAGAAATCATTGAGTTTTCTCAACCAATTGCTCATACACCTTTGAGGAAGCATATGCCACCTCTTTGATACTACTTCTTTGGGCTGCTGACCCAGTGCATTAGCCAGAAATCAGAAAGTTTTGACCAGTGCTCAGATTTTGAGCTTAAAATTGGTCATGGTTTGTTGTTCAATAGAAACATTGATTATGCCGGGGAGATTTATTTGAGGCTAAGGGAGATGGTGCAAGCACCTAAACGAACACATTTAATCCCCTTTCCAAGGTTTTTAAGCCTTGTTTTTGAAAGTGAACTGGGTGAAGCTTACCAGCAGATTGCTGATCAATCATACGACCTGCCTCTAAAACAAGGGGGTATGCCAAAAGATGCACCTGCTGCTCCATATACTGGTTTAATACCAGGCATGCTCGAGTATCTGGCTGCTCGGGGTGGAGCTCACCAATCGACTGCCTCTGGTTCTGCACCAGCCGAGGGGGAGGGTCCTCAGCGTAAGCCAGCTACGCGTAGGAAGCAGCCAGCTACCTCAACTAGAACAGCCACCATCTCACATACTGGTAAAGCAGTAGTTGTATTAGAATCTAGTGCTCTCTGATAATAAAGAACAGCCCTAGTCTTATATACTAACTACCCAATTCTAGTATTGGAATCCGTTGCTCATCTATTTCTTGGTAACAGGTAAATCCAAACGTGCAAAGGCTGGCTCCAAGCAAACCACAGGGGAGATTGCACCAGTCTCAACTGCTGCTCCTGCAAAGGATGTGGCTATGGAACCTAGTGCGTTTCTAGACCAAACAGCAGAAAATTCTAACTTAATTGAAAATATTTTAACTGCTGACTTGAAAAATGAAAGTGAAGTTAAAGGTATAACCTTGGCTCCCAAGCTGACTGGTTTTAAAACTAGTGTTAAGAAGAGTAGCAACCCATACTCTTCTAGCCAGACACTTCCACATTTTTCTAAATTGAACTTAATGCTATATCCTCTGCTGACAGTACAACCAGCAGAGCACATAACTGACCCCCAAAGAAAACTTGAGCTGGGTCCTCATCGTGTTGAACCAGCTCAGGATACTGCACAGCCAATATGTTACTTGGATCATGATAAGAGTCTCACTCCTATATCATTACCAGCCAGAACTCTTACACTATCTGGGTCAACATGTGTCGCCAATGAGTCAGCAGAGTCACAGCTGCACTTACAGACACCTAACTCTGTCTCAATCAAAGGGCTAACTAAACCACCAGTCTATCCCCAGAGACCAACAACAGATGCAATTGTTGAGTTAAATTTATTTGGTTCTACAGTTGTTAACATAAAATGTTCTTTTGTTTCAGTTCTTAGCAGGGTAGATGAACAGGCAGAGGGATAGCAAGAAAAGGATGTTAATGTTTCTACTAATGTGCTCTCTGCTTCTGCTACTGGTGTTGGTGCTACTGATTTGCCTACTGGTGGTGCTGACACTGGTGATGTTGTCTCTACTGCTGCTGGCTCTACTGGAGACAATGTGGTTGCTGGTTCCACTGATCTTACTGTTAATGAGGAGGTAGCTACTGCTGATATATCTGCTACTCCTCCTACTGTCTCTGGTATTGCTGCTTCAACCACTGATTCTGTAGTGGTTGAGGAGATGATAATGGAACCTCCTCCTGCACTTGAAAAGGTCATTGGTAATATTGTTAAGGAGGTTCTTGATATTGATGACACTGGTTCTATTAGTATTCTGGGTGTTTTTGATCTTCAATCGAGACAATTTATTACTGTGGATCCCGCTGGTAATCTACAGGTTTCTGATTCAACACCGGATACTTTCTTTAGAGGTACTGCAGATGATGCTTCTTCACCTACTGCACAGTCACCTACTGCTGCTACTGGTTCCACGGAACCCATTATGGATGCTGGTACCTCTGCTACTGCCACTACTGATTCATCTCAAGCTACTGCTTCTGCTGAGCAGCAGCCATATGTGTGCCAGGTACCAGATCCTGATGAAGTTGTACCCAACTTCATCCATAGGGGAGTATCCATCACTCCCAGAGTTGCCTTGCTGGTGGATCAGCTGACTATTGATCCCCAAAGTGCTCTGGTGTCAGCCAGTAAACTACCTAGGGAAGAGCTGACTGAAATGCTGTCTCAACTTGACCGACCAGCAAGAGAAGAGGTATATGAGAGGCTGGCTACTTTAGAACAGATCAATGAGCAGCCATACTATCACTATTTTGGCATGGCTCCAGCTGCTTCTCCATGGCCTGGTACATGGAGGCCTCTCAAGTTCATCAGAGATCTCACTACTGGTAAATTTATCATGCAATAACTTCCTGATTCGCCAGTACCTTCTATTTCATCAGCTTCTTCCTCATCATCTTCTTCATCTGATGGTGATGCTGATAAAGGTACTGGTAAGGAAGAGCCAGTCATTCATGATAATGTGACTGGCTCCAAAGATAAACCAGTGGATCTCACTGATGATGCTGATAATAATGCTGACAAGGATACCAGTGGTTCTAAACCTTCGGGTGAAGGTAAAAATGATGGTGATCATGGTGACGAGTCAGACTCTGACCTTCCACCTCCACTACCCCACAGAGGTACTCCTGTGTTAGCTGCTAGTGATCGCCCCTCCACCAGCTATACTAAGTTTAATGCTGATGAGGTGGCTGCCATCTCCACTTTGGCTGTCTATAAGACATTAGCTGAAGTCACACCGGATCTACAAAACACCATTCGATCAGCTATTGTTGATAGAGTGTCTGAAGCAGTACGCACAGCTGGGGAGGTTACCACTTCTTCTATTGAGAACAAGCTCAAACAAGTGTGTGCCTTTGCAGATCTTGCGGTGGAAGCCATTGTCAAACAACATGAAGAGGAGGAGGATTTAAAGAAGTGAATCATCTCTCACAATGAGTATACTGAGGATATTACCCGTCTTCAAGCTGATTTGGATGCTACTAATCGCAGAATTCTTTTCCCTAATGAAGAAAATAGGGTGTTAGAAGAGAGATTGGATTCGCAGGAACAGCAAATGGCTACTATTATTCCTGCCTCAGCTTATGTTTAAATGGTGGAGGTAATGCAATGCATGGCTGATCTTCAAGCTGGTGTTAGGGCTGATGTCCAAAATATGGCCATGGGTGTTGCTAGAAATGAAGTTCGAACTTCCAACCTCTGCCTAAGACAATATGGCGTAGATCCTGGTGCCCGTCTTTCTCCTGCTGATGCTGACTGGAACAATTTTGCTTTCTCTGTTCCTCAGTCAGATAGTGACCTTGATGCACAGGTCTCCCCTGCTCACTCTTCTGCCCCTGCTGATGACAAAAAGGGGGAGAAGAAGTTTAGGAAAAAGTCCAAAAAGAGAAAACAATCTTAGGGGGAGCATGAGCATGAAAAGGCTCCTAAAAAGCAAAGGAGAGATGGTGATGATGGTGGTGATGGTACTGGCACTAAGCCCAGCAACGTTCATACTGAAGATGGTGTACAGGCAGCTGGTGAATCTTAACCCAGTGTGTCTGCCACATCAGTGGATGATATTGGTTCTGGCAGTAAGCCCAGTGACGTTTCTGAATTGGCTGTTGCTAAATCTTTTGTTGTTTCTTAAACCATTGAACGTAAATTGAAAAGAAAAATAGAGAGACATCAGAAGACACATCAGCAATTAGATGCTGCTTTCAATGCTAAATTTGGGGCTTATGCTGCTCTAAAAAGACTTAAAATGGAGCGTAGGTGAACCCTCACTCCTGATAAGCGTGAAATTGATGATGATCTGATCAGCATTGAAGAATATAAAAGGGCTACCCTGAAAAGAAATGCTAAGTTCATAATCAAGTATGATAAAAAGAAAGCCAAGCTGTATGCTGAGCGAGCAGATAGAATAAAGAAGATGACTCCTGAAGAGATGAAAGACTATTTAGCTTCTACTGGGTCAGGAGGAGTTAGAGCTGATGTATTTATGAAATGGCTAGATGCAATATTAGAAACCAGCTCATCTTCTCGACCAGTATCATCTACTCGGCCAACTACACAACAACAGCCAGTAGATGTTGATATTCAGGGGGAGCATCTTGCTATTGTTCCCTATCTTCCACCACAAGAACCAATATCAACACAAGAACCATCAGCTGAATCCATGCCAATTGACAAACAAAGGGTGAAATCTGCTCCTAGGGACAACCAGCCCCTAAGGAAATGACCCCTATTTGAGGCAGCTGATGAAGATACTGAGGCAGTTGTGCCAGCTGATACTAATCAGTCAGCTGGTACTGAAGACACAGCAAGGAGTGATGTGAATGAAGACCCAGCCAGTACTGTGCTGCTGGGTGAAACAAGTGTTGAAGACCCAGCAAAGGTGGATGTGATGGGTGCTAATTAAGATGATGATACGGTTAATCCTGCTAACTTTACAGTCTGGGTTAGTGGAGATCACTTATTTGCTCAATCACCTATCTCTCCCTGGACCGTCACTTATTTTAACAGAACACAGGATAATCGTGTTAATCAATTTTCGGTGAGTTCATCTGGCATAGGTGAATCAATCATGTATCCTCCATCTTCCCCAAAACGTCATGGTAAACACAGAACTTGGGAAGATGATTTAGTTGCCCGTGGTGAGCCAGATCTATTTAAGATGAATCCAGATGAAAGAGATGCTTACAGGCTGGAGATCACTGTACCAGAATTGCTTGAGCAAAGACAAGTAGCTATTAATGAAAGGATACGCCAAGTTAGATTGCTGCATCATCCTCTTGATCAGCCACTCTACATCACTGCCTTGACTTATGGCATTGAAATTGGTGTATACTTAAATAACAGTGGTCAAAGGCTCTCTACTGATGAGGAGAAAGCTCAATTTCAAGAGGCTCGCCAGCTGGGTATGGATCTAAGGGAGTATCGTGCTGCCCTTAGAACTGAAGAGGGTAGAAAGATGATTGAAATAGCAAAGTCCCTGAAAATTACTGCCGATGATTATCTGTTGGGCTTAGAAGCTGAAATGCAAAGAAGGGAGGCTGCTGATGCTGAACTCGCTGAGAGGGTAAGGCTTCAGGAAATAGAAGACAAATTGGCTGCTGATAGAAAGTGATGTGTGCAGCGGCGTATACGAAATAGTTATATATTTATTATGAAATACTATTAAATAAGATACAATTTTACACAAGTTATTTATTTATTTATAGAGTGGATATACCTAAACCTTGCTACAACACTTATAGGCAGTGTACCTAATCGTATAGTAGTGTAGTTTTTAGTAAGTCCGGTTCGTCCACAGGGAACTAGCCAAGTTTAATGCTATATTTTTTTACTATATTTTAATAAATAAATATAAATATATAAGTAGTATTATTATTATATAAGGGAGTTTTTACCGTTTAATGACCGGTTTGTCGATTTTAAAACTTAAGTCGCAGTTAAAACCTAATGTAAAATATTAAAAATAAATATAACTTAATTTAAAGCGTAAAGTAAATGACGATAATTAAAGTGCGATAAATTAAAGTGCTATAAATAAAATGACAATAAATAAAATTGCGATAATTAAAAAGTACGATAATTAAAAAGTACGATAATTAAAAGTGAAATTAAATAAAATGACAGTAAATAAAAGTGCGATAAAATATGAAATAAAGGAATTATGCTTATTTAAACTTCCATAATCATGATGTTCGACGTGTTGATTTTAATTTATTACCATGGGTTAATTGTCCTTTGTCCTGGATTATTCGATATGTCCATACGGTTTTGTCCATAATAGTCCATCAGTCATAAATATAAAGTGCGAGAGTCTTCGTCAAATTATCCTTATACCCGAAGTCAAATATTCCAACTAATTGGGGATTCGAATTGTAACAAGGTCTTAATACTTTGTTTAATGAATACACTAGGTTATCGACTGCGTGTAGTCCAAGGTTTTACTACTTTGTTAACAATTACACCAATTACCCTTGAATGTAATCACCTTTAATGAGTCCATTAACTATTAATCCATTCCCGTGTCCGGTAAAATGAACGATAATTCGTATTTATAGATATCCCGCCCACCGTACCCGATTAAGCGTATGTGGTTATATATAGATACGTCAAATTGTAATCTTTATATTAAATTAACGAGGTATCGTTTAGTTAATATAAAGCCCATTAATAGCCCATAGTCTAATTTCCACAAGTGTCGTTCTTTTGTCTAAACCTCAATTATGGTACAAAACCCAATTACCCAATCTTAATATTTAGCCCAACATCATGATTACTTCGGCTAAAATAAGCATAATAATAACTTAGCTACGAGACATTAATTTAAAAAGGTTGAACATAACTTACAATGATTAATAATAGCGTAGCTTTACACGGACATAATTTCGACTTACACACTTACAACATTCACTAACATAACCTTATTATTATTAATCTTAAATTAAAATTAAAATTATAAATTATATATATATCGTGAGAGAGAGAGATTGAAAAAGAGGTGTATCATATTCGGCTGAAAACTGCTAAATTTATAGATGTGGCCAGCTACTTCTTGCCATGCGATCGCATGGATTTAACACTGCCTGGCCATGCGATCGCATGACCCCTGAAATGTCCCGTTCTTTTTGATTAAAAACGTTCCATATTAATTGATTTCGTTGCGAGGTTTTGACCTCTATATGAGACGTTTTTCAAAGACTGCATTCATTTTTAAAACAAACCATAACCTTTATTTCATAAATAAAGGTTTAAAAAGGTTTACGTAGATTATCAAATAATGATAATCTAAAATATCCTGTTTACACACGACCATTACATAATGGTTTACAATACAAATATGTTACATCGAAATCAGTTTCTTGAATGCAGTTTTTACACAATATCATACAAACATGAACTCCAAATCTTGTCCTTATTTTAGTATGCAACAGCGGAAGCTCTTAGTATTCACCTGAGAAAAAACATGCTTTAAACGTCAACAAAAATGTTGGTGAGTTATAGGTTTAACCTATATATATCAAATCGTAACAATAGACCACAAGATTTCATATTTCAATACACATCCCATACATAGAGATAAAAATCATTCATATGGTGAACACCTGGTAACCGACATTAACAAGATGCATATATAAGAATATCCCCATCATTCCGGGACACCCTTCGGATATGATATAAATTTTGAAGTACTAAAGCATCCGGTACTTTGGATGGGGTTTGTTAGGCCCAATAGATCTATCTTTAGGATTCGCGTCAATTAGGGTGTCTGTTCCCTAATTCTTAGATTACCAGACTTAATAAAAAGGGGCATATTCGATTTCGATAATTCAACCATAGAATGTAGTTTCACGTACTTGTGTCTATTTTGTAAATCATTTATAAAACCTGCATGTATTCTCATCCCAAAAATATTAGATTTTAAAAGTGGGACTATAACTCACTTTCACAGATTTTTACTTCGTCGGGAAGTAAGACTTGGCCACTGGTTGATTCACGAACCTATAACAATATATACATATATATCAAAGTATGTTTAAAATATATTTACAACACTTTTAATATATTTTGATGTTTTAAGTTTATTAAGTCAGCTGTCCTCGTTAGTAACCTACAACTAGTTGTCCACAGTTAGATGTACAGAAATAAATCGATAAATATTATCTTGAATCAATCCACGACCCAGTGTATACGTATCTCAGTATTGATCACAACTCAAACTATACATATTTTGGAATCAACCTCAACCCTGTATAGCTAACTCCAACATTCACATATAGAGTGTCTATGGTTGTTCCGAAATATATATAGATGTGTCGACATGATAGGTCGAAACATTATATACGTGTCTATGGTATCTCAAGATTACATAATATACAATACAAGTTGATTAAGTTATGGTTGGAATAGATTTGTTACCAATTTTCACGTAGCTAAAATGAGAAAAATTATCCAATCTTGTTTTACCCATAACTTCTTCATTTTAAATCCGTTTTGAGTGAATCAAATTGCTATGGTTTCATACTGAACTCTATTTTATGAATCTAAACAGAAAAAGTATAGGTTTATAGTCAGAAAAATAAGTTACAAGTCGTTTTTGTAAAGGTAGTCATTTCAGTCGAAAGAACGACGTCTAGATGACCATTTTAGAAAACATACTTCCACTTTGAGTTTAACCATAATTTTTGGATATAGTTTCATGTTCATAATAAAAATCATTTTCTCAGAATAACAACTTTTAAATCAAAGTTTATCATAGTTTTTAATTAACTAACCCAAAACAGCCCGCGGTGTTACTACGACGGCGTAAATCCGGTTTTACGGTGTTTTTCGTGTTTCCAGGTTTTAAATCATTAAGTTAGCATATCATATAGATATAGAACATGTGTTTAGTTAATTTTAAAAGTCAAGTTAGAAGGATTAACTTTTGTTTGCGAACAAGTTTAGAATTAACTAAACTATGTTCTAGTGATTACGAGTTTAAACCTTCGAATAAGATAGTTTTATATATATGAATCGAATGATGTTATGAACATTATTACTACCTCAAGTTTAGTAGGTAAATCTACTGGAAGTGACAAGAAATGATCTAGCTTCAAAGGATCTTGGATGGCTTGAAAGTTCTTGAAGTAGGATCATGACACAAAAACAAGTTCAAGTAAGATTTTTACTCGAATTAAGATAGTTTATAGTTATAGAAATTGAATCAAAGTTTGAATATGAATATTACCTTGAATAAGAAAGATAACCAACTGTATATAACAAAGGTTTCTTGATCTTAGATGATTACTTGGAATGGATTAGAAAGCTTGGAAGTAAATTAGTAAACTTGAAGGGATTTTTGAAGTGTTCTTGAAGTGTTCTTCCTATGATGATTATAGCTTGATTCTTGAAGTGATTTTTGATGAAGATGATGATTAACTACTGGAAAAATACGTTCATAATAGAGGTTGTGTGTTGAGAGAAAATTAGAAAGAGAATTGGAAGTGAAATGGAGTGAATGATGAGTGGTAATTGGTGAGTGGTGAGTGGGGTTAAAAGGAGTTCTAGTTAGTAGACTAGCTCATGGTAGAAGTTAAAATTGATTAGTCATACATGACATAATCAAGAGTGGAATCCCATGCTAGTTCCTATTGGTATATACCCATAGTAAGTATGTTTTGAAGCTGTGTATAATACGGGTAAGAATACGACTAGAATTCTTGATGAAAGAAAAGAATGGGAAAGTAACTGTAACCATTTTCGTTAAGTATGAGTGTTTTGATATATGTCTTGAAGTCTTCCAAAAGTATTTTAATACATCTAAATACACTACATGTATATACATTTTAACTGAGTCGTTAAGTCATCGTTAGTCGTTACATGTAAGTGTTGTTTTGAAACCTTTAAGTTAACGATCTCAATTAATGTTGTTAACCCATTGTTTATTATATCTAATGAGATGTTAAATTATTATATTATCATAATATTATGATATATTAATATATCTTAATATGATATATAAACATTTAAATGTCGTTACAACGATAATCGTTACATATATGTCTCGTTTCGAAATCCTTAAGTTAGTAGTCTTTTTTATATGTATATAACTCATTGTTAATATACTTATGGAGATACTTACTTATCATAATCTCATGTTAACCATATGTATATCCATATATATATCGTCATGTTGTTTTTACAAGTTTTAACGTTCGTGAATCGCCGGTCAACTTGGGTGGTCAATTGTCTATATGAAACATATTTCAATTAATCAAGTCTTAACAAGTTTGATTGCTTAACATGTTGGAAACATTTAATCATGTAAATATCAATCTCAATTAATATATATAAACATGGAAAAGTTCGGGTCACTACAGTACCTACCCGTTAAATAAATTTCGTCCCGAAATTTTAAGCTGTTGAAGGTGTTGACGAATCTTCTGGAAATAGATGCGGGTATTTCTTCTTCATCTGATCTTCACGCTCCCAGGTGAACTCGGGTCCTCTACGAGCATTCCATCGAACCTTAACAATTGGTATCTTGTTTTGCTTAAGTCTTTTAACCTCACGATCCATTATTTCGACGGGTTCTTCGATGAATTGAAGTTTTTCGTTGATTTAGATTTCATCTAACGGAATAGTGAGATCTTCTTTAACAAAACATTTCTTCAAATTCGAGACGTGGAAAGTGTTATGTATAGTCGCGAGTTGTTGAGGTAACTTAAGTCGGTAAGCTACTGGTCCGACACGATCAATAATCTTGAATGGTCCAATATACCTTGGATTTAATTTCCCTCGTTTACCAAATCGAACAACGCCTTTCCAAGGTGCAACTTTAAGCATGACCATCTCTCCAATTTCAAATTCTATATCTTTTCTTTTAATGTCAGCGTAGCTCTTTTGTCGACTTTGGGCGGTTTTCAACCGTTGTTGAATTTGGATGATCTTCTCGGTAGTTTCTTGTATAATCTCCGGACCCGTAATCTGTCTATCCCCCACTTCACTCCAACAAATTGGAGTCCTGCACTTTCTACCATAAAGTGCTTCAAACGGCGCCATCTCAATGCTTGAATGGTAGCTGTTGTTGTAGGAAAATTCTGCTAACGGTAGATGTCGATCCCAACTGTTTCCGAAATCAATAACACATGCTCGTAGCATGTCTTCAAGCGTTTGTATCGTCCTTTCGCTCTGCCCATCAGTTTGTGGATGATAGGCAGTACTCATGTCTAGACGAGTTCCTAATGCTTGCTGTAATGTCTGCCAGAATCTTGAAATAAATCTGCCATCCCTATCAGAGATAATAGAGATTGGTATTCCATGTCTGGAGACGACTTCCTTCAAATACATTCGTGCTAACTTCTCCATCTTGTCATCTTCTCTTATTGGCAGGAAGTGTGCTGATTTGGTGAGACGATCAACTATTACCCAAATAGTATCAAAACCACTTGCAGTCCTTGGCAATTTAGTGATGAAATCTATGGTAATGTTTTCCCATTTCCATTCTGGGATTTCGGGTTATTGAAGTAGACCTGATGGTTTCTGATGCTCAGCTTTGACCTTAGAACACGTCAAACATTCTCCTACATATTTAGCAACATCGGCTTTCATACCCAGCCACCAAAAATGTTTCTTGAGATCCTTGTACATCTTCCCCGTTCCAGGATGTATTGAGTATCTGGTTTTATGAGCTTCTCTAAGTACCATTTCTCTCATATCTCCAAATTTTGGTACCCAAATCCTTTCAGCCCTATACCGGGTTCCGTCTTCCAGAATATTAAGATGCTTCTCCGATCCCTTGGGTATTTCATCCTTTAAATTTCCCTCTTTTAAAACTCCTTGTTGCGCCTCCTTTATTTGTATAGTAAGGTTATTATGAATCATTATATTCATAGATTTTACTCGAATGGGTTCTCTGTCCTTCCTGCTCAAGGCATCGGCTACCACATTTGCCTTTCCCGGGTGGTAACGAATCTCAAAGTCCTAATCATTCAACAATTCAATCCACCTACGCTGCCTCATATTCAGTTGTTTCTGATTAAATATGTGTTGAAGACTTTTGTGGTCGGTATATATAATACTTTTGACCCCATATAAGTAGTGCCTCCAAGTCTTTAATGCAAAAACAACCGCGCCTAATTCCAAATCATGCGTCGTATAATTTTGTTCGTGAATCTTCAATTGTCTAGACGCATAAGCGATCACCTTCATTCGTTGCATTAATACACAATCGAGACCTTGCTTTGATGCGTCACAATAAATCACAAAATCATCATTCCCTTCAGGCAATGACAATATAGGTGCCGTAGTTAGCTTTTTCTTCAATAACTGAAACACTTTCTCTTGTTCATCATTCCATTCAAATTTCTTCCCTTTATGCGTTAATGCAGTCAAGGGTTTTGCTATTCTGGAAAAGTCTTGGATGAACCTTCTGTAGTAACCAGCTAGTCCTAAAAACTGGCGTATGTGTTTCGGAGTTTTCGGGGTTTCCCACTTTTCAACAGTTTCTATCTTTGCCGGATCCACCTTAATACCTTCTTTGTTCACTATGTGACCGAGGAATTGAACTTCTTCCAACCAAAATGCACACTTTGAAAACTTAGCGTACAATTCTTCCTTCCTCAATACTTCTAACACCTTTCTCAAATGTTCACCGTGTTCTTGGTCATTCTTTGAGTAAATAAGTATGTCATCAATGAAAACAATGACAAACTTGTCAAGGTATGGTCCACACACTCGGTTCATAAGGTCCATGAACACAGCTGGTGCATTAGTTAAACCAAATGGCATGACCATAAACTCGTAATGACCGTAACGTGTTCTGAAAGCAGTCTTTGGAATATCATCTTCTTTCACCCGCATTTGATGATACTCGGAACGTAAGTCAATATTTGAATAAACAGACGAGCCTTGTAGTTGATCAAATAAGTCATCGATTCTCGGTAGTGGGTAGCGGTTCTTGATGGTAAGTTTGTTCAACTCTCGGTAGTCGATACACAACCTGAATGTACCATCTTTCTTCTTGACAAACAAAACAGGAGCTCCCCACGGTGATGTGCTTGGTCGAATGAAACCACGCTCTAAAAGTTCTTGTAATTGGCTTTGCAGTTCTTTCATCTCGCTGGGTGCGAGTCTGTAAGGAGCACGAGCTATTGGTGCAGCTCCTGGTACAAGATCTATTTGAAATTCAACGGATCGATGTGGGGGTAATCCCGGTAATTATTTCGGAAATACATCGGGAAATTCTTTTGCAATGGGAACATCATTGATGCTCTTTTCTTCAGTTTGTACTTTCTCGACGTGTGCTAGAACAGCATAGCAACCTTTTCTTATTAGTTTTTGTGCCTTCAAATTACTAATAAGATGTAGCTTCGTGTTGCCCTTTTCTCCGTACACCATTAAGGGTTTTCCTTTTTCTCATATAATGCGAATTGCATTTTTGTAACAAACGATCTCTGCTTTCACTTCTTTCAACCAGTCCATACCGATTATCACATCAAAACTCCCTAACTCTACTGGTATCAAGTCAATCTTAAATGTTTCGCTAACCAGTTTAATTTCTCGATTCCGACATATATTATCTGCTGAAATTAATTTACCATTTGCTAATTCGAGTAAAAATTTACTATCCAAAGGCATCAATGGACAACTTAATTTAGCACAAAAATCTCTACTCATATAGCTTCTATCCGCACCCGAATCAAATAAAACGTAAGCAGATTTATTGTCAATAAGAAACGTACCCGTAACAAGCTCCGGGTCTTCCTGTGCCTCTGCCGCATTAATATTGAAAACTCTTCCGCGGCCTTGTCCATTCGTGTTCTCCTGGTTCGGGCAATTTCTAATAATGTGGCCCGGTTTTCCACATTTATAACAAACTACATTGTCATAACTTGCTCCGACACTACTTGCTCCGCCATTACTCGTTCCGACACCATTTGTTCCTTTCGTTCTATTAACCCCTGGTCCGTAGACCTCACACTTCGCCGTGCTATGACCATTTCTTTTACACTTGTTGCAAAATTTGGTGCAGAACCCCGAGTGATACTTTTCACACCTTTGGCATAGCTGCTTCTGATTGTTGTTGTTGTTGCGGTTATTATTGTTGTTGGGATGATTGTTGTAGTTGTTGTTGTTGTTGTTGTTGTTGTTGTTGTTGGGCCGTTTGTTGTAGTTGCGATTGTTGGGATAATTGTTGCGATTATTGTTGTAATTGCTGTTGTTGTTATATTGGTGATACTTATCACCGTTTTCCTCCCACTTTCTTTTGACTTGCTTCACATTGGCCTCTTCAGCAGTCTGTTCTTTAATTCTTTCTTCAATCTGGTTCACTAGTTTGTGAGCCATTCTACATGCCTGTTGTATGGAGCCGGGCTCGTGTGAACTTATATCTTCTTGGATTCTTTCCGGTAATCCTTTCACAAACGCGTCGATCTTCTCTTCCTCATCTTCGAATGCTCCCGGACACAATAGGCACAATTCTGTGAATCGTCTTTCGTACGTGGTAATATCAAATCCTTGGGTTCGTAACCCTCTAAGTTCTGTCTTGAGCTTATTGACCTCAGTTCTGGGACGGTACTTCTCGTTCATCAAGTGCTTGAATACTGACCACGGTAGTGCGTACGCATCGTCTTGTCCCACTTGCTCTAGATAGGTATTCCACCATGTTAACGCAGAACCTGTGAAGGTATGCGTAGCGTACTTCACTTTGTCCTCTTCAGTACACTTACTTATGGCAAACACCGATTCGACCTTCTCGGTCCACCGTTTCAATCCAATCGGTCCTTCGGTTCCATCAAATTCCAAAGGTTTGCAGGCAGTGAATTCTTTGTAGGTGCATCCTACACGATTTCCTGTACTGCTAGATCCAAGGTTATTGTTGGTATGTAGCGCAGCCTGTACTGCGGCTATGTTTGAAGCTAGAAAAGTACGGAATTCCTCTTCATTCATATTTACGGTGTGTCGAGTAGTCGGTGCCATTTCCTTCAAAATAGTCAAATGGAACAAGTTAATCATACAGAATATTAAGAGTAGTTAATAGTATTTCGTAGCATAATATGAACTCATTTATAAAAGCTTTTTCTTCATATTAGCGTTTTAGAAGTTTAAATTCGGGTAGTACCTACCCGTTAAGTTCATACTTAGTAGCTAATATACAATTCAACTACTACAATTCTATATGAAAAACTGATTATAATAATATTTCGCGTTCAAACTTTTACACAATATTTTACAAACTTACAATATCGCTTATTTTACATATAGCATGAAATATAGCACACAATAAATTTGATACAAGATGGTTGTGAAGATAATTCTAGCTAGTACACAAGTCGTTCAGCAAAGGCAATAAAGACACGTAATTCATACGTCCAGAAACAAGTCATGCATTCTGGTTTTACTAGGATTACTTCCCATCCTTGGTCTTGTGGAACATAACCGTTATGGTCGTTGATAAGACAGCGTGTTGTAACGTCGTCAAAGGGACGAGGATTACGTAATGACCAACAGTCTTGTAATAACCTAAAAACCTCATTTCTTACCCCAATTACCGACTCCGTCACTTGTGGGAACGTTTTGTTTAATAGTTGTAGCCCGATGTTCTTGTTCTTACTTTGGTGAGAAGCGAACATTACTAACCCGTAAGCATAACATGCTTCTTTATGTTGCATGTTAGCCGCTTTTTCTAAATCACGAAGTCCTATATTCGGATATACTGAGTCAAAATAATTTCTTAACCCGTTGCGTAAAATAGCATTTGGGTTCCCCGTAATATATGCGTCAAAGTAAACACATCGTAACTTATGGATTTCCCAATGTGATATCCCCCATCTTTCGAACGAAAGCCTTTTATAAACCAAGGCATTCTTGGAACGTTCTTCGAATGTCTTACAAACTGATCTCGCCTTAAATAGTTGTGCCGAAGAATTCTGACCGACTCTAGACAAGATTTCATCAATCATGTCTCCGGGTAGGTCTCTTAAAATATTGGGTTGTCTATCCATTTTGTGTTTTTATACTGTAAAATAGACAAGAGTTAGATTCATAAAAAAAAATACTTATTAATACAAGCAATTTTTACATATATCATAAAGCATAAGCACACTATATTACATATATTACACCACACGAATACAACTATCTTATTCCAACTCGCTCGTTTCTTCTTGTTCGGTTTTGGTTCATTTTGCCAAGTTTCTAGGGATATATGATGTTCCCCTAATACGAGCCGTCGTTGTCCACATTGGTTTAGAAAAACCTGGTGGTTTAGAGGTTCCCGGGTCATTGTTACAACTTAAGGACTTCGGGGGTTGACGATACATATAAAGTTCATCGGGGTTGGAATTAGATTTCTCTATTTTTATGCCCTTTCCCTTATTATTTTCTTTTGCCTTTTTAAATTCAGTTGGGGTAATTTCTATAACATCATCGGAATTCTCGTCGAAATCCGATTCATCGGAGAATTGGTAATCCTCCCAATATTTTGCTTCCTTGGCGAAAACACCATTGACCATAATTAACCTTGGTCGGTTGGTTGAGGATTCTCTTTTACTTAACCGTTTTATTATTTCCCCCACCGGTTCTATTTCTTCTTCCGGTTCCGATTCTTCTTCCGGTTCCGACTCTTCTTCCGGTTCCTCTTCGGGAACTTGTGAATCAGTCCACGAATCATTCCAATTTATATTTGACTCTTCATTATTATTAGGTGAGTCAATGGGACTTGTTCTAGAGGTAGACATCTATCACATAATATCAAACACGTTAAGAGATTAATATATCACATAATATTCATATGTTAAAAATATATAGTTTCCAACAAAATTTGTTAAGCAATCATTTTTCAAGTAAACACGGTCAAAGTCCAGACTCACTAATGCATCCTAACAAACTCGATAAGACACACTAATGCAAAATTCTGGTTCTCTAAGACCAACGCTCTGATACCAACTGAAATGTCCCGTTCTTATTGATTAAAAACGTTCCATATTAATTGATTTTGTTGCGAGGTTTTGACCTCTATATGAGACGTTTTTCAAAGACTGCATTCATTTTTAAAACAAACCATAACCTTTATTTCATAAATAAAGCTTTAAAAAGGTTTATATAGATTATCAAATAATGATAATCTAAAATATCCTGTTTACACACGACCATTACATAATGGTTTACAATACAAATATGTTACATCGAAATCAGTTTTTTGAATGCAGTTTTTACACAATATCATACAAACATGGACTCTAAATCTTGTCCTTATTTTAGTATGCAACAGCGGAAGCTCTTAGTATTCACCTGAGAATAAACATGCTTTAAACGTCAACAAAAATGTTGGTGAGTTATAGGTTTAACCTATATATATATCAAATCGTAACAATAGACCACAAGATTTCATATTTCAATACACATCCCATACATAGAGATAAAAATCATTCATATGGTGAACACCTGGTAACCGACATTAACAAGATGCATATATAAGAATATCCCCATCATTCCGGGACACCCTTCGGATATGATATAAATTTCGAAGTACTAAAGCATCCGGTACTTTGGATGGGGTTTGTTAGGCCCAATAGATCTATCTTTAGGATTCGCGTCAATTAGGGTGTCTGTTCCCTAATTCTTAGATTACCATACTTAATAAAAAGGGGCATATTCGATTTCGATAATTCAACCATAGAATGTAGTTTCACGTACTTGTGTCTATTTTGTAAATCATTTATAAAACCTGCATGTATTCTCATCCCAAAAATATTAGATTTTAAAAGTGGGACTATAACTCACTTTCACAGATTTTTACTTCGTCGGGAAGTAAGACTTGGCCACTGGTTGATTCACGAACCTATAACAATATATACATATATATCAAAGTATGTTTAAAATATATTTACAACACTTTTAATATATTTTGATGTTTTAAGTTTATTAAGTCAGCTGTCCTCGTTAGTAACCTACAACTAGTTGTCCACAGTTAGATGTACAGAAATAAATCGATAAATATTATCTTGAATCAATCCACGACCCAGTGTATACGTATCTCAGTATTGATCACAACTCAAACTATACATATTTTGGAATCAACCTCAACCCTGTATAGCTAACTCCAACATTCACATATAGAGTGTCTATGGTTGTTCCGAAATATATATAGATGTGTCGACATGATAGGTTGAAACATTGTATACGTGTCTATGGTATCTCAAGATTACATAATATACAATACAAGTTGATTAAGTTATGGTTGGAATAGATTTGTTACCAATTTTCACGTAGCTAAAATGAGAAAAATTATCCAATCTTGTTTTACCCATAACTTCTTCATTTTAAATCCGTTTTGAGTGAATCAAATTGCTATGGTTTCATATTGAACTCTATTTTATGAATCTAAGTAGAAAAAGTATAGGTTTATAGTCAGAAAAATAAGTTACAAGTCGTTTTTGTAAAGGTAGTCATTTCAGTCGAAAGAACGACGTCTAGATGATCATTTTCGAAAACATACTTCCACTTTGAGTTTAACCATAATTTTTGGATATAGTTTCATGTTCATAATAAAAATCATTTTCTCAGAATAACAAATTTTAAATCAAAGTTTATCATAGTTTTTAATTAACTAACCCAAAACAGCCCGCGGTGTTACTACGACGGCGTAAATCCGGTTTTACGGTGTTTTTCGTGTTTCCAGGTTTTAAATCATTAAGTTAGCATATCATATAGATATAGAAAATGTGTTTAGTTAATTTTAAAAGTCAAGTTAGAAGGATTAACTTTTGTTTGCGAACAAGTTTAGAATTAACTAAACTATGTTCTAGTGATTACGAGTTTAAACCTTCGAATAAGATAGTTTTATATATATGAATCGAATGATGTTATGAACATCATTACTACCTCAAGTTTAGTAGGTAAACCTACTGGAAGTGACAAGAAATGATCTAGCTTCAAAGGATCTTGGATGGCTTGAAAGTTCTTGAAGTAGGATCATGACACAAAAACAAGTTCAAGTAAGATTTTTACTCGAATTAAGATAGTTTATAGTTATAGAAATTGAATCAAAGTTTGAATATGAATATTACCTTGAATAAGAAAGATAACCTACTGTATATAACAAAGGTTTCTTGATCTTAGATGATTACTTGGAATGGATTAGAAAGCTTGGAAGTAAATTAGTAAACTTGAAGGGATTTTTGAAGTGTTCTTGAAGTGTTCTCCCTATGATGATTATAGCTTGATTCTTGAAGTGATTTTTGATGAAGATGATGATTAACTACTGGAAAAATACATTCATAATAGAGTTTGTGTGTTGAGAGAGAATTAGAATGAGAATTGGAAGTGAAATGGAGTGAATGATGAGTGGTAATTGGTGAGTGGTGAGTGGGGTTAAAAGGAGTTCTAGTTAGTAGACTAGCTCATGGTATAAGTTAAAATTGATTAGTCATACATGACATAATCAAGAGTGGAATCCCATGCTAGTTCCTATTGGTATATACCCATAGTAAGTACGTTTTGAAGCTGTGTATAATACGGGTAAGAATACGACTAGAATTCTTGATGAAAGAAAAGAATGGGAAAGTAACTGTAACCATTTTCGTTAAGTATGAGTGTTTTGATATATGTATTGAAGTCTTCCAAAAGTATTTTAATACATCTAAATACACTACATGTATATACATTTTAACTGAGTCGTTAAGTCATCGTTAGTCGTTACATGTAAGTGTTGTTTTGAAACCTTTAAGTTAACGATCTCAATTAATGTTGTTAACCCATTGTTTATTATATCTAATGAGATGTTAAATTATTATATTATCATGATATTATGATATATTAATATATCTTAATATGATATATATACATTTAAATGTCGTTACAACGATAATCGTTACATATATGTCTCGTTTCGAAATCCTTAAGTTAGTAGTCTTGTTTATATGTATATAACTCATTGTTAATATACTTATGGAGATACTTAATTATCATAATCTCATGTTAACCATATGTATATCCATATATATATCGTCATGTCATTTTTACAAGTTTTAACGTTCGTGAATCGCCGGTCAACTTGGGTGGTCAATTGTCTATATGAAACATATTTCAATTAATCAAGTCTTAACAAGTTTGATTGCTTAACATGTTGGAAATATTTAATCATGTAAATATTAATCTCAATTAATATATATAAACATAGAAAAGTTCGGGTCACTACAACCCCCTGGGACAGCTCACATTTGCTTGTTTGCTAGTTTGCTGACGGTTTTAATATATAGTATAATATATATATATATATATATAATTTTAAGAATTAATTATATATTATATTATATTCATGTGCATAGTTGACTTGTAATTTTTAGTCCGTTGCGTCGTGCGTTGAGAGTTGACTCTTGTCCCGGTTTCGGATTTTCGAACGTCCTTGCGTACAATTTAATATCTTGTACTTTGCGTTTTGCGGCTCGTACTCTTGTAAATTTTAGACGTTTCTCATAAATAATTTGAACCTCTTGAATTATACTTTGTACTTTTGAGCTTTTTGGTCGTTTGTGTCTTTAATTTGTCGAATCTATCTTTTGTCTTCACCTTTTAATATTTAAACGAATATCACATGTAAATAGAACAATTGTAACTAAAAGCTTGTCTTTCTTGAAAGATAATGCTATGAAATATATGTTCGTTTTTCGCATTATCAGAAATCTACAGGCTGAGTCCCTCAAATTAGCTAAAGCCATTGTCAAGGAACAGGATAAGGCCCTTGATGAATTAGAAGCTGCTGAGAAAGCACCTGCTATTGCTCTTGTAGAAACTGCCGAAACCATAGAACTATCTGATCATTATTATAGGAGCAGGTATGGTGATGTGATGAACAGAAGATCAAATCCCAGCAAGATCATCAAGGTGCACAGAGGCTCAAAAAGAGATTTCAATGTCAGCAAGGAGAATAATGTTCAAGAAAGGATAAATTATGATGAGTTACGATCTTTAGGATTCAGTGAATGGATGGAGATATTGGAGTATTTCATTGGTAAAGCTGAAAGTGGTATTAAAAAGTCATTGAAGCTAGAACTCCAAGATCTCTTCAACAAAGCTACAAAATTTGGGAATGTACCAGTAGTAAACGTAGAAGAATTACTTTCTCAAAAACCTAAAGGCAAGAAATCTACTGGTGAAGGCCCACAAAGAAGAGATCGCATCATTCTACCTCCTCATATCCCTGTATTTGATTCTGCTGATATACCTATCCTCTTTCCTGAAGCCTGGAGAATCAAACAAGAGGAGCTATCTGAAGAGGAATTAGATAAAGATAAAGATAGATAGCCCTCTAGTGCTCAAATTGTATCTTTTGTTTATTTCATTTTTCATTATGATGTTCTTGTAATTACTGTATATACTCTATTGTAATGAAAGTGAAATGATTTTATCTTCAAAATCATATCAAATTATAAGATATAGATAACTCAGTAAAAGATCCCAAAAACAAACTTAAAAAGGGACAAATTTACTGCCTATTTTTCATTAGGTCCCTCGGTGCTAGCTTTAGTGTTTTCTCTATATGTCATAGGTTTTGTCATCATCAAATAGGGGGAGATTGTTGAGTCTTCAAAATAATTAAGGATTTAATTATGACAAAACTGTAATTTATTTGCACTAAAATGTTATGTGCAGCCAGCACAAGTTTGTTTATGTATAGACAGCAGATATTGCTGTGTTGAGTGTTTAGTTTGCTGCTCATTCTACCAGCACAAGGTAGACAGTGTTCTTCAATCAGCACAGGATGTGTACTCAGCAGTTCAAGAATATCAAGTGTCTCAGCAATGAAGAACCAGCACAGCTGGAATTTAGCTTACTACACAAGACAGCTATGCTCCATTATAAACATAGTAGTTTTCCGAGTGGTCTACATCAATGGTACTATTCAACAGAAGTCAAAGACAAAGTTGAACAGAAAAGGAACGCGTCGGCGGCTGACAAGTGACCTTACAAGACCACGTGGAAATGCAGAATTTTAACGCATGTGCAGAAATGGGTTATACTTTGTCAATACCTTGGGAACACAACATTTTATTTGTTTAATCAAATAGTGGTGCCAAACCGAATTGGGGTGTTCCTGCAAATAGCTACCAAAGAGGAAAGAGGAGAGCATGCTCTCTGATGCAGTTGTCCCC
Source organism: Rutidosis leptorrhynchoides (assembly GCF_046630445.1). NCBI lineage: Eukaryota > Viridiplantae > Streptophyta > Magnoliopsida > Asterales > Asteraceae > Rutidosis > Rutidosis leptorrhynchoides. The sequence continues at coordinate 77,276,789 of NC_092343.1, read as the reverse complement.
ACAAGAACAGACATCCTATGTACCAGTGGACAATAGAACCATTACACGGTTAATAGGACTACTATAAATTGTTGTATCCACTATTGTAACAACTAGTGGTGTGGGTTTATTTATTTAGAGTCAAAAATGTGTAATAACTTTTAGTTTACCTCTTAGCTATACTCTAGGTAATCTGTATCAACCAACTATCATTCCGCCAAGGATAGTTGTGATTCTTTGTGATTCAATCAATAAAGAATAACCGTTGAAAATTACATGTGACTCTATTTAATTTACATGTTTGAATACTAATCGTGTTTAACTGTTAAGTTATTTAAAAGAAATTGTATTCACCCCCCTCTACAATACTCCTATTGTTATCAAGGGACCAACAAAATCTAGTTCTACTATGCTATTAGATTCTTCCACCGCCTTCACATAGAATACTTTTAGACCTGCTGATAGTGCTCCAAATGAACATATATTTAGTATCAATATCTTTCCAATATGTAAAGCTTTTAGTTGCTATTGTTCTATTTTTATGTAATATTCGTTTAAATAAATAAGTGCGAAGACAAAAGAAGAAAATGACGATTTGAAGACGCAAATGACCAAAAAGCTTAAATGTACAAATTAAACTCCAAGTGGTTCTATTTATTGATGAGAAACATCCAAAAATGACAAGTGTACAAGTCGCGGAACGCAAAGTACAAGATATCTACGCGTACGAAAGGACGTTCGAAAATCCGAAACCGAGACATAAACCGAGCATCAACGCGCGAGTCAACGGGCCTAAAATTACAAGTCAACTATGCACATGAATATAATATAATATATATATATATAATTATATATAAATTATATATATTATATTATATAAATTAAATATAATGTCGACAAACAAGAAGACAAAGCATTGTGAGCTGGCCAGGGAAACCATGCGATCGCATGGCATTTACACACAAAGCCCATGCGATCGCATGGGCTACAGAATTTGGAAATGTCCTATAAATTCGCCAGTTTGCTGCCGAGTTCAGGGTACCATTCATCAATCTCTCTTTCTCTCAATATATATATTTATATATATATATATATATATATATATATATATATATATATATATATATATATATATTATAATATATATTAGTTTAGTTTAATATTAGTTAGTTTGGGTAATGTAAAGGTTATTTTACGGGTTTTAAAGTCGGAACACTGTCTCTGTAACACTACGCGATTAATACTCATTGTAAGTTATGTTCAACCTTTTTAAATTAAAGTCTCGTAGCTAAGTTATTATTATGCTTATTTAAGCTAAAGTAATCATGATGTTGGACTAAATATTAAAGACGGGGTTATTGGGCTTTATACCATAATTGGGGTTTGGACAAAAGATCGACACTTGTGGAAATTGGACTATGGGCTATTAATGGGCTTTATATTTGTTTAACTGAATGATAGTTCGTCAATTTAATATAAAGATTTACAATTTAAGGTAATTGTAAATAACCACATACACTCGATCGGACACGATGGGCGGGATATTTATAAATACTAATAATCGTTCATTTAACCAGATATGGGGATGGATTAATAGTCAATAGACTCATTAAAACAGGGGTGGATTACATATAAGGACACTTGGTGTAATTGTTAATAAAGTATTAAAACCTTGGATTGCACACAGTCGATAACCTGGTGTAATCATTAACAATGTATTAAAACCTTATTACAGTTTAAGTCCCCAATTAGTTGGAATATTTGACTTCGGGTATAAGGATAATTTGACGAGGACACTCGCACTTTATATTTATGACTGATGGACTATTATGGACAAAAACCAGATGGACATATCGAATAATCCAGGACAAAGGACAAATAACCCATGGTAAGAAATTAAAATCAACACATCGAACATCATGATTACGGAAGTTTAAATAAGCATAATTCCTTTATTTCATATTTCATCGTACTTTTATTTACTGTCATTTTATTTATTGGACTTTTAATTATCGTACTTTTAATTATCGCATTTTTATTTATCGTCATTTACTTTACGCTTTAAATTAAGTTGTATTTATATTTAATATTTTACATTAGGTTTTAATTGTGACTTAAGTTTTAAAATCGACAAACCGGTCATTAAACGGTAAAAACCACCTTTTTATAATAATAATACTACTTATATATATTTATACAAATATAGTTTAAAATAAATATAGCGTTAAATTTAGTTGTATCCCTGTGGAACGAACCGGACTTACTAAAAACTACACTACTTTACGATTATGTACACTACCTATAGTGTTGTAGTGAAATGCCTCGTTCATATTAATTATAAACGTTTCATATTAATTAGTTTCTTTGCGAGGTTTTGACCTCTATATGAGACGTTTTTCAAATCTTGCATTCGATTTTAAAAAAAAAACCATAACCTTTATTATTGAATAAAGGTCTTAATGACATAATTTAGATTGTCTATCAAAGACAATCTCCTCAAATAAATAAGTTTTTACACAACCCATTATAATATGATCAAATATATTACAACAAATACTCCGAATGCAAGTTTAAACAATATAAACAATTATGCCGACTCCAAATCTTGACCTTGGGTTGGCATACGATAGCGGAAGCATTTTTAATATTCACCTGAAAATAAATATGCTTAAAACGTCAACAAAATGTTGGTGAGTCATAGGTTTAATTTCTATATAATAATCATAACATTTAATAAGCCACAAGATTTCATTTAATTAAATGCGCAGGATCATTACAACTGCAAAAATCATTCATACGATGAGTCGCCTGGTAACCGACCTTAACATAGAGCACTTAAGATATCTGGCATCATACATTCCACTATTCAAACGTATGACAAGAACCCTTCGAAGTACTAAAGCATTTCCACTATTCAAAAATGGGGGTGGTTGGTGCCCGTAGATCTACCTTTAGGATTCGCGTCAATTATTGTTTTTCACTAATTCTTAGGTTACCAAGCATAATAATAATAAGTACAGATATCCGGTATAACAAAACAATCGTAGAATGTAGTTCCATGAACTTGTGCTTATTTTGTAAAACATTTATAAATTTTGCATGTATTCTCATCCCAAAATAATTTAGATAGTAAAAATGGGACTATAACTCACTTGTGATGATTTTCGAATAGATGGTGATAAGACTTGGCCTTTTGACAAATTCACGAACCTAATATATATATATATATATATATATATATATATATATATATATATATATATATATATATATATATATATATATATATATATATATATATATATATATATATATATATATATATATATATATAATTAATATTCCATACTTATGATACTTGTGATAATTTTAATTGTCCATTGTTAGTAGTCTAACGTTCGTAGTCCAATAGTCCAACAGTATAAATATATATATAAATATAAATGTGTATATTGTGTTAGAATTCACTAACACTATAATATATTGTCTTAATATAATAAGACACATAATATGTATATTGTCTGAAGCAATCCGCGACCCATTGTATACATGTCTCAGGCTCGATCACAACTCAAAGTATATAATATTTTGGAATCCACTTCGACCCACAGCTAACTCGAGATTACTGACAATGGTGTCTAATAGTTCGTTCCAATAATATATATAGAAGAAGTCAAAATGATATGTCAAAACTTTGTATACGAATCCACGGTGATCAAGTCATATATATATATATATATATATATATATATATATATATATATATATATATATATATATATATATATATATATATATATATATATGGTACCTTACGATCTTTATTAAGACTATAATATATTGTCGTAGAACTTAATCACGACTATTATAAATTGTATTTCCTTAAATTCGGGAACAAGACATGTATAAATACATGTAGGATACAAGGTAAGTTAGCTAGGATAAGGTTAGCATACATTTTTATTAATCAAAACCGTAGCTAAAAACAAACAAAAATATCCAATTTTGTTTTACCCATAATTTCTTCGTTACAAATCCGTTTTGAGTGATTCGACTTGCCATGGTTTTGTATCGAACCATTATTTATTAATCTAACCAGAAAAAGTATATGTTTATAGTCAAAAATACAGCTTAGGTGTCAAATACAAGAAGATAGTCATATCCGTCGTAAGAACGACATCTTGATGACTCTTTTGAAAAACATACTTCCAATTAGAGTTTAACCATGGATTTTGGATATATTTCATATCCATATAAAATAAGATTTTTCACCAAAGGAAATCTTTTAATTCAAAGTTTAAGATAGATTTTTAAAATCAAACCCAAAACAGCCCCCGTTCGACTAAGACGGCGTATATTCGATTTTAAGGTGTTCTTCGTGTTTACAAGTTTCATATCCTTATGTTAGCTTGACATACTGTCATAATACATGTGTTGAAGTATTTTAAAAGTCAAGTTAGAAGGATTAAGTTTATTTGCCAACAAGGTTAGAAATAATCTAAACTATGTTCTTATTGTTATTAGTTATAACTCAAAATAAGATAGCTATATGAATATGAATCAAATAAGATTATGAATAAGGTTACTACCTCAAATCAAATGAGTAAAGTTGCTAGAGAAATAAAGAGAATATCTTGAGTTCAAAGATACCCTTGATGGCTTGGAATTCTTGAAGTGTTCTTGATCAAGCTTTGTTATGATGATTATAACTTGGATTATGAGACCAATACTTGCTGAATTGAATGGAGGTTTGAGAGAGTGTTTGAGTATGTGTTTAGAGATTAAAATGATGTAGTTAATTGGAATGAAATGGATGGTTATTTATCCTACATGTTGGCATCAAAATGGGGGCAACAACATGACTCCATGGTTTGTAATTTTATGCATTTAGTCATACTAGTTTCCAAGCCATGGTTCCCACAAGTCTACATCATGTTTATACATGTCTCACAACTGATTGAGGGCTGCTAAGATCAATGATTTGGTATGTATATACCCATAGTAAATACGTATAGAAGCTGGGTATGATACGGGTATAAATACCGTATGAATACGAATAGGATTCTTGATAAAATTGAATGAGAAAATGAGTATAGCTATCTTTATTGAGTATAAATATATTGATATATATTATTAAGTCTTTTAAAAGTGTATTAATACATATTAATACAATACATATACATACATTTTAATTTAGAAGTTATTACAACGTTAATCGTTATATATATGTATATAGTCTTGAAGTCATTAAGTTAGTAATCTCATTTTATATATATAACCAATTGTTATTATATATAATGAGATACTTAAATATCATTTTAACAAATCATAAGTATATATATATATATATCCATATATATATCATTATATAATTATTTCAATTTATGACGTTCGTGAATCATCAGACAAACTGGGTGGCCAAACGTTTGTATAAAATTCATTGCAAATAACCAATTCTTAATGAGTTTGATTGCTTAACATGTTGGAAACATTAATTATGTAAATATTAATCTTCAATATATTAGCGAAAAAATTCGGGTCATTACATTACACACCCGTTAAATTAAATTTCGTCCCGAAATTTAGAATAGTACCTAGTCAACGTGTGATATCGAAAAACAAATGTGGGTACTTCAGCTTCATTTGGTCTTCTCGTTCCCAAGTGAATTCAGGTCCTCTACGAGCATTCCATTGAACCTTAACGATTGGTATCTTACTTTGTTTGAGTCGTTTGACCTCACGATCCATAATTTCGACGGGTTCTTTGACGAAATTTAGTTTCTCGTCAATTTTAATCTCATCTAAAGGAATAATTACATCTTCGGTAGCTAGGCATTTCTTCAGGTTTGAAACATGGAAGGTGTTGTGAATCTTTTCTAATTGTGGAGGTAGCTCAAGTCGATAGTGTAAGACCCAAATATTTATTATGCATAATGTATTTATGGTGTACGATGCGTGTATGAAGTGTACGCAGCATGTACGTGTTGCTTGCTCGAACGTCGAAGGAAACTGGACGTTGTCTGAAGTGACAAGGTGTGTACGTATCTTTTCAACCCTAAATAAATTTTGAGTTGATGTTTCAAAGCCTTACTATTGGAAATAAAATCTTATTACGTTTCCAACGATATTTGATTCATCGAAAACGGAGCTACGGTCAAAAAGTTATGGCCAAAACAAGAAACTGAAAACTGACCTGAAGGTTGGAGCGGCGATCCACCTTATGGAGCGGCGCTCTGATCCCGTCTGATGCAATTTTCAGCTTTATAAAAGGTTCAAATGAGGGGTACTTTGGTCTTTTCATTTAGGGTCAGTTTAGGGTCACCAAAACTGATATAGAACTCCATTGGAGCTCATTTCTCACCCACACAAACACTCTCATCCATATCTAGAGAGAGAGGAAGGGTTCTAGAGTGAGAGAGCTTAAATTGGAGAAGAAGGAGTTGGATTCTCACCAAAGCTCGGGTTTTAAAGTTGTTCTACTCGTCAACGGCATCATTTTGGTGGTATTGGTAAGTTCAAACTCCGAATTACATTTGTTAGATTTGATATTCAAGTTAGGGTTTGAGTTTGATTTGTTGTGAAACCCTCTTAGATGATGAAATGGGTTTATGGTGACTAGTTATTCTTGTCACTTGGCGGGTTTTGGGTTGGTTGACGATTTGGCCTTGATTAGGCTTTAATCTTGAGTTTAATCACTAGGTTTAGTGATTATGGAAGTGTTGGAACCACTTTAGGTGAATTTGGGTTGACTAATTTTGACTAGAGTCAAAATTAGGGTTTGGTGATGATTATGACCCAATTGTCGATCTAATAAGGTTTATAAACTTAAAATGGATTAAGTTGATGTATAAAATCGAGTTAAATATGTTTTGGTGTCAAAACTTGCTAATGGTGTGATATTGACTTCTTATGGGTCAAATTAGGGTTTAAGTGTCATTTTGGGCAAGATAGGTGTTTAACACCTATGTTTGAGTTTGATTGGCATATTAAGACCATTCTCACTTGTGTTAGTGATTATTGGTTAGTTTGGGTGCGGTTTGTGCTTGGAAGTGCATTTGGGTCGAAATTGCACTAGTTGTCAATTTGGGTTGATTTGTATATCCACCCTAATTGTGTTACTTGTTACGTGATAAATGGAATAGGTACATTCCATCGGCGATTGCGGATTATTCAGTGGCATTCCTCAAGGCGACAAGGTGAGTGTTAATATCCTATGTGCGTGTGTATGTGTAGGATGGGTGCGGGTCGGGTGAAGTGGTTCTCGGTTATAGAGCTCACTTCACATATAGGTGGATTTGATGGACTTGTGTATAGGTCCAATTAGCACGGATGTGCATTTTGGTTGACCACCTTTGGCAAGGTACACGTTTTGTGTGTACATTATCACACGTGATTGTGAATTGGATAACCCCAATGGCAAAGGGTTGATATTGAATTGTGATGTGTTTATTTTTATGAATGGATATGTGTTGTCCAAGTTAGTGATATATGTGTTGTACGCTGACGGTTTTATGAATGGATATGTGTTGTCCAAGTTAGTGATATATGTGTTGTACGCTGACGGTTTTATGAATGGATATGTGTTGTCCAAGTTAGTGATATATATGTTGTACGCAAATGATTTTATGAATGGATATGTGTTGTCCAAGTTAGTGATATATGCGTTGTACGCTAACAGTTTCATGAATGGATATGTGTTGTCCAAGGGTTAGTGATATATGTGTTGTACACTAACGGTTGTTACGAACACCGATGGGAAATTCGAGTACCATTCCTTTGTACGATTGGTTAACCTTGGGCGGTTTTACGCTCTGTTATATATATATATTAATGTATTGTTGTGATGTATCTAACCCTCTGGGTGTAGCTTATTGGCGTTGTTCACATCATCGTTGGTGACTTACTTTATGGTTGTTGTTACTAGCTTGTTGCTTAGTGATTATACGGTATGCTTAGCTTAGCTTGCCTTTATGCTTGGATGCTCCGCTATGCGGTATTTGATTATTTGTATGGCGTGTCCATTTTATGCATATATATGTATGTAGTATATTCTCACTCACTAAGCGTTAGCTTACCCTCTCGTTGTTTACATTTTTATAGATTTGCTTGGATGCGGTGGCTCGGGTAAGCTTGGGAACTAGTGGACTCGTGTAGCTGCTTTAGAAGGGTTGCTTTTGGATTTGATTAGGACTGGGTAGCGTATCCCCAATTGCCATGCTTGGCTTTATTTTGTGTTAAAAATCATGTGGTTGAAAACTTGAATTTTGTACGAAAGTCGTAAAACGGCCGATGTGGGCTCGGTCTCGTAAAACTCGTTTTATTATTGGAACGTGTTAGTTTTAACTAATATAAAATGTTGTGAAAAGCGTTTGGTCTAAAAGTGTCGGGATTTATGCTGTACAAAAATATTTTTTTTATTTGCATATTTCGATTGCATATGGTTTGGGTTGTTACAAGTGGTATCAGAGCATGGTCTAAGGGATTTAGGTGACTTGAGATAGGTGCCTAGACTTAGACTTTTATGTGTGCTTAATTTTGTTGCGGGACTTGTAGGAGTACGGGTCGGAATAGGTTATAGTTAGTGCCTTGTTTGTAGGTGGACTAACGTTTATATTAGTAATGCGGATATTATTAATATACTTTTGTGTTGTGATAATAATTCTCGCGTGTGTTTATATCGCGTAGAATTTTGTTTGTGTTTGTTTATATCATCAAGCGAGGCGGTCATTGTACTAACAAGTTGATACGGCGTGTATGCGTAATAAGGACTTGCAAACCTTATTACGGGTGCAAATCATGTCTAACAAGTGATGTACGACGAGTGTTTAGCAAGATGGGAAGGTGTTGTGCGTGTGGTCTATACGTTCGTGATCTAATCATTTGCATCCCTTAGAATGAAAACGGAAGATGGATGCGGAACGAGTGAGCCTATTCACGAAGGGAAGGATGGGTTAACGTTAAAGATTAAGGCCGTGTTTGAACAATATGTCTCGGTTTTCACCTGCAAAGTTAGAGAAGTAACCAAGGAGTTGGTCGAAGGACAAATGACGGAAATGGTCCGAGACCAAGTGACTAAAGTTGTAAAGGAAGAGTTTGAAAAGAGGTTTCCCAAACCTCGAGGTAGCGATGATGAAGATGTACTTGCAAGGTTAGGATTACATGGTGCTCATGGTAAGAGGGCACGAAGTACGCCTGAAGGCGTCGGGAATGTGAAGAAGAAGAGTAAGAAGGGTTACAAGCTCACGTGCTTTAAGTGTGGGGAACGGGGTTATTTGGCACAAGATACAGTGGTGCCTTTAGGCTCAATCAGGTGTTTCATTTGCCGGATGGAGGGGCACCGGAAATCAGAGTGTTCTGAATCGCATGACGATCGGGTTAGGAGGTTAGAGCGCGAATACATGATGGGTAGTGGAGCACGGAAGCCTAACAGTGCTACATCAGGTACCTTTAGTACGAAATTATATGTTGTTCGTTTGTAATAACATGCGGTATGTGCGTAAGTCTTAGCCAAACTTTATTCTCCGTTGGAGATAATTCGTAGCAAGCGGGCGGTTTACGTTTATGGTTCCGGTTTGCTCTCAGTAGAGTGTATAAGTGGTGTGTTGTGCCTCGATCCTATAGTGCGAATCCTTGGGTGCTGAAGCATTTTGTTTGGTATCGGGTTGTAAAGCTCGTTTGAGTGAGACCCTTAAAGTCTCAATGGTGTTGTGCATGTTACTGATATGGGTGACGTTCCTAATGGAAGTACCCTATGGTGACGTTTGATTGTCGGGCGAAGGGCGTAAGACTTGGTGCAACTAAGCATTCCTTAGTATTAGGAAAATGTTTCTACCAAACCATGGAAATGGGTTTTGGTGTTCGGTCGTTAAGCGCGTGTTCGCTTTCGTGTTGAACTTGATGAACCATGAGGTTCGTCGGGTGGATTGAAACTCTTGAAATCGAGTGTTGATCTCGATGCATGTTGGTAAAGGAGTCTACGTGACGCGACATTAAGTGTCTTTTTATACCTACTAGCGTGGTGTAAAACTCCGATTGTGTTACGGTTACATTGTACTTAGGGTACCGAAGTGAAACCCTTAGCTTCATGAGTGATCGGGTGAAATTCGACAAACTAAAGCAATTGGATGATTGCGAGTGTATAGTCGTGTAATTTGTGGTACACTTTTCGTTCGAAGTGTTTAAGGATAGGTTAGGATCCTTGGTATGCTCAAAGTTGGAGCAAGACATGGTGATGGGCCGTGTGAACCCAATTATTGGTAAAGTCTACCTTTGGTAGCATTGTACGGGTGTACGAGATGCGGTTATGGAACGTAATTCCAAGTGGGGGAGTTACACTCCCGCACGAGGCAGTTTTAGTGTGAGATTTCGGAGAATGCTTATGGTAGATCCGAAATTTGTGTCGGGACCTAGATTTGGTCAATTTGTGGTAGAGTACAATTTCGGTTAAATTGTACCTATGATTTTGAATTTGAATTATCACCAAGGTGGTAATGTGGTAAATCTCGTTGAGAGATAATGGACGGGTATGGCGACAAGGTGGAATCCCTCGGTTAAGGGATGTGCGTGGTGGATTCTCTTATAGAGAATTATTGTTTTGTGCCTATGTTCGATATAGGTGGTTTTTGCTCGATTGTGTGGATGGTTAGTGGTATCCGTTAGGTTTCACTATAGTGTAGCAGAGCGCGATGTTGCACTACTCATTGTTTGAGGCCAAAAGTGCGTATGTGATTGATGAAGCATGACTTTCGGGGTCCGCTGACTGCATCATGGGATCGTTGATTGGTAGAGCATGACCTTCGAGGTCCGCTGACTTCATCATGGGAGTAGTGATATATCGGTGAAGAATGACCGTTGACGGGGTCCGCTGACTTCATCCGGTGTTGAGTGATCTATCGGTTGTTTTATACACCAATGGTGGGGTCGTAAGGACCGTGCGGTGTGATCTATCGGTTGTTTTATACACCGATGGTGGGATCGTGAGGACCATGTTGTGTGATTAGTGATGCTATAGCCGTGTTTCGCTCACATGTTGTTACGGGTGTGACAATAGTCGATTTTGTACACCTTAGGATTAGCGTTGCCATAGTCGTTTTGGGCACTTTTGGTTTTAGCCGTTGCTTATGATGTTAGAATAGTGGCGTATTGGTTGTATTGCGCACTACAAAGGATGTTTAGTGGTAGGTGTAATCTGTAAGGATTCATGTGGTTCGATCCTCAACGTTCGGATTGTTGACTTTAGGTTGAGACATGGTCGCTTTTAGCGTTCTCCTTGGTAAAGGTACGCTAAGGAATTGATTTCTCGGTACGAGATTGGCTGAGTTTTTCCCGATATGGGGAAAAGAGCAGGTTTTAGTGCTCGGATAGTGGTTTTGATAAATCGCGGGTGGCGATTTTAGTTGCTAAAGGTGATTCATTGGGAATAATTGTCTAGGAAAGTTCGGATTAGAACTTATGATTGAGGGCCGTTGAGTATTTCCGGATTGGTTAAGTGGAGAAGATCACGAGGACGTGATCGAGTTTAAGTGGGGGAGAGTTGTAAGACCCAAATATTTATTGTGCATAATGTATTTATGGTGTACGATGCGTGTATGAAGTGTACGCAGCATGTACGTGTTGCTTGCTCGAACGTCGAAGGAAACTGGACGTTGTCTGAAGTGACAAGGTGTGTACGTATCTTTTCAACCCTAAATAAATTTTTAGTTGATGTTTCAAAGCCTTACCATTGGAAATAAAATCTTATTAAGTTTCCAACGATATTTGATTTATCGAAAACGGAGCTACGGTCAAAAAGTTATGGCCAAAACAAGAAACTGAAAACTGACCTGAAGGTTGGAGCGGCGATCCACCTTATGGAGCGGCGCTCCGATCCCGTCTGATGCAATTTTCAGCTTTTATAAAAGGTTTAAATGAGGGGTACTTTGGTCTTTTCATTTAGGGTCGGTTTAGGGTCACCAAAACTGATATAGAACTCCACTGGAGCTCATTTCTCACCCACACAAACATTCTCATCCATATCTAGAGAGAGAGGAAGGGTTCTAGAGTGAGAGAGCTTGAATTGGAGAAGAAGGAGTTGGATTCTCACCAAAGCTCGGGTTTTATAGTTGTTCTACTCGTCAACGGCATCATTTTGGTGGTATTGGTAAGTTCAAACTCCGAATTACATTTGTTAGATTTGATATTCAAGTTAGGGTTTGAGTTTGATTTGTTGTGAAACCCTCTTAGATGATGAAATGGGTTTATGGTGACTAGTTATTCTTGTCACTTGGCGGGTTTTGGGTTGGTTGACGATTTGGCCTTGATTAGGCTTTAATCTTGAGTTTAATCACTAGGTTTAGTGATTATGGAAGTGTTGGAACCACTTTAGGTGAATTTGGGTTGACTAATTTTGACTAGAGTCAAAATTAGGGTTTGGTGATGATTATGACCCAATTGTCGATCTAATAAGGTTTATAAACTTAAAATGGATTAAGTTGAAGTATAAAACCGAGTTAAATATGTTTTGGTGTCAAAACTTGCTAATAGCGTGATATTGACTTCTTATGGGTCAAATTAGGGTTTAAGTGTCATTTTGGGCAAGATAGGTGTTTAACACCTATGTTTGAGTTTGATTGGCATATTAAGACCATTCTCACTTGTGTTAGTGATTATTGGTTAGTTTGGGCGCGGTTTGTGCTTGGAAGTGCATTTGGGTCGAAATTGCAATAGTTGTCAATTTGGGTTGATTTGTATATCCACCCTAATTGTGTTACTTGTTACGTGATAAATGGAATAGGTACATTCCATCGGCGATTGCGGATTATTCGGTGGCATTTCTCAAGGCGACAAGGTGAGTGTTAATATCCTATGTGCATGTGTATGTGTAGGATGGGTGCGGGTCGGGTGAAGTGGTTCTCGGTTATAGAGCTCACTTCACATATAGGTGGATTTGATGGACTTGTGTATAGGTCCAATTAGCACGGATGTGCGTTTTGGTTGACCACCTTTGGTGAGGTACACGTTTTGTGTGTACATTATCGCACGTGATTGTGAATTGGATAACCCCAATGGCGAAGGGTTGATATTGAATTGTGATGTGTTTATTTTTTTGAATGGATATGTGTTGTTCAAGTTAGTGATATATGTGTTGTACGCTGACGGTTTTATGAATGGATATGTGTTGTCCAAGTTAGTGATATATGTGTTGTACGCTGACAGTTTTATGAATGGATATGTGTTGTTCAAGTTAGTGATATATGTGTTGTACGCTAACGGTTTTATGAATGGATATGTGTTGTCCAAGTTAGTGATATATGCGTTGTACGCTAACGGTTTCATGAACGGATATGTGTTGTCCAAGGGTTAGTGATATATGTGTTGTACACTAACGGTTGTTACGAACACCGATGGGAAATTCGAGTACCATTCCTTTGTACGATTGGTTAACCTTGGGCGGTTTTACGCTCTGTTATATATATATATATATATATATATATATATATATATATATATATATATATATATATATATATATATATATATATATATATATTAATGTATTGTTGTGATGTAGCTAACCCTTCGGGTGTAGCTTATTGGCGTTGTTCACATTATCGTTGGTGACTTACTTTATGGTTGTTGTTACTAGCTTGTTGCTTAGTGATTATACGGTATGCTTTGCTTAGCTTGCCTTTATGCTTGGATGCTCCGGTATGCGGTATTTGATTATTTGTGTGGCGTGTCCATTTTATGCATATATATGTATGTAGTATATTCTCACTCACTAAGCGTTAGCTTACCCTCTCGTTGTTTACATTTTTATAGATTTGCTTGGATGCGGTGGCTCGGGTAAGCGTGGGAACTAGTGGACTCACGTAGTTGCTTTAGAAGGCTTGCTTTTGGATTTGATTAGGATTGGGTAGCGTATCCCCAATCGCCATGCTCGGCTTTATTTTGTGTTAAAAATCATGTGGTTGAAAACTTGAATTTTGTACGAAAGTCGTAAAACGGCCGATGTGGGCCCGGTCTCATAAAACTCGTTTTATTATTGGAACGTGTTAGTTTTAACTAATATAAAATGTTGTGAAAAGCGTTTGGTCTAAAAGTGTCGGGAAGCAAGAGATCTTTTTCGCAAAAAAGGAAAAGTTGGACATGCCGTTTTGGCGCGCCGCGCCACTATGCTGTACAAAAATATTTTTTTTTATTTGCTTATTTCGATTGCATATGGTTTGGGTTGTTACAGATAGGCCACCGGCCCAATGCGTTTTTCAATCTTGAATGGCCCAATGTATCTTGGGCTCAATTTCCCCCGCTTTCCAAAACGAATAACACCTTTCCAAGGTGATACCTTAAGCATAACCACATCACCTTCCTCAAACTCTAAAGGTTTTCTTCTAACATCCGCATAGCTCTTTTGTCGACTCCGGGCCGTTTTCAATCATTGCTGGATCTGAATGATTTTATCGGTGGTTTCTTGGATAATTTCCGGACCTGTAATCTGTTTATCCCCCACATCACTCTAACAAATCGGAGACCTGCACTTCCTCCCATAAAGTGCCTCGAATGGTGCCGCCTCAATACTAGAATGATAGCTGTTGTTGTAGGAAAACTCAGCTAACGGTAGATGTCGATCCCAACTGCTTCCAAAATCAATAACACATGCTCGTAGCATGTCTTCAAGTATCTGAATCGTCCTTTCACTCTGCCCGTCAGTTTGTGGGTGATAGGCAGTACTTAAATCTAGACGAGTTCCCAACGCTTCGTGTAATGCCTGCCAGAATCTGGAAGTAAATCTGCTATCACGATCAGAGATAATAGAGATTGGTATACCATGTCTAGAAACAACTTCTTTCAGGTATAATCGTGCTAATTTCTCTATACCATCATCTTCTTTTATTGGCAGAAAGTGTGCTGACTTAGTAAGACGATCAATTATTACCTAAATCATATCATAACCACCTGCGGTTCTCGGTAATTTAGCAATGAAATCCATGGTAATATTTTCCCATTTCCATTCTGGGATTTCAGGTTGTTGGAGTAGACCTGATGGTTTCTGATGTTCAGCTTTGACTTTAGAACAAGTCAAACATGCTCCTACATATGTGGCTATATCGGCCTTCATTCCTGGCCACCAAAAGTTTCTCTTGAGGTCTTGGTACATTTTCCCCGCTCCGGGATGTATTGAATATCTGGTTTTATGTGCTTCATCTAGTACCACTTTCCTCAAATCCCCATTCTTTGGTACCCAAATTCTTTCAGCTAAATACCTGGTTCCGTCTTCCCGAATATTAAGCTGTTTTTCTAATCCTTTGGGTATTTCCTTTCCAAAAATTCCTTCCTTCAAAACCTCCTGTTGTGCCTCTTTTATTCGAGTAGTAAGATTAGTATGAATAATCATGTTCATAGCTTTAACTCGAATAGGTTCTCTTTCCTTTCGACTCAAGGCATCGGCTACCACATTCGCTTTCCCCAGGTGGTAATGGATTTCACAATCATAATCATTTAGCAGCTCAACCCATCTACGCTGCCTCATGTTTAGTTGCTTTTGATTTAAAATATGTTGGAGACTTTTGTGGTCGGTGTATACGATAAACTTGACCCCATACAGATAATGTCTCCACATCTTTAATGCAAAAACAACGGCGCCCAATTCCAGATCATGTGTGGTGTAGTTTTGTTCATGAATTTTGAGTTGTCGAGAAGCATATGCAATCACCTTCTTCCGTTGCATAAGAACACACCCAAAACCCATTCTTGATGCGTCGTAGTAAATAACAAAATCTTCCATTCCATCAGGTAACGATAAAATAGGTGCCGTAGTCAACTTCTTTTTCAACAATTGGAAGGCACCCTCTTGTTCGGAAGTCCATTCATACTTCTTCCCCTTATGTGTCAAGGCAGTTAAAGGTTTGGCTACACGGGAGAAATCTTGAATAAATCTCCTATAATAACCGGCTAGACCCAAAAATTGACGTATTTGCATTGGAGTTTTCGGGGTCTCCCAATTTTTGATGGCTTCAATCTTGGCGGGATCAACTTTGATTCCATTACTACTGACTACGTGGCCAAGAAATTGTACTTCATTTAACCAAAAAGTGCACTTAGAGAATTTTGCATAAAGTTGTTCTTTTCTTAACAACTCTAACACAAGTCTCAAGTGGTGTTCGTGTTCTTGGTTATTCTTCGAATAGATAAGAATGTCATCAATAAAGACAATAACAAACTTATCTAAATATGGACTACATACTCGGTGCATGAGATCCATGAAAACTGCGGGTGCATTGGTTAAACCGAATGGTATAACCATGAATTCGTAGTGGCCATAACGAGTTCTGAAGGCTGTTTTTGGTATATCGGCTTCTTTAACTCTCAGTTGATGATAACCCGACCTTAAGTCGATTTTGGAGTATACGCTCAAACCTTGGAGTTGATCAAATAGGTCATCGATTCGAGGTAAAAGGTATCGGTTTTTGATGGTTACTTTGTTCAGTTCACGGTAATCGATACACATGCAAAAAGACCCATCTTTCTTTTTAACGAACAAAATTGGAGCTCCCCATGGTGACGTACTCGGTCGGATAAAACCACGTTCTTATAATTCTTGTAGCTGACTTTGTAATTCTTTCATTTCGTTGGGCGCAAGTCTATATAGAGCTCGAGCTATTGGTGCGGCTCCTGGTACAAGATCTATTTGGAATTCAACGGATCGGTGTGGAGGTAGTCCCGGTAATTCGTCCGGAAACACCTCAGGAAATTCTCTTGCAACAGGAACGTCATCGATTTTCTTTTCTTCTTTTTCAACCTTCTCGACGTGTGCTAGTATTGCATAGCAACCTTTTCTTATTAGTTTGCGCGCCTTCAAACTACTAATAAGATTTAATTTGGTATTACCCTTTTCTCCGTACACCATTAAGGGTAACCCGTTTTCTCTAGGAATGCGAATCGCCTTCTCATGACAAACAACTTCGGCTTTCACCTTGGACATCCAGTCCATTCCAATAATTACGTCGAAGCTTCCCAATTCCACCGGTATTAAATCAATTGCAAATGTTTCGCTAACTAAACTAATTTTTCGATTTCGGCAAATTTTATCAACCTTAATTAGTTTACCATTTGCTACTTCAACTATACACTTTTTATCCAAAGGCGTTAACGGGCAATTTAATTTGGCACAAAATTCTCTACTCATATAACTTCTATCGGCACCCGAATCAAATAAAACATAAGCAGGAGTATTGTTGATAAGAAACGTACCCGTAACAAGTTCCGGGTGTGACGACCCGGCAATTTCCGACCAAATTTAAACTTACTCTTTATATGAGTCCGACACGATAAGCAAAGACTGTAATGTTGAAGTCTCAGAAGCTTTAAACTATGTTCATGTATACATTTGACCTTTGACTATGCCCGATGATTCACGAACAATTGTGTATAATAAATATGTAAATATATATTATTACGTTTATTATTATTATTATTATTATTATTATTATTATTATTATTATTATTATTATTGTTATTGTTATTGTTATTATTATTAGTTAATGTTATTATTGATAAGATAACCATTATTACTATTTTTATAAGTATTATTAATGATATAAGTATTATTAAGTTAACATATTAATATTATTATCATTATTATTATTGATACTAACATTAGAATATATTTAGTATTATCATTATTGATATTATCCCTAAGTATTAATATTAAGAGTTAATAATTTTAATATTTCTATCATAATGAAATTTAATATATTTATCATTAATATTAGTAGTATCATCACATTCGTAATTATTAATATCATTAGTGTTAGTATTATTATAAGTACTAATAAAATTATTATTATTATTATTATTATTATTATTATTATTATTATTATTATTATTATTATTATTATTATTATTATTATTACCATTGTTAGCACTACAATTATATTATTATTACTATCATCATCATTATAAGTAGTTTTATTAATAAGTATCATTATATAACTATTAAAAATCATTAATCATAACTACTAGTAACAGTAAGATTAATATTTTTTTACAAATATTATTATTAGTATCATGATATTTATCACTAATAGAATTATTAACATTATTACTTTTATTAGTAATATTAAGTACTATAATTATTATCATTTTTATCAAAATTAATCTAATGTTAATGTTAATATAATTACTAGCTTTAACAAACAAACAATATATATATATATATATATATATATATATATATATATATATATATATATATATATATATATATATATATATATATATATATATCTAATACACATAACTTAACTATATTAATATATCTATATATAAAATGAAAATATATATAATGAAACCTATTAATCTACTATATGTATAAATTATCACTAATAATAATATAAATATTTATTCGATTACAAGAATATGTTTTAATACATATATGAATGATATAGGTTCGTGAATCTGAGGCCAACCCTTTACTTGTTCAATGTCGTTCTATGTATTTTTACTACAAAATACATTAGGTGAGTTTCATTTGCTCCCTTTTTAAATGCTTTTGCAATATATATTTTTGGGACTGAGAATACATGCGCTGCTTTTATAAATGTTTGACGAAATAGACACAAGTACTTAAAACTACATTCTATGGCTGGATTATTAAACCGAATATGCCCCTTTTTAGTCTGGTAATCTAAGAATTAGGGAACAGACACTCTAATTGACGCGAATCCTAAAGATAGATCTATCGGGCCCAACAAGCCCCATCCAAAGTACCGGATGCTTTAGTACTTCGAAATTTTTATCATGTCCGAAGGAGGATCCCGGAATGATAGGGATATTCTTATATGCATATTGTTAATGTCGGTTACCAGGTGTTCAATCCATATGAATGATATTTTGTCTCTATGCATGGGACGTATATTTATGAGAACTGAAATATGAAATCTTGTGGTCTATTAAAATATTGAAATGATTGTTATGATAAACTAATGAACTCACCAACCTTTTGGTTGACACTTTAAAGCATGTTTATTCTCAGGTATGAAAGAAATCTTCCGCTGTGCATTTGCTCATCTTAGAGATATTACTTGGAGTCATTCATGACATATTTCAAAAGACGTTGCATTCGAGTCATTGAGTTCGTCAAGAATAATATCAAGTCATTTATAGTTTAGTTATATTATGAAATGGTTTGCATGCCGTCAACTTTCGATGTAAAGAAAGATTGTCTTTTAAAACGAATGCAATGTTTGTAAAATGTATCATATGGGGGTCAAGTACCTCGTGATGAAATCAACTGTTGTGAATCGTTTATAATCGATATGGACGTTGTCCGGATGGATTAGGATGGGTCGTTTCAGTTGGTATCAGAGCGGTGGTCTTAGCGAACCAGATCATGCATTAGTGTGTCTAACTGATAGTTGTTTAGAAGCATTAGTGAGTCTGGACTTCGACCGTGTCTGCATGTCAAAAGTTTTGCTTATCATTTCTAGTCAGAAATCATCTGCTTATCATCCATAGGGAATTACCTGCTTATCATTCTTAGTCTAGACACATCTTACTGCAATGACTGCATGAATAGTGTGTAAACAAAATTCATATCTTAGCGTATCTGTTACTATAGACTTTTCCTGACAATTTTCGTAGATTCCTCCGTAATTTATGGGATTTTAGTATTATATATGCATATGTAAATTATGTATTGTAGGGTACTAATCTACATCCTATAATCTATTTCTTATCGAAAATCCTTCATCTGATTGTACGAGATTAATCCTTAAACCAGTTCGAGTCCCTCAGATTTCGATAGCTATTCCGATAGTTATTGTGACAGTTATTCCGACATGGATATTCACCTAAGCTCCGAAAGCGGTGTCACCAGAATGAATCAATCAATCAGCCATCCCCAATTTATCTGATGCATTCGTAGTCGACTTAATCAATGGAGACGAGAAGAAGGCGATCTTTTTCACCAACCAAATTCACCTCTTGACGAAAAACCTGAAGCACCTATCGGCGAACCAATTTGAAACACCATTTTCACTCTCATTTCCCAAATATCTCGCCACGAACATATCATATCTCATATTCTAAACTTTATTCATTCGCTGTTCCAACCGCCAATCATCCCGGAGTAATCAAAGAAGTCAACGAGCTTCGCGCCTGAGTTGTAGCCTTGAAAAATATGGTGCAAAATGTACCAGCTTCAGCAACTTCATCAACATCAACAGTATCACCAACAACAACAACATCCGCATTCCAAGACCCAATTTCACAATTTGCCCCACGAACACCAACATCATATGCACCATATATAACAAGGAGTACCAACAGCAATGAACGATGAAGTATTGATCCATAACTTCATTAATATTCTGCGAAGAATATGTGGATCCTAATAGTTTTAGAGATTACTTATTCTAGCTCAAATCGAAAATCAAATGAGTTTAATATTATATTGACTCATTAAATCCATAATTACATCTGAAGAAAATATATATGTATATATACTTTCATAAAGATTGTGATTAAAAATTCTCTTGTACAAACTGTTAATGGTGAAAATATTTTAACGGGTAGGTAATACCCGAGGAATATTTAGATCTCACGTTAATAAGTTACACTGTACATTCTTCAATTCAGATTCAGCAGTCATTAACAACACTACTCAAATTCACACATATACCTATCCGTTCACCCAAGAACAACTATTTTCATCCAAGTTCAATTTCATATTTGGATTTTGACCTATCAGAATCTAACAAGTGGCATAATGAAGAAAACATTTGACAAAATAAAATTTGTTAGAAACAGACTAATTAACTATGAGAAATTTTGTTAAGAATCCACGCTAACTGTTTCCAGCTAACTGTTCCTAGCTAACTGATTACATTTTATTTATCGCACTTTATTTATCGCAATTTAATTATCGCAATTTATTTATCGTCATTTAATTTCTGTTATTTACTTTACGCATTTAATTTATCGTCATTTAATTTCTGTTATTTATTTTACGCACTTTAAATATCGGGACACGTATACAAGGTTTTGACATATCATATCAACGCATCTATATATATTATTTAGAATCACCATAGACACTCTATATGCAGTAATGATCGAGTTCTCTATACAGGGTTGAGGTTGATTCTACAATAATATATATACTTTAAGTTGTGATCGAGTCTGAGACATGTACACGGGTCACGATACGTATTAATTAATTCGAATATTATATATTAAGCTATATATGAATTATTGGACTGTCAACTGTGGAATATCGATTATGGACTAATAACATTGGACAAGTTAAAAAGAATTAAAATATTGATTATAACATATGAAACTAAACAATTCTTCAAGTTTGCCACTTGAGTTCATCTTAAACCTCAAATGTATCTCAACGATTACAATTTGCGTTCAAACCTTTCATGATTCTTGAAAACACCTCAATCGATAGGATGAACCAATCGCACTTTATCTACGGAAGAAAAGATTGATGCATATAGTTATACACTTGAAAAACTCTCGAAAACTTAGTAAACGTTTAACACATAACTGTGCTAATTTCTTTAGTGTTATTATTCCCAAAAGAACTTTGCAGTTCTTCTTCAAAATAGCCAATTTTGTCACAGCTCCAGCAAGACAACTTCGACTTTTCGTACGAAACAACTTTATTATAATGTTGATATATACGCGTGCTCTTTTATTGTTACTAGGGAACCTTTCATATTCCACCATATTACCATCAGCGTTTAATCATCTAAAAACACGATTCTCCTGAAACCACCTCGGATTAATAACCGATGATTCAGATATCATAGCATTAAATGCAGAGGAGACAGAAAAATGGTAGATGGTCTAAATGGCCAAAAGTTTGATGAAGGAAAGGAGTGTTAGGAACGCTCGATAAAAAAAATTGGGTATTGAAAAACAGATTGAACTACCCATGAAGGAGACCAAGGACAAATACAAATACCAAACCCTATATTCAAAGGATTCAGGTAATTCTGGATCCGTTGAAATCTTTAGAGAATATCTTACTCCGAAGTCATGTTAAAATCTTGCGGAAAATCTTTTTCCATCAACCATCGAACTTAGAAATTCCAAAATATCATCATCAATATCTTTGATATTTCTGAGGATATTTTCATAAATATTCTCGTTCGAAATTTCATACCTCTTCGTGCTTCCTGTGTATCATTATATTGGAAACATTCAATAGAGAATTTAGTACCGAAAAGCAGATTATGCGAAACTATGAAGAAAGCCGTGGACAAATCACAAAGAATAAGTTTGACTTCAAAGAATCCAAATGATTCAATATCTGTTAAAGTCTTTAGTGAATATCTTGCTCCTTACTCTAAACCCTTGTAGACAATAGTTTTCTATCATCCTCTGATCTTAGATATTCCGAGATATTATCGTATCTTTCATTATAAATATCCTCTATATTTCTGAAGATATTTTATAACTATTCTTATCTGAAATCATTAATCTTTTCGTGCTATCAGTATTACATCATATAGAAACTGTTAGTTTCTATATTCTGTAAACTTTTAAGCTTAAAATATGAATGTTATTGAAGTAATGTTGGGAACTGATGCATGCGTTAGTATAATATAATGACACTTGATCAACGTGATTATATTACGGTAAGTCATGCTGAGTTCCAATGAAACGTGATGATTCACAGTACCATCATCATGTGCCATGTTACATAGCTTTTTCATTCTACTTAACCTCTGAACATATCAAGAAAAATATATTCTTGATAGTTCCATCCTCAGGGATTCTGGTAATTTGACAAATCAAATCGTGCTATTACGTTCCTTCCTACTTAGAACATTATAATCATTCGAAACTCTATATCTACAAATTCTGGACCATTATTCGCTTGACTTGAAGTCGGGAAGAGAAAACAAAAGCATAGAGCTTTGAAATTTAAGGGAGAATATAAAGCCCGATAACAACACATAAATTACAAACTGTGTATATCAATGTGTATCGCAACATAAAGATACAGGAGAATTAAAAACATTATAATCCCAAGGACAAAGTAGAAGCAAGCAGATTCATCTGGTGGAAGTTGAAAAAGGAGAATAATTGTTGCGATAGTAAGGATAAGGACAAGGATTAGAACTGGATTAAGCAATTCCATAAAACTTTGGAAAATTGGGGAATTAGGCATACGAATGGAAAAAGTAACAGAACGGGAGCAGTAATTTATAGTGAAATATCGGATAGAGAAATCAAAGCAGATCACCATATTTAATTATAGAGATCTTAATCTCTTTATTCGCCGAAGAATCAAATCTCTCAAATTTCGAAGATTTTCTTTAAATCCCTTAAAATCCGGAATACAACCAAGGCAACGTCGAAAGTTAAGACGAAACTTTATTTATTCATTTCACTCTTTTGTGAATAGCTTCATTCGTACTCTTCGAATAATCGAATTATTTTATCCATATTACTCAATGATGATAAAACTCTATTTATCAACTCATATTCATCATTATAACATTTTTATTGTTAGCCATGACGACCTCACTCAAATTTCGGGATGAAATTTCTTTAACGGGTAGGTACTGTGACGACCCGGTAATTTCCGACCAAATTTAAACTTACTCTTTATATGAGTCCGACACGATAAGCAAAGACTGTAATGTTGAAGTCTCAGAAACTTTAAACTATGTTCATGTATACATTTGACCTTTGACTATGCCCGATGATTCACGAACAATTATGTATAATAAATATGTAAATATATATATATATATATATATATATATATATATATATATATATATATATATATATATATATATATATATATATATATATATATATATATATATATATATATATATATATATTATAAAAATGACTAAAACTATAATTTTAATTATTTTTATGAACATTGCCATCTAAACATATTATTATTATTTTTAATACTTTCCTTATTATTATTATCATATTATTAGTACCTTTGCTATTATTATTATTATTAATATCATTATTAACATGAATATTGAAAATCTATCATTTTATTTAAAATTATTATTTACATCATTATTGTTATGAATAATTATTCTTATTATCATGTATTATTAACAGAATTATTATTATTAATATAATTACATTTATTTATTGGGAATGATATATATAGCAAACAAGTTTATATAATGGACTCAGTTTCACATCCCAATCATACAGTGTTTGATTGTATCATGTCGACAAGTGACAAATTCATGACTACTACTATTTATTTAATATTACTTTAGAGCACACGATTACTTCTTTCGATTATTAGGTAATTAGTATTATCATAGAATATTAATACATTCTAATAATTGAACATCCGTGAATCAATTAAGCATTATGATTGAATCTACTGTTTTCCTTTCTATCTTTTCCATCATTCTACGCTCTTATATTCCTACGTAGTAGAGATATTGATAGATATATCTCCTTACTTAATTCTTGGTAAACTTAAAAACCAAACCAAACCACTACCACTACTACTACCCTCTTTTGCTTCAAGTTATAAAGACATCACCTTCATGATACCTTTCTGGTCAAATTCATAACCACAACACAACCCATTATGTTGCTACTACTATATTTTTGTTTATATGGATGATCCTGTTACCAGTCGACAGTAACCACCACCGGTTACTGCTATTTATTATTTAAACCACATCACCATCGACAAACCATTGAAGCTACCTGAAATGTTTTCTATTTTCCGTTTCGATCACAACCTTGATCATTATCGTGAACCATCATACAAACCACACCCTACCTGCTCCTGTTTCGAGCTGCTATTGTTTTCCTTTTGAACCACCACATATACACCATTATTGTGCCACTACAGCTGCGTATTCTGTTCCTGTTTCCAACATTAACGAATTCACAAGGAAGGTGTATTGATATGGAGATGATGATGTTACACGAATAAATGATGATGGGTTAGATGATAATAATCATGATCGTGATATTTTATGATGATAAATAAGTTATTGCAATAGATCGAAACAAAAAAACACTCACCATCTTCATTGTTATCACCATCACCGAAGACTATTACAAACCACACCGTCACCATCAAGAACCACCATAATTTTTCATGTCTTTCTTCTTGTTGGATTCTGCTACTCAAAAAACCACACAGTCAACCATCCTTCTCTTTCTCCATCCTTCTTCTCTTCGTGAAAGCACAACGAACCACCATCCCTCTTATTTGTTTTCTGTCGAACCCAACTCCAATCGCCACCTCTACCATCACTGAAATACCACCATTAAAACATCACCACTGTAATAATTTTGTCTTTAGGATCAGTTGTAAATCATAAAAGAAGACCATCGACAAACCCTAGCTGCTATACTCGTTCCCACTATTCTTTTCCTTTTCATTCGTAAACCACCGTAGACCCTTTCAATTACGATTATAACTCGATGTTCCTGTTGGGATTTAAACGCTAATGATGATAAAGATGATAATGATTAACAACGATGAGGATGATGACAATCATAATTTTATGTGATTGATGAGCGAAGAAGATGACGAATAATAGGAATGATGAGAATATTGGTGATCACCTGATTGTGATGATATATAAAAAATACGATGATTATACTTTAGGTGATGTAAATGAATGATGCTCGTAATCATGGAGATGTTAGGATTATGATTTTGATTAGGATTAAGATGATGATTGTGTTGGTATGAGAAGTGGTGTTAATAAAGATGAAGATGTCGATCTATGAGGCTGCTGCATAACTTTTTGTTTTATTCACAACAAACCACCGATGTTTTTTTTCCCTTTATTTCTTAAACTTGATCTATTAACAATTGGGTTTGTTTTACGGATTGGGTTTGGAATTTAATTGTGGGCTGTGAATTATTATAGAAGTTAGGCTGCTAGTCCATGAGTTGGGCCGAAAATGAACTGGACATAGGATCCGAATGTCGGGTTAAATGAATTACGTTCGAGAATATATCAGATAAAAATGGAACGGACGGGTGGTTTGAAGGTGGTTTGAGTGAGTGAGAGGTCACGGGTTCGAGTCCCCGATGGAGCAGTGTATTATTTTTAGGCCGAATTACTTAAGGTAGCTTCATTCTTTTATTATTATTATTATTATTATTATTATTATTATTATTATTATTATTATTATTATTATTATTATTATTATTATTATTATTATTATTACGTTTATTATTATTATTATTATTATTATTATTATTATTATTATTATTATTATTATTATTATTATTATTATTATTATTATTGTTATTGTTATTGTTATTATTATTAGTTAATGTTATTATTAATAAGATAACCATTATTACTATTTTTATAAGTATTATTAATGATATAAGTATTATTAAGTTAACATATTAATATTATTATCATTATTATTATTGATACTAACATTAGAATATATTTAGTATTATCATTATTGATATTATCCCTAAGTATTAATATTAAGAGTTAATAATTTTAATATTTCTATCATAATGAAATTTAATATATTTATCATTAATATTAGTAGTATCATCACATTCGTAATTATTAATATCATTAGTGTTAGTATTATTATAAGTACTAATAAAATTATTATTATTATTATTATTATTATTATTATTATTATTATTATTATTATTATTATTATTATTATTATTATTATTATTATTATTATTATTATTACCATTGTTAGCACTACAATTATATTATTATTACTATCATCATCATTATAAGTAGTTTTATTAATAAGTATCATTATATAACTATTAAAAATCATTAATCATAACTACCAGTAATAGTAAGATTAATATTTTTTTACAAATATTATTATTAGTATCATGATATTTATCACTAATAGAATTATTAACATTATTACTTTTATTAGTAATATTAAGTACTATAATTATTATCATTTTTATCAAAATTAATCTAATGTTAATATTAATTTAATTACTAGCTTTAACAAACAAACAATATATATATATATATATATATATATATATATATATATATATATATATATATATATATATATATATATATATATATATATATATATATATATATAATACACATAACTTAACTATATTAATATATCTATATATAAAATGAAAATATATATAATGAAACCTATTAATCTACTATATGTATAAATTATCACTAATAATAATATAAATATTTATTCGATTACAAGAATATGTTTTAATACATATATGAATGATATAGGTTCGTGAATCCTAGGCTAACCCTTTACTTGTTCAATGTCGTTCTATGTATTTTTACTACAAAATACATTAGGTGAGTTTCATTTGCTCCCTTTTTAAATGCTTTTGCAATATATATTTTTGGGACTGAGAATACATGCGCTGCTTTTATAAATGTTTGACGAAATAGACACAAGTACTTAAAACTACATTCTATGGCTGGATTATTAAACCGAATATGCCCCTTTTTAGTCTGGTAATCTAAGAATTAGGGAACAGACACCCTAATTGACGCGAATCCTAAAGATAGATCTATCGGGCCCAACAAGCCCCATCCAAAGTACCGGATGATTTAGTACTTCGAAATTTATATCATGTCCGAAGGAGGATCCCGGAATGATGGGGATATTCTTATATGCATATTGTTAATGTCGGTTACCAGGTGTTCAATCCATATGAATGATATTTTGTCTCTATGCATGGGACGTATATTTATGAGAACTGCAATATGAAATCTTGTGGTCTATTAAAATATTGAAATGATTGTTATGATAAACTAATGAACTCACCAACCTTTTGGTTGACACTTTAAAGCATGTTTATTCTCAGGTATGAAAGAAATATTCCGCTGTGCATTTGCTCATCTTAGAGATATTACTTGGAGTCATTCATGACATATTTCAAAAGACGTTGCATTCGAGTCATTGAGTTCGTCAAGAATAATATCAAGTCATTTATAGTTTAGTTATATTATGAAATGGTTTGCATGCCGTCAACTTTCGATGTAAAGAAAGATTGTCTTTTAAAACGAATGCAATGTTTGTAAAATGTATCATATAGGGGTCAAGTACCTCGTGATGAAATCAACTGTTGTGAATCGTTTATAATCAATATGGATGTTGTCCGGATGGATTAGGACCGGTCGTTTCACCGGGTCTTCCTGTGCTTTCTCCTCATTAATGTTGAAAGCTCTCCCACGGCCTTGCCTATTTCCATTCCGGCACTGGTTTATGGTATGGCCCGGTTTTCCACATCCATAGCAAACAACGCCGTTATTATTTGTTCCGGCATTATTTGCTCCTCTGTTTCTATTTGGTCCGTAGACTTCACACTTTGTCGCAATATGGCCATTCCTATTGCACTTGGTACATAATTCTTTACAAAACCATTCTGAATGAAACGTATAACACCTTGCGCATATAGTCCTTTACTTTTTATTGTCGTTGTTGTTGTTGTTAGGGTTATTGTTGTTGAGACGTTTGTTGTTGTTATTGTTGTCATTGGGATTGTTGTTGTTGTTATTATTATTGGGATGGTTGTTGCGGTTATTGTTGCGGTTGTTGTTGCGATTATTGTTGTTGTTGGGGTGGTTGCGATTGTTGTTGTAATTGTTGTTTTGATTGTTGTTGTTGTACTGGTGACCCTGATCACCGCTTTCCTCCCACTTTCTTTTCCCCTGTTTCATTATGACCTCCTCGGCCGCCTCTTTCTTTATCCTTCCTGTAATTTGGCCTATCAATTGGTAGGCTATACGACTCGCTTTCTGCATTGTTGCAGGGTCGTTAGCACCTACATGCTCTTGGATTCATTCCGGCAACCCTTTTATGAACGCTTCAATTTTTGCCTCTTCATCCTCAAATACTCCAGGACACATTAAAACCAGTTCGTTGAAACATCGCTCGTAGGTAATGACGTCTAACCCTTGGGTTTTCAGTGCTTTAAGCTCTTCCTTGAGCTTGTTGATTTCGGTTTTGGGGCGGTACTCTTCCGTCATCATGTACTTGAAAGCGGACCATGGAAGTGCGTAGGCGGTATTCTGTCCTACGTAATCCATGTAGCTATTCCACCATGTCAAAGCAGTACCCCTGAAAGTATGTGTGGCATACTTAACTTTATCCTCTTCTACGCAGTTGCTAATTACGAACACGGCTTCAACCTTCTCTGTCCACCGCTTTAGTCCAACGGGTCCTTCAGTTCCTTCAAACTCATTGGGTTTGCAGGCCATAAAAGCTTTGTAGGAACATCCTACCCGATTGTCATTGTTTCCTTCACTGCTGGAACCCGATTGGTTATTGTTGTTCATTGCATTCACCACTGCAGCCATATTTGCAGCGAAAGCTTGAAGTTCTTCTGTGTTCAATTGTTGTTGTCTAGTAGCTGGAGGAGCCATTTCCTTCAAAAATAGCCAAATGAGTTAATCATATAGAATTTTTTAGAAGTAGCCAAAAAGTATTTTGTAGCTTAATATGAACTTATTATTATCAAAGCCTTTTCTTCATATTAGCATTTTATAACTATAATAATGTTCATACTTAGCAGCTAACACACAAATTAACTACTAAAATTCTAATATGAAAAACTATGGTAAGTTATTATGTTACTACGTAATAATAAGTTGTAATAATAATAATAAACCTTCCATGCTTATTCTTATTATTATACAATCATCATGAAAATTACATTGCGGATTTTCTTACAAACTTAAACACACAATATAATACATATTATACAATGCATGGAATACAGGATAGCTGCCGATGGTTCAAAAATGACGAGATTTCTTAGATGTTGACTTTGTTTCTTTCTCGCCCAAACATTTTGATTTTCGTTTGGATAGTTCTTTTTCCAATTCCGCCCAATTGGTTCTTTCGGCTAATTGTTTGGGAGCAAAACCAACAGTCGTTATACGAGCGGTCATTTTATAAACTGGTCTCTTAGGTGGTTCAGATGGATGATCACAAATATTTTGGGTCATAATAGGTTCATCGGGTTTGGGATCGGGTATAACAGCCAAAGATTTTCCCAAATCACGTTATGGTTCGGTAATTTTCACAACTTCTTCAGGATCCTTTTCTTCGGGTTCCTCCTCTGGATCTTCTTCTGGATCCTCTTTTGGAACCTCTTCTAGCAATTGTGAATCTTCCCAATTTTCCCAACAATTTTCTACTTTAATGGTAGCACCAAAAGTTAACTTTTCTGTTGGTTCATAAGTCGTATGCTTTGACTCAGCCTCTGAATCACTTGATAAGTAAATGAAATCTGAATCACTAGAGATGCTTATATGATTGGATGAAGTCATCTATCACATAATAGCAGTCACGTTAAGAGAATGATATATCTTATAATATTTATATGTTAATAATCTTATGTTTCCAACAATTATATTAAGCAATCATTTTTAAAACAATTACGGTCGAAGTCCAGACTCACTAATGCATCAAAAATTAGTTAGACACACTAATGAAAATTTTTCTGATTCTCTAAGACCAACGCTCGGATACCAACTGAAATGCCCCGTTCATATTAATTATAAACGTTTCATATTAATTGGTTTCTTTGCGAGGTTTTGACCTCTATATGAGACGTTTTTCAAATCTTGCATTCGTTTTTAAAAAAAAACAACCATAACCTTTATTATTGAATAAAGGTCTTAATGACATAATTTAGATTGTCTATGAAAGACAATCTCCTCAAATAAATAAGTTTTTACACAACCCATTACAATATGATCAAATATATTACAACAAATACTCCGAATGCAAGTTTAAACAATATAAACAATTATGCCGACTCCAAATCTTGACCTTGGGTTGGCATATGACAGCGGAAGCGTTTTTAATATTCACCTGAGAATAAACATGCTTAAAACGTCAACAAAATGTTGGTGAGTCATAGGTTTAATTTCTATATAATAATCATAACATTTAACAAGCCACAAGATTTCATTTAATTAAATACGCAGGATCATTACAACTGCAAAAATCATTCATACGATGAGTGACCTGGTAACCGACCTTAACATAGGGTTCTTAAGATATATGGTATCATACATTCCACTATTCAAACGTATGATAAGAACCCTTCGAAGTACTAAAGCATTTCCACTATTCGAAAATGGGGGTGGTTGGTGCCCGTAGATCTACCTTTAGAATTCGCATCAATTAGTGTTTTCCACTAATTCTTAGGTTACCAAGCATAATAATATTAAGAACAGATATCCGGTATAACAAAACAATCGTAGAATGTAGTTCCATGAACTTGTGCTTATTTTGTAAAACATTTATAAATTTTGCATGTATTCTCATCCCAAAATAATTTAGATAGTAAAAATGGGACTATAACTCACTTGTGATGATTTCCGAATAGATGGTGATAAGACTTGGCCTTTTGACAAATTCACGAACCTAATAATAATATTCTTGTGTCAAGATATATATATATATATATATATATATATATAAAATTAATATTCCATACTTATGATACTCGTGATAATTTTAATTGTCCATTGTTAGTAGTCTAACGTTCGTAGTCCAATAGTCCAACAGTATAAATATATATATAAATATAAATGCGTATATTGTGTTAGAATTCACTAACACTATAATATATTGTCTTAATATAATAAGACACATAATATGTATATTGTCTGAAGCAATCCGCGACCCATTGTATACATGTCTCAGGCTCGATCACAACTCAAAGTATATAATATTTTAGAATCCACTTCGACCCACAGCTAACTCGAGATTACTGCCAATGGTGTCTAATAGTTCGTTCTAATAATATATATAGAAGAAGTCAAAATGATATGTCAAAACTTTGTATACGAATCCATGGTGATCAAGTCATATATATATATATATATATATATATATATATATATATATATATATATATATATATATATATATATATATATATATATATATATATATATATATATATATATATATATATATATATATATATATATGGTGCCTTACGATCTTTATTAAGACTATAATATATTATCATAGAACTTAATCACGGCTATTATAAATTGTATTTTCATAAGTTCGGGAACAAGACATGTATAAATACATGTAGGATACAAGGTAAGTTAGCTAGGATAAGGTTAGCATACATTTTTATTAATCAAAACCGTAGCTAAAAACAAACAAAAATATCCAATTTTGTTTTACCCATAATTTCTTCGTTACAAATCCGTTTTGAGTGATTCGAATTGCCATGGTTTTGTATCGAACCATTATTTATTAATCTAAACAGAGAAGTATATGTTTATAGTCAAAAATACAGCTTAGGTGTCAAATACAAGAAGATAGTCATATCCGTCGTAAGAACGACATCTTGATGACTCTTTTGAAAAACATACTTCCAATTAGAGTTTAACCATGGATTTTGGATATATTTTATATCCATATAAAATAAGATTTTTCACCAAAGGAAATCTTTTAATTCAAAGTTTAAGATAGGTTTTTAAAATCAAACCCAAAACAGCCCCCGTTCGACTAAGACGGCGTATATTCGATTTTAAGGTGTTCTTCGTGTTTACAAGTTTTATATCCTTATGTTAGCTTGACATACTGTCATAATACATGTGTTGAAGTGTTTTAAAGGTCAAGTTAGAAGGATTAAGTTTATTTGCAAACAAGTTTAGAAATAATCTAAACTATGTTCTTGTTGTTATTAGTTATAACTCAATATAAGATAGCTATATGAATATGAATCGAATAAGATTATGAATAAGGTTACTACCTCAAATCAAATGAGTAAAGTTGCTGGAGAAATAAGGAGAATATCTTGAGTTCAAAGATACCCTTGATGGCTTGGAATTCTTGAAGTGTTCTTGATCAAGCTTTGTTATGATGATTATAACTTGGATTATGAGACCAATACTTGCTGAATTGAATGGAGGTTTAAGAGAGTGTTTGAGTATGTGTTTAGAGAGTAAAATGATGCAGTTAATTGAAATGAAATGGATGGTTATTTATCCTACATGTTGGCATCAAAATGGAGTCAACAACATGACTCCATGGTTTGTAATTTTATGCATTTAGTCATACTAGTTTCCAAGCCATGGTTCCCACAAGTCTACATCATGTTTATACATGTCTCACAACTGATTGAGGGCTGCTAAGATCAATGATTTGGTATGTATATACCCATAGTAAATACGTATAGAAGCTGGGTATGATACGGGTATAAATACCGTATGAATACGAATAGTATTCTTGATAAAATTGAATGAGAAAATGAGTATAGCTATCTTTATTGAGTATAAATATATTGATATATATTATTAAGTCTTTTAAAAGTGTATTAATACATATTAATACAATACATATACATACATTTTAATTTAGAAGTTATTACAACGTTAATCGTTATATATATGTATATAGTCTTGAAGTCTTTAAGTTAGTAATCTCATTTTATGTATATAACCAATTGTTATTATATATAATTAGATACTTAAATATCATTTTAACAAATCATAAGTATATATATATATATATATCCATATATACATCATTATATAATTATTTCAATTTATGACGTTCGTGAATCGTCAGACAAACTGGGTGGCCAAACGTTTGTATAAAATTCATTGCAAATAACTAATTCTTAATGAGTTTGATTGCTTAAAATTTTGGAAACATTAATTATGTAAATATTAATCTTCAATATATTAGCGGAAAAATCTGGGTCGTTACATGTAGCAAGGTTTAGGTATATCCACTCTATAAATAAATAAATAACTTGTGTAAAATTGTATCGTATTTAATAGTATTTTGCAATAAAAATATAACTATTTCGTATACACCTCGTATAACATCAAGTATTTTTGGCGCCGCTGCCGGGGAACTCGGCGAAACGCTATATTTTTAATTTATATTTGTAAAACTAAAATTAAAAAAAAAAAGAAAAAAAGTATAAAACATTAAAAAGAAAAAAAATATATATATATTTTTAAGATTTTGTTTTTATATTTAAGTTTTAAAATATAAGTTTATTTTTATTTTCTTTATATATTTTTGTGAATATTAAATTCAGAAAAAAAAAAAATAGAAACTGGGCCGAACACTATAGCAGCCCAACTTCTGGCCTGGATCCATAGTCCATGCGATCGAATGGAAACATAACAGAAGACTCATGCGATCGTATGAGTCGATTTGACAGGTCTGATCCTGGTACACAATTAATACGCGTAGAGTTTTTATAAATTAATATTATTAATTAACCTATTTAGGGTTTTTAATTAATTAATATATATTTATATTTAGTTTTTATTTTGTAATTTCAAGTTTATTTATTTGTATTAATTATATAGAATAATGTAAAAATAATATTTTTATATAAAATCTTATTTTTATCATTGTAATTTATATCTTTTTAATTTATATCTTTTTGTTATTTCGTTCGTAGTTTTTAATCTTATCGTTTGTAATTATATTTTTAGTTTGTTTTCACCTTAGTTTAAGTTTAATTTTAAGTTTTTGCCGTAATTTTCCCATAAGATCTTTTTCTTAGAACTGGATTTTAGAGGCCTTAGAAATTTACGACGCAGCTTTTCGCTTTAGTATTTAATAAATTTTAGTGCCTTTTTAAGTAATTGCCGTTTTCCGGTTAGAATTCCTTTTTAAGTTTTAATACCTTTAGGCGCAACTTTTTAGATTTAATTTTTAGACTTTTAAGTTTTGACGCTTTACTTTCTTATTATTATTTTTTGACTTTTAGTTTTTCGACGATTGTTTTTCGACTTCATATTTTTCGACGCGCTTTTTCTTTTTCGTTTCTTCGCGCTAGTTTTAGGACATAGAATTTTTTTTAAATCTTTAAAAATCGACGAAAAATTATTGTAAGCAATTAAATTGATAGACATCCAATTTTCTGGTTCGTAGTAATAGTTGGATTTGTTAGTGGCGAGTTGTGGGCTTCCGATTTAAAGGGTTCTGGCTACCTGCTATATCTATTGGCTATTCGAAACGTGGGCAAAAGCAGAAAAGTCTATTAATTTGATAACTTATATAATTTTTAGTTTTATAACTAATAGGATAATTAGTAAATGCACCACATTGTAGCTAAAATTTGGTAATAAGCGCATTATGAAAAATTTAGAGAATATTTTGGAAACTTTTTCTGACATCCGAAATCAATTTAATCAATACTCTCAAACAAGTGTTGATGACAATTCGTTCGGTCAATCTTGGATTACGAATGACGAAACAATAACTGGTTGTGAAATCTGTGGAGATTATCACTCAACATGGGAATGTTATTATTACGTTCTTATGGAAAATTATGCACCCAGAAAACCTGAATGGAACGATTATGAAGATTCAAATTGGGATTATTTTCAAGAATATATCCAA
Source organism: Rutidosis leptorrhynchoides (assembly GCF_046630445.1). NCBI lineage: Eukaryota > Viridiplantae > Streptophyta > Magnoliopsida > Asterales > Asteraceae > Rutidosis > Rutidosis leptorrhynchoides. The sequence goes on along the minus strand of NC_092343.1, from coordinate 77,241,446 downwards.
ACTCAACAACCAGATGACGAGGAAAATTATGTGTCTGAAAATTTATTAGATTATGTGAAAATCAAACTCGAAGAATTTGACGCTCAAAATGAACAAATGAGAGAGTTTGTAAATTGGCAAGCTGAAACTCTATCAGACTACACACCTGTTGATCTGAGGAGTCGTGTGCAAGAAAATCTCATATCATCGAATTTTGATGAATTCGAGAGCTCCGAAATCACCAATTATCCCGATGATACTTTTTATTCAGTTTTACCAATTTCACAACATATCGACACATTAGCCTCTATCGACGAAATCATTGATCCATCAATGGATGAAGAAGAAGTAAGGGTGACAAATTGGTACTCTTGGAAAAACAATAACGTTGAAAATTTTACCCCCGAGACCAAAGTGGTGGGACCTATAAGGACCATTAATGAAGAAGAATTTGCTTCGATCACGAAATTCACAATTCCACAACCTTCTAACCCAATAATCTCAATAAACGAGTCATCTACCGAAGATGAACTACGAGCTGTAATAGATATTGACACCTCGGATTTCACCCAATTGGGTAATAGAGGTGAAACCTTTGATCCCGTGAATGAACAGAAGGAAATGTTAGGAATTGTCCACCCTATAGAAGTATGTATGTCGGTGTATAATGATCCATTTGACCAAGAACCAGAAGAGAAACATATTCATTTACTAAAAGCTACACTTAAAGAAGAATTAAGTAGTGACGATCGGGTGGGTCTAAACTTTAAACCCATTGATATATTTTATACCACCCGAGATGTAAATAACTGACTCACTATTTTAATTCGTGGAACTTAGTCTACCGACTTCACATGTCGTCAGCTAAGAGTGGGGAAGTCTAACCCCACTTAACGTTAAATTAGGGGTTCGGGTTAGTGCATAACTCGTTAATAAAAATGCATGATAAGTTAGGGTAAAATACGCATTTTCAAAGATTAGCAAACAGTTCAGAATATCAACAGTTTTTGAAGAAAAACATGTGTGACAAAACAACAAAAGGAATGAACGATGAGGTGCACCATCTATCATTCGACGAGCTTTGAAATTACAAACTGGGTATTTTTAATCATTTTTCTACACTAATCACCCTCATGAATTTATAATTATAGTCTGATTTCATGCAAATGAGGGCATTGCATGATCTTAAGTGTGGAGAAGGGTTATAAATTCTCTCGGGTTTATACTTGGTTTATTTTCTAAATTTTATGAAAATCTGAAAAATTTTCAACTAAATGAATTCAAAATCATGTTTATACATATTTATGAACGATAAAAACTAGGTGTTAATATCGAAATTATCATTACCTCGGAAAGGACATAAATTGAGAAACAACCTAAAATGCTTGAATTCATTTAAAATGGAAAAGAGGAGAATAAAAAGGCAAAAAAAGAAATAAATAAAAGCCAAGTGTGGGTAAAATGTACCAAGTTATTCAATTAAAAACTATCTATCACATGTTTCTGTAAAGTTATTGCAGGTGCTTTTGTTTTGGACTAAATTAACTGTTTTACCCGATGAAAGAAAAGAAAAGATGGATCTACACGATGAATCAATTTCATCATTAAAAGGAAGTAAAGTCTTCCGAGAAAGAAATGCGCTTCTTGATTTAGGTCAGGAACTTGTCATCCAGACCAGTTGTAGAGTCTACGAAAAACCTTGAAAAGTTTCTCGAAAATCAGCTGGAAATCCACGGACCTCAGCATCAAACAGGGTCGCCAAGTGGTCAGACTTATCCTAAACATGAGAGGATCTGTCTCGTAAAATGGGGAGGGCGCCGTGCAAATTAGCTTGATAAGACTAATGAATCAGACCCCCAGAAAGGCTAATCTCTTTAAAAAAAATTAAAAATCAGCTTTTAAGACTGATATTACTCAATCCTTGAGATTGACCTTAAAGATTGAAAATTCAAACTCATGGAATTCGATGATATCTAAACTCGAGCTTGAACGAGAAAATATTTTGATCAAAATTAAAACCAATTTGTTTTCTGAAAACCTATTTTCAATGCGTTCATTACCATTGAACGTAAAATCCTGAGAATTCATCAGAATTCATTAGGTCACCTGAACCAAATCGGGTGTCAACCGTAAGAACGGTGGTTGCATAGCATGGTCGAAGACGGGACCTTGTGCCAGACCGAAAAATTATAGGGTGATCTTTAATATTGCTCCTACAAAGGATAGTAATTGCATTCGACACGTTGTAGACCATGAACATCTGCATGTCATTAGACATTGCCTTAACAGTTGCTTGTTCATCGCTTTCCTTTACAACCGGACAGTCGTTTTTTGAAAGGTAATATACGGAACAAGTAAACTGGACGTGTGCTTTCCTAATACAAGGTTAGCAAGTGAGTGACACAAAACCGCAAGTTTTAAGCTAAAATTTTCAAATCTGAAACCCACAAAACCCACAAAACCCACACAAAAAAAATAAAATAAAATAAAAAACAATTTGCAAACACCGGTGAAGGGTTATTCCGAAAAACTTGTCTAGGGTAAAATCTAGCTTGAATTTTCAAAAGATCAAATGTTTTCATAAAGATCCAATTTTCTTAAAGGATCTAAATTTTTATAGTCATGTGGGACTGTAAACCACATCGTTACTATCATTGTTTATACCGCTATATCAAAATCACTGATGTATAAAGTGTGAGAATAAAAAAGTGATTCGAGTGAAGTGTGATTTTATTTCAATTTCTGTATTGCTTGAGGACAAGCAACGTTCAAGTGTGGGGATATCTGATAGTGCTCCAAATGAACATATATATAGTATCAATATCTTTCCAATATGTAAAGCTTTTAGTTGCTATTGTTCTATTTTTATGTAATATTCGTTTAAATAAATAAGTGCGAAGACAAAAGAAGAAAATGACAATTTAAAGACGCAAATGACCAAAAAGCTTAAATGTACAAATTAAACTCCAAGTGGTTCTATTTATTGATGAGAAACGTCCAAAAATGACAAGTGTACAAGTCGCGGAACGCAAAGTACAAGATATCTACGCGTACGAAAGGACGTTCAAAAATCCGGAACCGAGACATAAACCGAGCATCAACGCGCGAGTCAACGGGCCTAAAATTACAAGTCAACTATGCACATGAATATAATATAATATATATATAATTATATATATTATATTATATAAATTAAATATAACGTCGACAAACAAGAAGACAAAGCATTGTGAGCTGGCCAGGGAAGCCATGCGATCGCATGGCATTTACACACAAAGCCCATACGATCGCATGGGCTACAGAATTTGGAAATGTCCTATAAATTCGGCAGTTTGCTGCCGAGTTCAGGGTACCATTCATCAATCTCTCTTTCTCTCAATATATATATTATATATATATATATATATATATATATTTATTATAATATATATATTAGTTTAGTTTTATATTAGTTAGTTTGGGTAATGTAAAGGTTATTTTACGGGTTTTAAAGTCGGAACTCTGTCTCTGTAACACTACGCGATTAATACTCATTGTAAGTTATGTTCAACCTTTTTAAATTAATGTCTCGTAGCTAAGTTATTATTATGCTTATTTAAGCCAAAGTAATCATGATGTTGGACTAAATATTAAAGACGGGGTTATTAGGCTTTGTACCATAATTGGGGTTTGGACAAAAGATCGACACTTGTGGAAATTGGACTATGGACTATTAATGGGCTTTATATTTGTTTAACTGAATGATAGTTCGTTAATTTAATATAGAGATTTACAATTTGAGGTAATTATAAATAACCACATACACTCGATCGGACACGATGGGCGGGATATTTATAAATACTAATAATCGTTCATTTAACCGGACACGGGGATGGATTAATAGTCAATGGACTCATTAAAATAGCGGTGGATTACATACAAGGACACATGGTGTAATTGTTAATAAAGTATTAAAACCTTGGATTGCACACAGTTGATAACCTGGTGTAATCATTAACAATGTATTAAAACCTTATTACAGTTTAAGTCCCCAATTAGTTGGAATATTTGACTTCGGGTATAAGGATAATTTGACGAGGACACTCGCACTTTATATTTATGACTGATGGACTGTTATGGACAAAAAACCAGATGGACATATCGAATAATCCAGGACAAAGGACAAATAAACCATGGTAAGAAATTAAAATCAACACGTCGAACATCATGATTACAGAAGTTTAAACAAGCATAATTCCTTTATTTCATATTTCATCGTACTTTTATTTACTGTCATTTTATTTATTGCACTTTTAATTATCGTACTTTTAATTATCGCATTTTTATTTATCATCATTTACTTTACGCTTTAAATTAAGTTGTATTTATATTTAATATTTTACATTAGGTTTTAATTGTGACTTAAGTTTTAAAATCGACAAACCGGTCACTAAACGGTAAAAAACCCCTTTTTATAATAATAATGCTACTTATATATATATATATATACAAATATAGTTTAAATTAAATATAGCGTTAAATTTATTTGTATCCCTGTGGAACGAACTGGACTTACTAAAAACTACACTACTTTACGATTAGGTACACTGCCTATAGTGTTGTAGCAAGGTTTAGGTATATCCACTCTATAATAAATAAATAACTTGTGTAAAATTGTATCGTATTTAATAGTATTTCGCAATAAAAATATAACTATTTCGTATACACCTCGCATAACATCACCTGCTCTTAGCCTGATTGTTTCGTTTAACATATTGCACCCCCGTATTCTCACTAGGATCCTTCCGGCAACTAGACTTTGATTACCTTGGATTGAGCAATTATCCATATCATAGATTTGCCCCCACCACTGACCAATTTTCCTGAATGTATTTTCTGTCCAATATTTGACAGGTACTCCCATGATGCTAATCCAAGTAAGCCTACCCGCTGCTGTGTATTCCCCAACTCCAAGTTGTATATTGGTTAACTAGTTGTGGATAAAGTGATCCTGTTGATCAAGGATAGCACTTGCAGATTCCTTCTTTTCAAAGACTAACATCATCATCAGGCCTCCTAAGTACTTTAACTCGAAGTTTGCTAATCCCTCAGCTATACAAATAGACTTAAAATTTTCAAGATATTTTACCTTCTTGACTTCCCCAACTATTGATCTCTTCATTATGTCTTGATTATCGTCATCCGGGTCATGCTAACCTCCCTTTCATGCTCGTCATTCTTGTGGGATTTCTTGTTAAGGACGGTATCACGTAGGTCTGTGGACACCGCTGTTGTTTTCTTTCTTATGATTGTATCTCGAAGGTCGAAGGGTTTTGTTGCTGCAGGCCTTGTGTTCTTGGCAACGTCGTTGAAACGCCTATCATCTCTGAAGGAGGAGGGGGACGAAATTGGTTTTGGATCCTAATCCACCTTCTTTACTGGAGTAACATTCTTTTCTGGATTTTTCCTTGCAAATTCATTGTTTGTCCCCTCCTTTTCATCCCTTTCCTTAGCCTTAAATATTCTCAATGCCCTACCATCGATTCTGATAGCCTGCATTTTTTCTAACAACTTATCTTCATCCCCAACATCTGCAAACCTAACGAATGCAAAGCGCAGACCAGTGTGTAGCCTTTTCTTAGGCACATAGACATCTCGTACAGATCCGAAGTTCTTGAACATCCTCCATAACTCCACTACTCTCCATTCTCGTACAGATCCGAAGTTCTTGAACATCCTCCATAGTTCCATTTAGGCTCCAAGTGGCAGTCAAGTCGCCAATAAATTGACGCTTGCTGTTAACTCGATTAATAGAGCCATTTAATAATAGGTAATTCGAAGGTTCAAGACCGCGACGTGGTAATTGACCATTCAAAATGATATTTTGGATGGAAGACGACCATAAGGTCCCCAAAGACGTATCAACAACAACAACCTTATTGCACTCGATCCTAGTTTAGCTCCTTGTATTTGAATTTAGGTATGATCACTTTGTACAACTTTTAATTCGGTAAGTAAAATTATTGTTTCTTTGTCACTTAATATGTAAATTAGTCTATTTCTATGAGACATAGAACGAGCCACCCCTTCCTAAACATAGACATAGACATATGGAAACAAAATTAATTCATAAAAAGTAACAACCCCTTAGAATATAATGTTTGAATGGATATAATGCCTCCTGGAATGACCGAATGACGGAATGACCGAATGACTGGCTTGTAAATTTATTGTAATTGTTTTTCTTTTAGCTTCTTGAATGAAGAAAAAAAAAAAAAACCCCCTCCAATCTAGAGTTATGAATGACCTCGAGCTCCAGACAGCTTAGCTCAAACTTGTGAAAATTATTAGTTGTGTGTAAGTTATTAACCCCTATATTACTAAATGTCGTGGAGGATTGTGTCGTTTGACACAAACCCAACAACAAAACCATGTCAAAACGACATTTAAGCAAAATCCAACCCAAAAAATGCAAAATACCCCCTCAACTATATACATCTTACAAAATCTACCCACAACTCCAGAAGTAAAACATAAATTCTCTTAATCAAAATAAAAACTTCACCCAAACACTTCGACAGCCCGTATCTTCCTCCTCGTCTCGAGTTAAATTTCACCGACCACACCGTTAAACTCGCAATATTTTTATGAACAAAAAGAAACTAACTACATTTGAAACGGACACTATTTAAAAAACGCTAAACACAACGACATCCCGTATCTTCCCACTCGCCGCGAGTTAAATTTTTCGACAGCAGCGTCAGACTCGAAATAATTTTATGAACAAAACGAAAATAAGTACGTTCAAAACGGACACTTTTTAAAAAACGCTAAACACAACGACAACCCGTATCTTCCTGCTCGCAGGGAGTTAAATTTTTTCGACAGCACCGTTAGACTCGAAATAATTTTATCAACAAAACGAAACTAACTACGTTCGAACCGGACAATTTTTAAAAAACACTAAAGACGACGACACCTACAACGAAATTTAACACATGAGCCGTTTTCCCTTCTGTAAATACATAAAGCTACGTTAAATATGAATATGCAGACTGAAAACCCCCGCCGCATCGAGCGGGCCGGATCCGGACTAGTTACAACTATAACAAATACCGAAGTAATTTTATTCAACATAAAGTCATAAACATAAATTAAAATGTTCTACGTGTTTTATAAAGTAAATTAATTTTAACCATTTTTGGCGTATTCTATGTATGTAAGTTGCTAGAATACAAAAACTGAAACCTGCATTTTGTCCTGTTCATAACAAAAAGATAAAAAGTATAGGGATTTAAAATTGCAAAAACAAGTAAAAATAAAAAAGTTAAAAAGATGTAAGAAAGTGTATGTCATAATGGGTGTACCGCTGGCTTTGTAGAGGTTCGAGTCGAAACAAGTTTACTTTCACTTGAAAGAGTCTTGGCGGGACAGCCTGGCGTAATTATCTTTTAGTCCTCTATATTTTCCTTTTTTTACCATTACCCTTGTATTTCAATAAATTATTGATATTGATTGATTGGTAAATGGTGAACAAGATATTAATGATATATTATATTAAAAGTACTAGTTTTATGAGCCCGTACATTGTATTGAAATGTTTTCGCAATGTAGATATCGAGTTTTGAGCCTGTAAGTTGCACGAAAGTTGTAAATTTATGTTTTTGCAATCTAAATATCGAGTTTGAGCCCGTGCGTTTCACGATTTTAATGAGCGGAAAAAATATTTGTGTAATAGTATCGAATCATTATGTTATTTAAAATCCGTTGACTGAATTTCCAAAACATCATGATCAACATCCAATATTTACAAAAAAAAAAAAAAAAAAAAAAAAAAACTTAAGTAAACCAGTTCTCGAACCCACCCTAGTGGTCCAGTGGTTCACCCCTGTACACTTGTGTATTGGGATGAGGGTGGGGAGGTCTCAAGTAAAAGTCTATTCCCTTAATAATATCCGTGGGATTTATTTTCTGGAAGCGGGATTGCCCCGGGGAGGTTTTACCGGCCTGTATTCAGAACCCAGGTTCGACCCGCCTGCCCTTCGAGATGGTTTAAGGTTCGGATCTCTGTAATGCGGTTCGGATTTTCTCCGGAAAGCGCATGCGTGCTGACAAATGAGAGTATTCGATGTCAACAACTTGTCTTTAAAAAAAAGTAACGAGTTCTCAAACAAAAGTGATGATGTTGTATAGTGACTTATCATAATTAGTAAATACATATATTGATGGTAAGTTGTTGCAAGTAAATAGATATAATATATATTTACGATATAATTATAGAAAATCAATTTGAATTAGGTAATTTAATTAATATTTATAATTATTATTACCCCTATATACTAAAACTCATGAAGAATTTGGTAGTTTCAATTGTTTGTGATTGTAGTTTTGACTTTGCGTTCACACTTCAATCGGCCCCTCACCTTTGCCTCAATTTACACAACGACCCCTCAAATTTACATTTTCTCAGGGGTAAAAAATGTAAATATACAATTTTATTAAAATAAAATAAACAAACTCCACCCGAATTTTAAGCGGGTCCTATCTTCTCGCTCGGTGCGAGTTAAATTTTTCCGAGCTCACCGTTCAACTCAAAAAAATCTTACGAACACAACGGGACTAACTATACGCGAAACGGACACTTAAAAAAATGCTCAATACATCGGACTACATTCAATACATATACACACCTATAATACGCTCCGTTAACTATGAATACCCAACTCAAAGACCCCGCGACATCGCGCGGGCTCCTTTTTCTAGTATATACTAAATCCCATGAGGGATTTGGTCGTTTTGGCCAAAATCCCAAAACAAACGACAATGCCAAAAAAAAAAAAAAAAAACCCACCCCCAAACTTTGACCAATTTGCAAATTCAACCCCCAAAAGAGGGGTATAAACCGCCATTTCACCATTTTAATTAATAAACTCCACCCCAATTTTTAACGGAGCATATCTTCTCGCTCGACACGCGTTAAATTTTTTCGACACCACCATTCAACTCGAAATAATCTTGCGAACCCAACGCAACTAACTATACGCGAAACGGACGTCTTTCAAAAAACAAATCATTATGTATACTAGGTACTAACCTCGTGTATCCAAACACAACAGTAACAAAACGTTTTTTACATCAGCTATGATATGCAACCCGAAAGACCCCGCGGCATCGCGCGGGTCACTTTTGCTAGTTGTAATTATAAGTTATAAGTATAATTTATAACTATAATTATGATTTATAATTATATTTAAGTGACATTCTTTAATTGTTAATATTAATGTTAAACACTTAATTAATAAAGATGAATGTTTTATAGAATTTGAAAGTTGTTCCAACTACGTAAGAATATATGTAAATTATAATATATGTATTATGTAAATTATGAAAATATTTTCTATATAGAGGGTGGGGATGAGGGTGGGGAGGTCTCAAGTAAAAGTCTATTCCCTTAATAATATCCGTGGGATTTATTTTCTGGAAGCGGGATTGCCCCGGGGAGGTTTTACCGGCCTGTATTCAGAACCCAGGTTCGACCCGCCTGCCCTTCGAGATGGTTTAAGGTTCGGATCTCTGTAATGCGGTTCGGATTTTCTCCGGAAAGCGCATGCGTGCTGACAAATGAGAGTATTCGATGTCAACAACTTGTCTTTAAAAAAAAGTAACGAGTTCTCAAACAAAAGTGATGATGTTGTATAGTGACTTATCATAATTAGTAAATACATATATTGATGGTAAGTTGTTGCAAGTAAATAGATATAATATATATTTACGATATAATTATAGAAAATCAATTTGAATTAGGTAATTTAATTAATATTTATAATTATTATTACCCCTATATACTAAAACTCATGAAGAATTTGGTAGTTTCAATTGTTTGTGATTGTAGTTTTGACTTTGCGTTCACACTTCAATCGGCCCCTCACCTTTGCCTCAATTTACACAACGACCCCTCAAATTTACATTTTCTCAGGGGTAAAAAATGTAAATATACAATTTTATTAAAATAAAATAAACAAACTCCACCCGAATTTTAAGCGGGTCCTATCTTCTCGCTCGGTGCGAGTTAAATTTTTCCGAGCTCACCGTTCAACTCAAAAAAATCTTACGAACACAACGGGACTAACTATACGCGAAACGGACACTTAAAAAAATGCTCAATACATCGGACTACATTCAATACATATACACACCTATAATACGCTCCGTTAACTATGAATACCCAACTCAAAGACCCCGCGACATCGCGCGGGCTCCTTTTTCTAGTATATACTAAATCCCATGAGGGATTTGGTCGTTTTGGCCAAAATCCCAAAACAAACGACAATGCCAAAAAAAAAAAAAAAAAACCCACCCCCAAACTTTGACCAATTTGCAAATTCAACCCCCAAAAGAGGGGTATAAACCGCCATTTCACCATTTTAATTAATAAACTCCACCCCAATTTTTAACGGAGCATATCTTCTCGCTCGACACGCGTTAAATTTTTTCGACACCACCATTCAACTCGAAATAATCTTGCGAACCCAACGCAACTAACTATACGCGAAACGGACGTCTTTCAAAAAACAAATCATTATGTATACTAGGTACTAACCTCGTGTATCCAAACACAACAGTAACAAAACGTTTTTTACATCAGCTATGATATGCAACCCGAAAGACCCCGCGGCATCGCGCGGGTCACTTTTGCTAGTTGTAATTATAAGTTATAAGTATAATTTATAACTATAATTATGATTTATAATTATATTTAAGTGACATTCTTTAATTGTTAATATTAATGTTAAACACTTAATTAATAAAGATGAATGTTTTATAGAATTTGAAAGTTGTTCCAACTACGTAAGAATATATGTAAATTATAATATATGTATTATGTAAATTATGAAAATATTTTCTATATAGAGAAAAAAAGGAAAGTATTACGGAGTAATTATTTAAAAAATAAAGGATATAGAATTAGATTATTTAAATAAAGGAAAAACTGATGAAAATCATTGAAGTGACACGTGGCGAAATTTAACCAGGAAGTGGCACGTAGGATTAGTCACGTGCTTTATATAATGTATAGATAGATAGATAGAAGATTTTACTTAATAGCTCTTCGTTAGGGTTTTTTTCTTTAACAGCGGTTAAGAGTCATTCACAATGGTCCGAACACAATTTTAGAACCTACTCATCCAATGAACGAACTATTACAATTCTACTGTCCCTCAGGAGGAAACTCCCACGACAAAGGTGATGTTAGTTACCACCTACCTAATCATTTACTTGGACAAACAATTAAATATCTACTCCCCTCGTGAGAAAAACTCGCAAGACGAATTCATACGGACATCGTGTGTGGTAAAACCCTCTAGAGTGAGGCTCAAACTCATAGACGTCTGAATCCTCTGATGTCCATGAGATAGACGGGTAAACACAAGAAAAATATTTTTGTAGCATATGAAAGTCGAACACCTGACAGTCCTTATGAGAAGTTATGTCACTACCACTCACTAACACCTTGTGGTTAGACATAGTGTGTGTTTGGGTTACTAGCTTCAAAGAGCTTATGAGAGCTTGGACTTATAATTTTATTAAATTACAAGTCATTAACTTTGTTTGGTAGACAATGAAAAGTAGAGCTTATAGAACAAATAAGCTATAGGCTTTTAAGCTTCTAAACTAGTTTCTATAAAAAGTAGAGCTTATGATAACAGAAATTATTGAAATAACCATTTATAATTTATTATACATTTTACACTCATTGAGTACTTTTAATTAAATTCACAATTATAATCTCCAACTCCAACTACTTTACTTATTTTTTTTAGACATCAATTTGGGATCACCTATGAGGACTTAACCACCCACGCGTTCATCTCCTGTAGTTGCATAACTCGCCCCTAACTATTGCCCGGAGGAAACACGGATTAATTTGAGGGCATGGACGGTAAAATCCCTCGTCCCCGCTGCCTTCACACTAAGCGAAAGACAACCTGGGTAGATATTTCAGGTCAGAAATAATATTGAGTGCAATATTACAGTCCAGCAAAGTCGAACTCTAAATACTTACAAAAAATAAGCTTAAACTTCTCATTTAAAATGTAGTGACCCGAACTTTTCCATATTTATATATATAATAAATGAAATTGTTATTTACATGATTAAGTGTTTCCAACATGTTAAGCAATCAAACTTGTTAAGACTTGATTAATTAAAATAGGTTTCATATAGACAATTGACCACCCAAGTTGACCGGTGATTCACGAACGTTAAAATTTGTAAAAATTATATGATGACATATATATGGATATATATATATATATATATATATATATATATATATATATATATATATATATATATATATATATATATAGTTAACATGATATTATGATAAGTAAACATATCATTAAGTATATTAACAATGAACTACATATGTAAAAGCAAGACTACTAGCTTAATGATTTTGAAACGAGACATATATGTAACGATTATCGTTGTAACGAAATTTAATGTATATATATCATATTAAGAGATATTCATACATCATAATATCATGATAATATAATAATTTAAAATCTCATTTGATATTATAAACATTGTGAAATGTCCCGTTCTTATTGATTAAAAACGTTCTATATTAATTGATTTCGTTGCGAGGTTTTGACCTCTATATGAGACGTTTTTCAAAGACTGCATTCATTTTAAAACAAACCATAACCTTTATTTCATCAATAAAGGTTTAAAAAGCTTTACGTAGATTATCAAATAATGATAATCTAAAATATCCTGTTTACACACGACCATTACATAATGGTTTACAATACAAATATGTTACAACAAAATAAGTTTCTTGAATGCAGTTTTTACACAATATCATACAAGCATGGACTCCAAATCTCGTCCTTATTTAAGTATGCGACAGCGGAAGCTCTTAATAATCACCTGAGAATAAACATGCTTAAAACATCAACAAAAATGTTGGTGAGTTATAGGTTTAACCTATATATATCAAATCATAATAATAGACCACAAGATTTCATATTTCAATACACATCCCATACATAGAGATAAAAATCATTCATATGGTGAACACCTGGTAACCGACATTAACAAGATGCATATATAAGAATATCCCCATCATTCCGGGACACCCTCGGATATGATATAAATTTCGAAGTACTAAAGCATCCGGTACTTTGGATGGGGTTTGTTAGGCCCAATAGATCTATCTTTAGGATTCGCGTCAATTAGGGTGTCTGTTCCCTAATTCTTAGATTACCAGACTTAATAAAAAGGGGCATATTCGATTTCGATAATTCAACCATAGAATGTAGTTTCACGTACTTGTGTCTATTTTGTAAATCATTTATAAAACCTGCATGTATTCTCATCCCAAAAATATTAGATTTTAAAAGTGGGACTATAACTCACTTTCACAGATTTTTACTTCGTCGGGAAGTAAGACTTGGCCACTGGTTGATTCACGAACCTATAACAATATATACATATATATCAAAGTATGTTCAAAATATATTTACAACACTTTTAATATATTTTGATGTTTTAAGTTTATTAAGTCAGCTGTCCTCGTTAGTAACCTACAACTAGTTGTCCACAGTTAGATGTACAGAAATAAATCGATAAATATTATCTTGAATCAATCCACGACCCAGTGTATACGTATCTCAGTATTGATCACAACTCAAACTATATATATTTTGGAATCAACCTCAACCCTGTATAGCTAACTCCAACATTCACATATAGAGTGTCTATGGTTGTTCCGAAATATATATAGATGTGTCGACATGATAGGTCGAAACATTGTATACGTGTCTATGGTATCTCAAGATTACATAATATACAATACAAGTTGATTAAGTTATGGTTGGAATAGATTTGTTACCAATTTTCACGTAGCTAAAATGAGAAAAATTATCCAATCTTGTTTTACCCATAACTTCTTCATTTTAAATCCGTTTTGAGTGAATCAAATTGCTATGGTTTCATATTGAACTCTATTTTATGAATCTAAACAGAAAAAGTATAGGTTTATAGTCGGAAAAATAAGTTACAAGTCATTTTTGTAAAGGTAGTCATTTCAGTCGAAAGAACGACGTCTAGATGACCATTTTAGAAAACATACTTCCACTTTGAGTTTAACCATAATTTTTGGATATAGTTTCATGTTCATAATAAAAATCATTTTCTCAGAATAACAACTTTTAAAACAAAGTTTATCATAGTTTTTAATTAACTAACCCAAAACAGCCCGCGGTGTTACTACGACGGCGTAAATCCGGTTTTACGGTGTTTTTCATGTTTTCAGGTTTTAAATCATTAAGTTAGCATATCATATAGATATAGAACATGTGTTTAGTTGATTTTAAAAGTCAAGTTAGAAGGATTAACTTTTGTTTGCGAACAAGTTTAGAATTAACTAAACTATGTTCTAGTGATTACAAGTTTAAACCTTCGAATAAGATAGCTTTATATGTATGAATCGAATGATGTTATGAACATCATTACTACCTTAAGTTCCTTGGATAAACCTACTGGAAAAGAGAAAAATGGATCTAGCTTCAACGGATCCTTGGATGGCTCGAAGTTCTTGAAGCAGAATCATGTCACGAAAACAAGTTTAAGTAAGATCATCACTTGAAATAAGATTGTTATAGTTATAGAAATTGAACCAAAGTTTGAATATGATTATTACCTTGTATTAGAATGATAGCCTACTGTAAGAAACAAAGATTTCTTGAGGTTGGATGTGTAGTGACCCGAACTTTTCCATGTTTATATATATTAATTGAGATTGATATTTACATGATTAAATGTTTCCAAAATGTTAAGCAATCAAACTTGTTAAGACTTGATTAATTGAAATATGTTTCATATAGACAATTGACCACCCAAGTTGACCGGTGATTCATGAACGTTAAAACTTGTAAAAACTATATGATGACATATATATGGATATATATATAGTAAACATGATACTATGATAAGTAAATATATCATTAAGTATATTAACAATGAACTACATATGTAAAAACAAGACTACTAACTTAATGATTTTTAAACGAGACATATATGTAACGATTATCGTTGTAAAGACATTTAATGTATATATATCATATTAAGAGATATTCATACATGATAATATCATGATAATATAATAATTTAAAATCTCATTTGATATTATAAACATTGGGTTAACAACATTTAACAAGATTGTTAACCTAAAGGTTTCAAAACAACACTTACATGTAACGACTAACGATGACTTAACGACTCAGTTAAAATGTATATACATGTAGTGTTTTAATATGTATTTATACACTTTTGAAAGACTTCAATACACTTATCAAAATACTTCTACTTAACAAAAATGCTTACAATTACATCCTCGTTCTGTTTCATCAACAATTCTACTCGTATGCACCCGTATTCGTACTCGTACAATTCACAGCTTTTAGATGTATGTACTATTGGTATATACACTCCAATGATCAGCTCTTAGCAGCCCATGTGAGTCACCTAACACATGTGGGAACCATCATTTGGCAACTAGCATGAAATATCTCATAAAATTACAAAAATATGAGTAATCATTCATGACTTATTTACATGAAAACAAAATTACATATCCTTTATATCTAATCCATACACCAACGACCAAAAACACCTACAAACAATTTCATTCTTCAATTTTCTTCAACTAATTGATCTCTCTCAAGTTCTATCTTCAAGTTCTAAGTGTTCTTCATAAATTCCAAAAGTTCTAGTTTCATAAAATCAAGAATACTTTCAAGTTTGCTAGTTCACTTCCAATCTTGTAAGGTGATCATCCAACCTCAAGAAATCTTTGTTTCTTACAGTAGGTTATCATTCTAATACAAGGTAATAATCATATTCAAACTTTAGTTCAATTTCTATAACTATAACAATCTTATTTCAAGTGATGATCTTACTTGAACTTGTTTTCGTGTCATGATTCTGCTTCAAGAACTTCGAGCCATCCAAGGATCCATTGAAGCTAGATCCATTTTTCTCTTTTCCAGTAGGTTTATCCAAGGAACTTAAGGTAGTAATGATGTTCATAACATCATTCGATTCATACATATAAAGCTATCTTATTCGAAGGTTTAAATTTGTAATCACTAGAACATAGTTTAGTTAATTCTAAACTTGTTCGCAAACAAAAGTTAATCCTTCTAACTTGACTTTTAAAATCAACTAAAAACATGTTATATATCTATATGATATGCTAACTTAATGATTTAAAACCTGGAAACACGAAAAACACCGTAAAAACGGATTTACGCCGTCGTAGTAACACCGCGGGCTGTTTTGGGTTAGTTAATTAAAAACTATGATAAACTTTGATTTAAAAGTTGTTATTCTGAGAAAATGATTTTTATTATGAACATGAAACTATATCCAAAAATTATGGTTAAACTCAAAGTGGAAGTATGTTTTCTAAAATGGTCATCTAGACGTCGTTCTTTCGACTGAAATGACTACCTTTACAAAAATGACTTGTAATTTATTTTTACGACTATAAACCTATACTTTTTCTGTTTAGATTCATAAAATATAGTTCAATATGAAACCATAGCAATTTGATTCACTCAAAACGGATTTAAAATGAAGAAGTTATGGGTAAAACAAGATTGGATAATTTTTCTCATTTTAGCTACGTGAAAATTGGTAACAAATCTATTCCAACCATAACTTAATCAACTTGTATTGTATATTATGTAATCTTGAGATACCATAGACACGTATACAATGTTTCGACCTATCATGTCGACACATCTATATATATTTCGGAACAACCATAGACACTCTATATGTGAATGTTGGAGTTAGCTATACAGGGTTGAGGTTGATTCCAAAATATATATAGTTTGAGTTGTGATCAATACTGATATACGTATACACTGGGTCGTGGATTGATTCAAGATAATATTTAACGATTTATTTCTGTACATCTAACTGTGGACAACTAGTTGTAGGTTATTAACGAGGACAGCTGACTTAATAAACTTAAAACATCAAAATATATTAAAAGTGTTGTAAATATATTTTGAACATACTTTGATATACATGTATATATTGTTATAGGTTCGTGAATCAACCAGTGGCCAAGTCTTACTTCCCGACGAAGTAAAAATCTGTGAAAGTGAGTTATAGTCCCACTTTTAAAATCAAATATTTTTGGGATGAGAATACATGCAGGTTTTATAAATGATTTACAAAATAGACACAAGTACGTGAAACTACATTCTATGGTTGAATTATCAAAATCGAATATGCCCCTTTTTATTAAGTCTGGTAATCTAAGAATTAGGGAACAGACACCCTAATTGACGCGAATCCTAAAGATAGATCTATTGGGCCTAACAAACCCCATCCAAAGTACCGGATGCTTTAGTACTTCGAAATTTATATCATATCCGAAGGGTGTCCCGGAATGATGGGGATATTCTTATATATGCATCTTGTTAATGTCGGTTACCAGGTGTTCACCATATGAATGATTTTTATCTCTATGTATGGGATGTGTATTGAAATATGAAATCTTGTGGTCTATTATTATGATTTGATATATATAGTTTAAACCTATAACTCACCAACATTTTTGTTGACGTTTTAAGCATGTTTATTCTCAGGTGATTATTAAGAGCTTCCGCTATCGCATACTTAAATAAGGACGAGATTTGGAGTCCATGCTTGTATGATATTGTGTAAAAACTGCATTCAAGAAACTTATTTTGTTGTAACATATTTGTATTGTAAACCATTATGTAATGGTCGTGTGTAAACAGGATATTTTAGATTATCATTATTTGATAATCTACGTAAAGCTTTTTAAACCTTTATTGATGAAATAAAGGTTATGGTTTGTTTTAAAATGAATGCAGTCTTTGAAAAACGTCTCATATAGAGGTCAAAACCTCGCAACGAAATCAATTAATATGGAACGTTTTTAATCAATAAGAACGGGACATTTCAGTTGGTATCCGAGCGTTGGTCTTAGAGAACCAGAATTTTGCATTAATGTGTCTTATCGAGTTTGTTAGGATGCATTAGTGAGTCTGGACTTCGACCGTGTTTACTTGAAAAATGATTGCTTAACAAATTTTGTTGGAAACTATATATTTTTAACATGTGAATATTATGTGATATATTAATCTCTTAACGCGTTTGATATTATGTGATAGATGTCTACCTCTAGAACAAGTCCCATTGACTCACATAATAATAATGAAGAGTCAAATGTAAATTGGAATGATTCGTGGACTGATTCACAAGTTCCCGAAGAGGAACCGGAAGAAGAGTCGGAACCGGAAGAAGAATCGGAACCGGAAGAAGAATCGGAACCGGGTGAAGAAATAAAACCGGTGGGGGAAATAATAAAATGGTTAAGTAAAAGAAAATCCTCAACCAACCGACCAAGGTTAATTATGGTCAATGGTGTTTCCGCCAAGGAAGCAAAATATTGGGAGGATTACCAATTCTCCGATGAATCGGATTCCGACGAGAATTCCGATGATGTTATAGAAATTACCCCAACTGAATTTAAAAAGGCAAAAGAAAATAATAAGGGAAAGGGCATAAAAATAGAGAAATCTAATTCCAACCCCGATGAACTTTATATGTATCGTCAACCCCCGAAGTCCTTAAGTTATAACAATGACCCGGGAACCTCTAAACCAACAGGTTTTTCTAAACCAATGTGGATAACGACGGCTCGTATTAGGGGAACATCATATATCCCTAGAAACTTGGCAAAACGAACCAAAACCGAAGTACAAGAAACAAGCGAGTCGGAATAAGATAGTTGTATTCATGTGGTGTAATATATGTAATATAGTGTGCTTATGCTTTATGATATATGTAAAAATTGCTTGTATTAATAAGTATTTTTTTATGAATCTAACTCTTGTCTATTTTACAGTATAAAAACACAAAATGGATAGACAACCCAATATTTTAAGAGACCTACCCGGAGACATGATTGATGAAATCTTGTCTAGAGTCGGTCAGAATTCTTCGGCACAACTATTTAAGGCGAGATCAGTTTGTAAGACATTCGAAGAACGTTCTAAGAATGCCTTGGTTTATAAAAGGCTTTCGTTCGAAAGATGGGGGATATCACATTGGGAAATCCATAAGTTACGATGTGTTTACTTTGACGCATATATTGCGGGGAACCCAAATGCTATTTTACGCAATGGGTTAAGAAATTATTTTGACTCAATATATCCGAATATTAGACTTCGTGATTTAGAAAAAGCGGCTAACATGCAACATAAAGAAGCATGTTATGCTTACGGATTAGTAATGTTCGCTTCTCACCAAAGTGAGAACAAGAACATCGGGCTACAACTATTAAACAAAACGTTCCCACAAGTGACGGAGTCGGTAATTGGGGTAAGAAATGAGGTTCTTTAGATTGTTACGGGACTGTTGGACATTACGTAACCCTCGTCCCTTTGACGACGTTACAACACGCTGTCTTATTAACGACCATAACGGTTATGTTCCACAAGACCAAGGATGGGAAGTAATCCTAGTAAAACCAGAATGCATGACTTGTTTCTGGACGTATGAATTACGTGTCTTTATTGCCTTTGCTGAACGACTTGTGTACTAGCTAGAATTATCTTCACAACCATCTTGTATCAAATTTATTGTGTGCTATATTTCATGCTATATGTAAAATAAGCGGTATTGTAAGTTTGTAAAATATTGTGTAAAAGTTTGAACGCGAAATATTATTATAATCAGTTTTTCATATAGAATTGTAGTAGTTGAATTGTATATTAGCTACTAAGTATGAACTTAACGGGTAGGTACTACCCGAATTTAAACTTATAAAACGCTAATATGAAGAAAAAGCTTATATAAATGAGTTCATATTATGCTACGAAATACTATTAACTACTCTTAATATTCTGTATGATTAACTTGTTCCATTTAACTATTTTGAAGGAAATGGCACCGACTACTCGACACACCGTGAATATGAATGAAGAGGAATTCCGTACTTTTCTAGCTTCAAACATAGCCGCAGTACAGGCTGCGCTACATACCAACAATAACCTTGGATCTAGCAGTACAGGAAATCGTGTAGGATGCACCTACAAAGAATTCACTGCCTGCAAACCTTTGGAATTTGATGGAACCGAAGGACCGATCGGATTGAAACGGTGGACCGAGAAGGTTGAATCGGTGTTTGCCATAAGTAAGTGTACTGAAGAGGACAAAGTAAAGTACGCTACGCATACCTTCACAGGTTCTGCGTTAACATAGTGGAATACCTATCTAGAGCAAGTGGGACAGGACGATGCATACGCACTACCGTGGTCAGCATTCAAGCACTTGATGAACGAGAAGTACCGTCCCAGAACCGAGGTCAATAAGCTCAAGACAGAACTTAGAGGGTTACGAACCCAAGGATTTGATATTACCACGTACGAAAGACGATTCACAGAATTGTGCCTATTGTGTCCGGGAGCGTTCGAAGATGAGGAAGAGAAGATCGACGCGTTTGTGAAAGGATTACCGGAAAGAATCCAAGAAGATATAAGTTCACACGAGCCCGCCTCCATACAACAGGCATGTAGAATGGCTCACAAACTAGTGAACCAGATTGAAGAAAGAATTAAAGAACAGACTGCTGAAGAGGCCAATGTGAAGCAAGTCAAAAGAAAGTGGGAGGAAAATGGTGATAAGAATCACCAATACAACAACAACAGCAATTATAACAATAATCGCAACAACTATCCTAACAATCGCAACATCAATCGCAACTACAACAAACGGCCCAACAACAACAACAACAACAACAACAGCAACTACAACAATCATCCCAACAACAATAATAACCGCAACAACAACAACAATCAGAAGCAGCTATGCCAAAGGTGTGAAAAGTATCACTCGGGATTCTGCACTAAATTTTGTAACAAGTGTAAAAGAAATGGTCATAGCGCGGCGAAGTGTGAGGTCTACGGACCAGGGGTTAATAGAACGAAAGGAACAAATGGTGTCGGAACGAGTAATGGCGGAGCAAGTAGTGTCGGAGCAAGTTGTGCCAATGTAGTTTGTTATAAATGTGGAAAACCGGGCCACATTATTAGAAATCGCCCGAACCAGGAGAACACGAATGGACAAGGCCGCGGAAGAGTTTTCAATATTAATGCGGCAGAGGCACAGGAAGACCCGGAGCTTGTTACGGGTACGTTTCTTATTGACAATAAATCTGCTTACGTTTTATTTGATTCGGGTGCGGATAGAAGCTATATGAGTAGAGATTTTTGTGCTAAATTAAGTTGTCCATTGACGCCTTTGGATAGTAAATTTTTACTCGAATTAGCAAATGGTAAATTAATTTCAGCAGATAATATATGTCGGAATCGAGAAATTAAACTGGTTAGCGAAACATTTAAGATTGATTTGATACCAGTAGAGTTAGGGAGTTTTGATGTGATAATCGGTATGGACTGGTTGAAAGAAGTGAAAGAAGAGATCGTTTGTTACAAAAATACAATTCGCATTATACGAGAAAAAGGAAAACCTTTAATGGTGTACGGAGAAAAGGGCAACACGAAGCTACATCTTATTAGTAATTTGAAGGCACAAAAACTAATAAGAAAAGGTTGCTATGCTGTTCTAGCACACGTCGAGAAAGTACAAACTGAAGAAAAGAGCATCAATGATGTTCCCATTGCAAAAGAATTTCCCGATGTATTTCCGAAAGAATTACCGGGATTACCCCCACATCGATCCGTTGAATTTCAAATAGATCTTGTACCAGGAGCTGCACCAATAGCTCGTGCTCCTTACAGACTCGCACCCAGAGAGATGAAAGAACTACAAAGCCAATTACAAGAACTTTTAGAGCGTGGTTTCATTCGACCAAGCACATCACCGTGGGGAGCTCCTGTTTTGTTTGTCAAGAAGAAAGATGGTACATTCAGGTTGTGTATCGACTATCGAGAGTTGAACAAACTTACCATCAAGAACCGCTACCCACTACCGAGAATCGACGACTTATTTGATCAACTACAAGGCTCGTCTGTTTATTCAAAGATTGACTTACGTTCCGGGTATCATCAAATGCGGGTGAAAGAAGATGATATTCCAAAGACTGCTTTCAGAACACGTTACGGTCATTACGAGTTTATGGTCATGCCGTTTGGTTTAACTAATGCACCAGCTGTGTTCATGGACCTTATGAACCGAGTGTGTGGACCATACCTTGACAAATTTGTCATTGTTTTCATTGATGACATACTTATTTACTCAAAGAATGACCAAGAACACGGTGAACATTTGAGAAAGGTGTTAGAAGTATTGAGGAAGGAAGAATTGTACGCTAAGTTTTCAAAGTGTGCATTTTGGTTGGAAGAAGTTCAATTCCTCGGTCACATAGTGAACAAAGAAGGTATTAAGGTGGATCCGGCAAAGATAGAAACTGTTGAAAAGTGGGAAACCCCGAAAACTCTGAAACACATACGCCAGTTTTTAGGACTAGCTGGTTACTACAGAAGGTTCATCCAAGACTTTTCCAGAATAGCAAAACCCTTGACTGCATTAACGCATAAAGGGAAGAAATTTGAATGGAATGATGAACAAGAGAAAGCGTTTCAGTTATTGAAGAAAAAGCTAACTACGGCACCTATATTTTCATTGCCTGAAGGGAATGATGATTTTGTGATTTATTGTGATGCATCAAAGCAAGGTCTCGGTTGTTTATTAATGCAACGAACGAAGGTGATTGCTTTTGCGTCTAGACAATTGAAGATTCACGAACAAAATTATACGACGCATGATTTGGAATTAGGCGCGGTTGTTTTTGCATTAAAGACTTGGAGGCACTACTTATAAGGGGTCAAAAGTATTATATATACCGACCACAAAAGTCTTCAACACATATTTAATCAGAAACAACTGAATATGAGGCAGCGTAGGTGGATTGAATTATTGAATGATTACGACTTTGAGATTCGTTACCACCCGGGGAAGGCAAATGTGGTAGCCGATGCCTTGAGCAGGAAGGACAGAGAACCCATTCGAGTAAAATCTATGAATATAATGATTCATAATAACATTACTACTCAAATAAAGGAGGCGCAACAAGGAGTTTTAAAAGAGGGAAATTTAAAGGATGAAATACCCAAAGGATCGGAGAAGCATCTTAATATTCGGGAAGACGGAACCCGGTATAGGGCTGAAAGGATTTGGGTACCAAAATTTGGAGATATGAGAGAAATGGTACTTAGAGAAGCTCATAAAACCAGATACTCAATACATCCTGGAACGGGGAAGATGTACAAGGATCTCAAGAAACATTTTTGGTGGCCGGGTATGAAAGCCGATGTTGCTAAATACGTAGGAGAATGTTTGACGTGTTCTAAGGTCAAAGCTGAGCATCAGAAACCATCAGGTCTACTTCAACAACCTGAAATCCCGGAATGGAAATGGGAAAACATTACCATGGATTTCATCACTAAATTGCCAAGGACTGCAAGTGGTTTTGATACTATTTGGGTAATAGTTGATCGTCTCACCAAATCAGCACACTTCCTACCAATAAGAGAAGATGACAAGATGGAGAAGTTAGCACGACTGTATTTGAAGGAAGTCATCTCCAGACATGGAATACCAATCTCTATTATCTCTGATAGGGATGGCAGATTTATTTCAAGATTCTGGCAGACATTACAGCAAGCATTAGGAACTCGTCTAGACATGAGTACTGCCTATCATCCACAAACTGATGGGCAGAGTGAAAGGACGATACAAACGCTTGAAGACATGCTACGAGCATGTGTTATTGATTTCGGAAACAGTTGGGATTGACATCTACCATTAGCAGAATTTTCCTACAACAACAGCTACCATTCAAGCATTGAGATGGCGCCGTTTGAAGCACTTTATGGTAGAAAGTGCAGGTCTCTGATTTGTTGGAGTGAAGTGGGGGATAGACAGATTACGGGTCCGGAGATTATACAAGAAACTACCGAGAAGATCATCCAAATTCAACAACGGTTGAAAACCGCCCAAAGTCGACAAAAGAGCTACGCTGACATTAAAAGAAAAGATATAGAATTTGAAATTGGAGAGATGGTCATGCTTAAAGTTGCACCTTGGAAAGGCGTTGTTCGATTTGGTAAACGAGGGAAATTAAACCCAAGGTATATTGGACCATTCAAGATTATTGATCGTGTCGGACCAGTAGCTTACCGACTAGAGTTACCTCAACAACTCGCAGCTGTACATAACACTTTCCACGTCTCGAATTTGAAGAAATGTTTTGCTAAAGAAGATCTCACTATTCCGTTAGATGAAATCCAAATCAACGAAAAACTTCAATTCATCGAAGAACCCGTCGAAATAATGGATCGTGAGGTTAAAAGACTTAAGCAAAACAAGATACCAATTGTTAAGGTTCGATGGAATGCTCGTAGAGGACCCGAGTTCACCTGGGAGCGTGAAGATCAGATGAAGAAGAAATACCCGCATCTATTTCCAGAAGATTCGTCAACACCTTCAACAGCTTAAAATTTCGAGACGAAATTTATTTAACGGGTAGGTACTGTAGTGACCCGAACTTTTCCATGTTTATATATATTAATTGAGATTGATATTTACATGATTAAATGTTTCCAACATGTTAAGCAATCAAACTTGTTAAGACTTGATTAATTGAAATATGTTTCATATAGACAATTGACCACCCAAGTTGACCGGTGATTCATGAACGTTAAAACTTGTAAAAACTATATGATGACATATATATGGATATATATATAGTTAACATGATACTATGATAAGTAAATATATCATTAAGTATATTAACAATGAACTACATATGTAAAAACAAGACTACTAACTTAATGATTTTTAAACGAGACATATATGTAACGATTATCGTTGTAAAGACATTTAATGTATATATATCATATTAAGAGATATTCATACATGATAATATCATGATAATATAATAATTTAAAATCTCATTTGATATTATAAACATTGGGTTAACAACATTTAACAAGATCGTTAACCTAAAGGTTTCAAAACAACACTTACATGTAACGACTAACGATGACTTAACGACTCAGTTAAAATGTATATACATGTAGTGTTTTAATATGTATTTATACACTTTTGAAAGACTTCAATACACTTATCAAAATACTTCTACTTAACAAAAATGCTTACAATTACATCCTCGTTCAGTTTCATCAACAATTCTACTCGTATGCACTCGTATTCGTACTCGTACAATACACAGCTTTTAGATGTATGTACTATTGGTATATACACTCCAATGATCAGCTCTTAGCAGCCCATGTGAGTCACCTAACACATGTGGGAACCATCATTTGGCAACTAGCATGAAATATCTCATAAAATTACAAAAATATGAGTAATCATTCATGACTTATTTACATGAAAACAAAATTACATATCCTTTATATCTAATCCATACACCAACGACCAAAAACACCTACAAACACTTTCATTCTTCAATTTTCTTCATCTAATTGATCTCTCTCAAGTTCTATCTTCAAGTTCTAAGTGTTCTTCATAAATTCCAAAAGTTCTAGTTTCATAAAATCAAGAATACTTTCAAGTTTGCTAGCTCACTTCCAATCTTGTAAGGTGATCATCCAACCTCAAGAAATCTTTGTTTCTTACAGTAGGCTATCATTCTAATACAAGGTAATAATCATATTCAAACTTTGGTTCAATTTCTATAACTATAACAATCTTATTTCAAGTGATGATCTTACTTGAACTTGTTTTCGTGACATGATTCTGCTTCAAGAACTTCGAGCCATCCAAGGATCCGTTGAAGTTAGATCCATTTTTCTATTTTCCAGTAGGTTTATCCAAGGAACTTAAGGTAGTAATGATGTTCATAACATCATTCGATTCATACATATAAAGCTATCTTATTCGAAGGTTTAAACTTGTAATCACTAGAACATAGTTTAGTTAATTCTAAACTTGTTCGCAAACAAAAGTTAATCCTTCTAACTTGACTTTTAAAATCAACTAAACACATGTTCTATATCTATATGATATGCTAACTTAATGATTTAAAACCTGAAAACACGAAAAACACCGTAAAACCGGATTTACGCCGTCGTAGTAACACCGCGGGCTGTTTTGGGTTAGTTAATTAAAAACTATGATAAACTTTGTTTTAAAAGTTGTTATTCTGAGAAAATTATTTTTATTATGAACATGAAACTATATCCAAAAATTATGGTTAAACTCAAAGTGGAAGTATGTTTTCTAAAATGGTCATCTAGACGTCGTTCTTTCGACTGAAATGACTACCTTTACAAAAATGACTTGTAACTTATTTTTCCGACTATAAACCTATACTTTTTCTGTTTAGATTCATAAAATAGAGTTCAATATGAAACCATAGCAATTTGATTCACTCAAAACGGATTTAAAATGAAGAAGTTATGGGTAAAACAAGATTGGATAATTTTTCTCATTTTAGCTACGTGAAAATTGGTAACAAATCTATTCCAACCATAACTTAATCAACTTGTATTTTATATTATGTAATCTTGAGATACCATAGACACGTATACAATGTTTCGACCTATCATGTCGACACATCTATATATATTTCGGAACAACCATAGACACTCTATATGTGAATGTTGGAGTTAGCTATACAGGGTTGAGGTTGATTCCAAAATATATATAGTTTGAGTTGTGATCAATACTGAGATACGTATACACTGGGTCGTGGATTGATTCAAGATAATATTTATCGATTTATTTCTGTACATCTAACTGTGGACAACTAGTTGTAGGTTATTAACGAGGACAGCTGACTTAATAAACTTAAAACATCAAAATATATTAAAAGTGTTGTAAATATATTTTGAACATACTTTGATATACATGTATATATTGTTATAGGTTCGTGAATCAACCAGTGGCCAAGTCTTACTTCCCGACGAAGTAAAAATCTGTGAAAGTGAGTTATAGTCCCACTTTTAAAATCAAATATTTTTGGGATGAGAATACATGCAGGTTTTATAAATGATTTACAAAATAGACACAAGTACGTGAAACTACATTCTATGGTTGAATTATCAAAATCGAATATGCCCCTTTTTATTAAGTCTGGTAATCTAAGAATTAGGGAACAGACACCCTAATTGACGCGAATCCTAAAGATAGATCTATTGGGCCTAACAAACCCCATCCAAAGTACCGGATGCTTTAGTACTTCGAAATTTATATCATATCCGAAGGGTGTCCCGGAATGATGGTGATATTCTTATATATGCATCTTGTTAATGTCGGTTACCAGGTGTTCACCATATGAATGATTTTTATCTCTATGTATGGGATGTGTATTAAAATATGAAATCTTGTGGTCTATTATTATGATTTGATATATATAGGTTAAACCTATAACTCACCAACATTTTTGTTGACGTTTTAAGCATGTTTATTCTCAGGAGATTATTAAGAGCTTCCGCTGTCGCATACTTAAATAAGGACGAGATTTGGAGTCCATGCTTGTATGATATTGTGTAAAAACTGCATTCAAGAAACTTATTTTGTTGTAACATATTTGTATTGTAAACCATTATGTAATGGTCGTGTGTAAACAGGATATTTTAGATTATCATTATTTGATAATCTACGTAAAGCTTTTTAAACCTTTATTGATGAAATAAAGGTTATGGTTTGTTTTAAAATGAATGCAGTCTTTGAAAAACGTCTCATATAGAGGTCAAAACCTCGCAACAAAATCAATTAATATGGAACGTTTTTAATCAATAAGAACGGGACATTTCAGGATGATCACCTTACAATATTGGAAGTGAGCTAGCAAACTTGAAAGTATTCTTGATTTTATGTAACTAGAACTTGTAGAATTTATGAAGAACACTTAGAACTTGAAGATAGAACTTGAGAGAGATCAATTAGATGAAGAAAATTGAAGAATGAAAGTGTTTGTAGGTGTTTTTGGTCGTTGGTGTATGGATTAGATATAAAGGATATGTAATTTTGTTTTCATGTAAATAAGTCATGAATGATTACTCATATTTTTGTAATTTTATGAGATATTTCATGCTAGTTGCCAAATGATGGTTTCCACATGTGTTAGGTTACTCACATGGGCTGCTAAGAGCTGATCATTAGAGTGTATATACTAATAGTACATACATCTAAAAGCTGTGTATTGTACGAGTACGAATACGGGTGCATACGAGTAGAATTGTTGATGAAACTGAACGAGGATGTAATTGTAAGCATTTTTGTTAAGTAGAAGTATTTTGATAAGTGTATTGAAGTCTTTCAAAAGTGTATAAATACATATTAAAACACTACATGTATATACATTTTAACTGAGTCGTTAAGTCATCGTTAGTCGTTACATGTAAGTGTTGTTTTGAAACCTTTAGGTTAACGATCTTGTTAAATGTTGTTAACCCAATGTTTATAATATCAAATGAGATTTTAAATTATTATATTATCATGATATTATCATGTATGAATATCTCTTAATATGATATATATACATTAAATGTCTTTACAACGATAATCGTTACATATATGTCTCGTTTAAAAATCATTAAGTTAGTAGTCTTGTTTTTACATATGTAGTTCATTGTTAATATACTTAATGATATGTTTACTTATCATAGTATCATGTTAACTATATATATATATATATCCATATATATGTCATCATATAGTTTTTACAAGTTTTAACGTTCGTGAATCACCGGTCAACTTGGGTGGTCAATTGTCTATATGAAACATATTTCAATTAATCAAGTCTTAACAAGTTTGATTGCTTAACATGTTGGAAACATTTAATCATGTAAATATCAATCTCAATTAATATATATAATCATGGAAAAGTTCGGGTCACTACAGTACCTACCCGTTAAATAAATTTCGTCCCGAAATTTTAAGCTGTTGAAGGTGTTGACGAATCTTCTGGAAATAGATGCGGGTATTTCTTCTTCATCTGATCTTCACGCTCCCAGGTGAACTCGGGTCCTCTACGAGAATTCCATCGAACCTTAACAATTGGTATCTTGTTTTGCTTAAGTCTTTTAACCTCACGATCCATTATTTCGACGGGTTCTTCGATGAATTGAAGTTTTTCGTTGATTTGGATTTCATCTAACGGAATAGTGAGATCTTCTTTAGCAAAACATTTCTTCAAATTCGAGACGTGGAAAGTGTTATGTACAGCCGCGAGTTGTTGAGGTAACTCAAGTCGGTAAGCTACTGGTCCGACACGATCAATAATCTTGAATGGTCCAATATACCTTGGATTTAATTTCCCTCGTTTACCAAATCGAACAACGCCTTTCCAAGGTGCAACTTTAAGCATGACCATCTCTCCAATTTTAAATTCTATATCTTTTCTTTTAATGTCAGTGTAGCTCTTTTGTCGACTTTGGGCGGTTTTCAACCGTTGTTGAATTTGGATGATCTTCTCGGTAGTTTCTTGTATTATCTCCGGACCCGTAATCTGTCTATCCCCCACTTCACTCCAACAAATCGGAGACCTGCACTTTCTACCATAAAGTGCTTCAAACGGCGCCATCTCAATGCTTGAATGGTAGCTGTTGTTGTAGGAAAATTCTGCTAACGGTAGATGTCGATCCCTACTGTTTCCGAAATCAATAACACATGCTCGTAGCATGTCTTCAAGCGTTTGTATTGTCCTTTCGCTCTGCCCATCAGTTTGTGGATGATAGACAGTACTCATGTCTAGACGAGTTCCTAATGCTTGCTGTAATGTCTGCCAGAATCTTGAAATAAATCTGCCATCCCTATCAGAGATAATAGAGATTGGTATTCCATGTCTGGAGATGACTTCCTTCAAATACAGTCGTGCTAACTTCTCCATCTTGTCATCTTCTCTTATTGGCAAGAAGTGTGCTGATTTGGTGAGACGATCAACTATTACCCAAATAGTATCAAAACCACTTGCAGTCCTTGGCAATTTAGTGATGAAATCCATGGTAATGTTTTCCCATTTCCATTCCGGGATTTCGGGTTGTTGCAGTAGACCTGATGGTTTCTGATGCTCCGCTTTGACCTTCGAACACGTCAAACATTCCCCTACGTATTTAGAAACATCGGCTTTCATACCCGGCCACCAAAAATGTTTCTTGAGATCCTTGTACATCTTCCCCGTTCCAGGATGTATTGAGTATCTGGTTTTATGAGCTTCTCTAAGTACCATTTCTCTCATATCTCCAAATTTTGGTACCCAAATCCTTTCAGCCCTATACCGGGTTCCGTCTTCCCGAATATTAAGATGCTTCTCCGATCCTTTGGGTATTTCATCCTTTAAATTTCCCTCTTTTAAAACTCCTTGTTGCGCCTCCTTTATTTGAGTAGTAAGGTTATTATGAATCATTATATTCATAGATTTTACTCGAATGGGTTCTCTGTCCTTCCTGCTCAAGGCATCGGCTACCACATTTGCCTTCCCCGGGTGGTAATGAATCTCAAAGTCGTAATCATTCAATAATTCAATCCACCTACGCTGCCTCATATTCAGTTGTTTCTGATTAAATATGTGTTGAAGACTTTTGTGGTCGGTATATATAATACTTTTGACCCCATATAAGTAGTGCCTCCAAGTCTTTAATGCAAAAACAACCGTGCCTAATTCAAAATCATGCGTCGTATAATTTTGCTCGTGAATCTTCAATTGTCTAGACGCATAAGCAATCACCTTCGTCCGTTGCATTAATACACAACCGAGACCTTGCTTTGATGCGTCACAATAAATCACAAAATCATCATTCCCTTCAAGCAATGACAATATAGGTGCCGTAGTTAGCTTTTTCTTCAATAATTGAAACGCCTTCTCTTGTTCATCCTTCCATTCAAATTTCTTCCCTTTATGCGTTAATGCAGTCAAGGGTTTTGCTATTTTGGAGAAATCTTAGATGAATCTTCTGTAGTAACCAGCCAATCCTAAAAATTGACGTATATGCTTCGGAGTTTTTGGGGTTTCCCACTTTTCAACGGTTTCGATCTTTGTCGGGTCCACCTGGATACCTTCTTTGTTCACTATGTGACCGAGGAATTGAACTTCTTCCAACCAAAATGCACACTTTGAAAACTTAGCGTACAGTTTTTCTTTCCTCAATACTTCTAGCACTTTTCTCAAATGTTCTTCGTGCTCTTGATCATTCTTTGAGTAAATAAGTATGTCATCGATGAAAACAATGACAAACTTGTCAAGATATGGCCCACACACTCGGTTCATAAGGTCCATGAACACAGCTGGTGCGTTAGTCAATCCAAACGGCATAACCATAAACTCGTAATGACCATAACGCGTCCTAAAAGCAGTTTTTGGAATATCATCTTCTTTCACCCGCATTTGATGATACCCGGAACGTAAGTCAATCTTTGAATAAACAGACGAGCCTTGTAGTTGATCAAATAAGTCGTCGATTCTCGGTAGTGGGTAGCGGTTCTTGATGGTAAGTTTGTTCAACTCTCGGTAGTCGATACACAACCTGAATGTACCATCTTTCTTCTTGAAAAACAAAACAGGAGCTCCCCACGGTGATGTGCTTGGTCGAATGAAACCACGCTCTAAAAGTTCTTATAATTGGCTTTGCAGTTCTTTCATCTCGCTGGGTGCGAGTCTGTAAGGAGCACGAGCTATTGGTGCAGCTCCTGGTACAAGATCTATTTGAAATTCAACGGATCGATGTGGGGGTAATCCCGGTAATTCTTTCGGAAATACATCGGGAAATTCTTTTGCAATGGGAACATCATTGATGCTCTTTTCTTCAGTTTGTACTTTCTTGACGTGTGATAGAACAGCATAGCAACCTTTTCTTATTAGTTTTTGTGCCTTCAAATTACTAATAAGATGTAGCTTCGTGTTGCCCTTTTCTCCGTACACCATTAAGGGTTTTCCTTTTTCTCGTATAATGCGAATTGCATTTTTGTAACAAACGATCTCTGATTTCACTTCTTTCAACCAGTCCATACCGATTATCACATCAAAACTCCCTAACTCTACTGGTATCAAATCAATCTTAAATGTTTCGCTAACCAGTTTAATTTCTCGATTCCGACATATATTATCTGCTGAAATTAATTTACCATTTGCTAATTCGAGTAAAAATTTACTATCCAAAGGCGTCAATGGACAACTTAATTTAGCACAAAAATCTCTACTCATATAGCTTCTATCCGCACCCGAATCAAATAAAACGTAAGCAGATTTATTGTCAATAAGAAACGTACCCGTAACAAGCTCCGGGTCTTCCTGTGCCTCTGCCGCATTAATATTGAAAACTCTTCCGCGGCCTTGTCCATTCGTGTTCTCCTGGTTCGGGCAATTTCTAATAATGTGGCCCGGTTTTCCACATTTATAACAAACTACATTGGCATAACTTGCTCCGACACTACTTGCTCTGCCATTACTCGTTCCAACACCATTTGTTCCTTTCGTTCTATTAACCCCTGGTCCGTAGACCTCACACTTCGCCGCGCTATGACCATTTCTTTTACACTTGTTGCAAAATTTGGTGCAGAACCCTGAGTGATACTTTTCACACCTTTGGCATAGCTGCTTCTGATTGTTATTATTGTTGCGGTTATTATTGTTGTTGGGATGATTGTTGTAGTTGCTGTTGTTGTTGTTGTTGTTGTTGGGCCATTTGTTGTAGTTGCGATTGATGTTGCGATTGTTAGGATAACTATTGCGATTATTGTTGTAATTGCTGTTGTTGTTGTATTGGTGATTCTTATCACCGTTTTCCTCCCACTTTCTTTTGACTTGCTTCACATTGGCCTCTTCAGCAGTCTGTTCTTTAATTCTTTCTTCAATCTGGTTCACTAGTTTGTGAGCCATTCTACATGCCTGTTGTATGGAGGCGGGCTCGTGTGAACTTATATCTTCTTGGATTCTTTCCAGTAATCCTTTCACAAACGCGTCGATCTTCTCTTCCTCATCTTCGAATGCTCCCGGACACAATAGGCACAATTCTGTGAATCGTCTTTCGTACGTGGTAATATCAAATCCTTGGGTTCGTAACCCTCTAAGTTCTGTCTTGAGCTTATTGACCTCGGTTCTGGGACGGTACTTCTCGTTCATCAAGTGCTTGAATGCTGACCACGGTAGTGCGTACACATCGTCTTGTCCCACTTGCTCTAGATAGGTATTCCACCATGTTAACGCAGAACCTGTGAAGGTATGCGTAGCGTACTTCACTTTGTCCTCTTCAGTACACTTACTTATGGCAAACACCGATTCGACCTTCTCGGTCCACCGTTTCAATCCGATCGGTCCTTCAGTTCCATCAAATTCCAAAGGTTTGCAGGCAGTGAATTCTTTGTAGGTGCATCCTACACGATTTCCTGTACTGCTAGATCCAAGGTTATTATTGGTATGTAGCGCAGCCTGTACTGCGGCTATGTTTGAAGCTAGAAAAGTACGGAATTCCTCTTCATTCATATTCACGGTGTGTCGAGTAGTCGGTGCCATTTCCTTCAAAATAGTCAAATGGAACAAGTTAATCATACAGAATATTAAGAGTAGTTAATAGTATTTCGTAGCATAATATGAACTCATTTATAAAAGCTTTTTCTTCATATTAGCATTTTATAAGTTTAAATTCGGGTAGTACCTACCCGTTAAGTTCATACTTAGTAGCTAATATACAATTCAACTACTACAATTCTATATGAAAAACTGATTATAATAATATTTCGCGTTCAAACTTTTACACAATATTTTACAAACTTACAATACCGCTTATTTTACATATAGCATGAAATATAGCACACAATAAATTTGATACAAGATGGTTGTGAAGATAATTCTAGCTAGTACACAAGTCGTTCAGCAAAGGCAATAAAGACACGTAATTCATACGTCCAGAAACAAGTCATGCATTCTGGTTTTACTAGGATTACTTCCCATCCTTGACCTTGTGGAACATAACCGTTATGGCCGTTGATAAGACAGCGTGTTGTAACGTCGTCAAAGGGACGAGGGTTACGTAATGTCCAACAGTCCCGTAACAATCTAAAAACCTCATTTCTTACCCCAATTACCGACTCCGTCACTTGTGGGAACGTTTTGTTTAATAGTTGTAGCCCGATGTTCTTGTTCTCACTTTGGTGAGAAGCGAACATTACTAATCCGTAAGCATAACATGCTTCTTTATGTTGCATGTTAGCCGCTTTTTCTAAATCACGAAGTCCAATATTCGGATATATTGAGTCAAAATAATTTCTTAACCCATTGCGTAAAATAGCATTTGGGTTCCCCGCAATATATGCGTCAAAGTAAACACATCGTAACTTATGGATTTCCCAATGTGATATCCCCCATCTTTCGAACGAAAACCTTTTATAAACCAAGGTATTCTTGGAACGTTCTTCGAATGTCTTACAAACTGATCTCGCCTTAAATAGTTGTGCCGAAGAATTCTGACCGACTCTAGACAAGATTTCATCAATCATGTCTCCGGGTAGGTCTCTTAAAATATTGGGTTGTCTATCCATTTTGTGTTTTTATACTGTAAAATAGACAAGTGTTAGATTCATAAAAAAAATACTTATTAATACAAGCAATTTTTACATATATCATAAAGGATAAGCACACTATATTACATATATTACACCACACGAATACAACTATCTTATTCCAACTCGCTTGTTTCTTCTTCTTCGGTTTTGGTTCGTTTTGCCAAGTTTCTAGGGAAAGATGATGTTCCCCTAATACGAGCCGTCGTTTTCCACATTGGTTTAGAAAAACCTGGTGGTTTAGGGGTTCTCGGGTCATTGTTACAACTTAAGGACTTCGGGGGTTGACGATACATATAAAGTTCATCGGGGTTGGAATTAGATTTCTCTATTTTTATGCCCTTTCCCTTATTATTTTCTTTTGCCTTTTTAAATTCAATTGGGGTAATTTCTATAACATCATCGAAATTCTCGTCGGAATCCGATTCATCGTAGAATTGGTAATCCTCCCAATATTTTGATTCCTTGGCGGAAACACCATTGACCATAATTAACCTTGGTCGGTTGGTTGAGGATTTTCTTTTACTTAACCGTTTTATTATTTCCCCCACCGGTTCTATTTCTTCATCCGGTTCTGATTCTTCTTCCGGTTCCGATTCCTCTTCCGGTTCCGACTCTTCTTCCGGTTCCTCTTCGAGAACTTGTGAATCAGTCCACGAATCATTCCAATTTAAATTTTACTCTTCATTATTATTAGGTGAGTCAATGGGACTTGTTCTAGAGGTAGACATCTATCACATAATATCAAACGCGTTAAGAGATTAATATATCACATAATATTCACATGTTAAAAATATATAGTTTCCAACAAAATTTGTTAAGCAATCATTTTTCAAGTAAACACGGTCGAAGTCCAGACTCACTAATGCATCCTAACAAACTCGATAAGACACACTAATGCAAAATTATGGTTCTCTAAGACCAACGCTCGGATACCAACTGAAATGTCCCGTTCTTATTGATTAAAAACGTTCCATATTAATTGATTTTGTTGCGAGGTTTTGACCTCTATATGAGACGTTTTTCAAAGACTGCATTCATTTTAAAACAAACCATAACCTTATTTCATCAATAAAGGTTTAAAAAGCTTTACGTAGATTATCAAATAATGATAATCTAAAATATCCTGTTTACACACGACCATTACATAATGGTTTACAATACAAATATGTTACAACAAAATAAGTTTCTTGAATGCAGTTTTTACACAATATCATACAAGCATGGACTCCAAATCTCGTCCTTATTTAAGTATGCGACATCGGAAGCTCTTAATAATCACCTGAGAATAAACATGCTTAAAACATCAACAAAAATGTTGGTGAGTTATAGGTTTAACCTATATATATCAAATCATAATAATAGACCACAAGATTTCATATTTCAATACACATCCCATACATAGAGATAAAAATCATTCATATGATTAACACCTGGTATCCGACATTAACAAGATGCATATATAAGAATATCCCCATCATTCTGGGACACCCTTCGGATATGATATAAATTTCGAAGTACTAAAGCATCCGGTACTTTGGATGGGGTTTGTTAGGCCCAATAGATCTATCTTTAGGATTCGCGTCAATTAGGGTGTCTGTTCCCTAATTCTTAGATTACCAGACTTAATAAAAAGGGGCATATTTGATTTCGATAATTCAACCATAGAATGTAGTTTCACGTACTTGTGTCTATTTTGTAAATCATTTATAAAACCTGCATGTATTCTCATCCCAAAAATATTAGATTTTAAAAGTGGGACTATAACTCACTTTCACAGATTTTTACTTCGCCGGGAAGTAAGACTTGGCCACTGGTTGATTCACGAACCTATAACAATATATACATATATATCAAAGTATGTTCAAAATATATTTACAACACTTTTAATATATTTTGATGTTTTAAGTTTATTAAGTCAGCTGTCCTCGTTAGTAACCTACAACTAGTTGTTCACAGTTAGATGTACAGAAATAAATCGATAAATATTATCTTGAATCAATCCACGACCCAGTGTATACGTATCTCAGTATTGATCACAACTCAAACTATATATATTTTGGAATCAACCTCAACCCTGTATAGCTAACTCCAACATTCACATATAGAGTGTCTATGGTTGTTCCGAAATATATATAGATGTGTCGACATGATAGGTCGAAACATTGTATACGTGTCTATGGTATCTCAAGATTACATAATATACAATACAAGTTGATTAAGTTATGGTTGGAATAGATTTGTTACCAATTTTCACGTAGCTAAAATGAGAAAAATTATCCAATCTTGTTTTACCCATAACTTCTTCATTTTAAATCCGTTTTGAGTGAATCAAATTGCTATGGTTTCATATTGAACTCTATTTTATGAATCTAAATAGAAAAAGTATAGGTTTATAGTCGGAAAAATAAGTTACAAGTCATTTTTGTAAAGGTAGTCATTTCAGTCGAAAGAACGACGTCTAGATGACCATTTTAGAAAACATACTTCCACTTTGAGTTTAACCATAATTTTTGGATATAGTTTCATGTTCATAATAAAAATCATTTTCTCAGAATAACAACTTTTAAAACAAAGTTTATCATAGTTTTTAATTAACTAACCCAAAACAGCCCGCGGTGTTACTACGACGGCGTAAATCCGGTTTTACGGTGTTTTTCGTGTTTTCAGGTTTTAAATCATTAAGTTAGCATATCATATAGATATAGAACATGTGTTTAGTTGATTTTAAAAGTCAAGTTAGAAGGATTAACTTTTGTTTGCGAACAAGTTTAGAATTAACTAAACTATGTTCTAGTGATTACAAGTTTAAACCTTCGAATAAGATAGCTTTATATGTATGAATCGAATGATGTTATGAACATTATTACTACCTTAAGTTCCTTGGATAAACCTACTGGAAAAGATAAAAATGGATCTAGCTTCAACGGATCCTTGGATGGCTCGAAGTTCTTGAAGCAGAATCATGTCACGAAAACAAGTTCAAGTAAGATCATCACTTGAAATAAGATTGTTATAGTTATAGAAATTGAACCAAAGTTTGAATATGATTATTACCTTGTATTAGAATGATAACCTACTGTAAGAAACAAAGATTTCTTGAGGTTGGATGATCACCTTACAATATTGGAAGTGAGCTAGCAAACTTGAAAGTATTCTTGATTTTATGTAACTAGAACTTGTAGAATTTATGAAGAACACTTAGAACTTGAAGATAGAACTTGAGAGAGATCAATTAGATGAAGAAAATTGAAGAATGAAAGTGTTTGTAGGTGTTTTTGGTCGTTGGTGTATGGATTAGATATAAAGGATATGTAATTTTGTTTTCATGTAAATAAGTCATGAATGATTACTCATATTTTTGTAATTTTATGAGATATTTCATGCTAGTTGCCAAATGATGGTTCCCACATGTGTTAGGTGACTCACATGGGCTGCTAAGAGCTGATCATTGGAGTGTATATACCAATAGTACATACATCTAAAAGCTGTGTATTGTACGAGTACGAATACGGGTGCATACGAGTAGAATTGTTGATGAAACTGAACGAGGATGTAATTGTAAGCATTTTTGTTAAGTAGAAGTATTTTGATAAGTGTATTGAAGTCTTTCAAAAGTGTATAAATACATATTAAAACACTACATGTATATACATTTTAACTGAGTCGTTAAGTCATCGTTAGTCGTTAACTTACATGTAACGACTAACGATGACTTAACGACTGAGTTAAAATGTATATACATGTAGTATTTTAATATGTATTCATACATTTTTGAAAGACTTCAAGACACTTATCAAAATACTTCTACTTAATAAAAATGCTTACAATAACATCCTCGTTCAGTTTCATCAACAATTCTACTCGTATGCACCCGTATTCGTACTCGTACAATACACAGCTTTTAAATGTATGTACTATTGGTATATACACTCCAATGATCTGCTCTTAGCAGCCCATGTGAGTCACCTAACACATGTGGGAACCATCATTTGGCAACTAGCATGAAATATCTCATAAAATTACAAAAATATGAGTAATCATTCATGACTTATTTACATGAAAATAAAATTATATATCCTTTATATCTAATCCATACACCAACGACCAAAAACACCTACAAACACTTTCTTTCTTTAATTTTCTTCATCTAATTGATCTCTCTCAAGTTCTATCTTCAAGTTCTAAGTGTTCTTCATAAATTCTACATGTTCTAGTTTCATAAAATCAAGAATACTTCCAAGTTTGCTAGCTTACTTCCAATCTTGTAGAGTGATCATCCAACCTCAAGAAATCTTTCTTATTTATAGTAAGATATCTTTCTAATATAAGGTAATACTCATATTCAAACTTTGATTCAATTTCTATAACTATAACAATCTTATTTCGAGTGAAAATCTTACTTGAACTTGTTTTCGTGTCATGATTCTACTTCAAGAACTTTCAAGCCATCCAAGATCCTTTGAAGCTAGATCCATTTATCTCTTTTCCAGTAGGTTTATCCACAAAACTTGAGGTAGTAATGATGTTCATAACATCATTCGATTCATACATATAAGCTATCTTATTCGAAGGTTTAAACTTGAAATCACTAGAACATAGTTTAGTTAATTCTAAACTTGTTCGCAAACAAAAGTTAATCCTTCTAACTTGACTTTTAAAATCAACTAAACACATGTTCTATATCTATATGATATGCTAACTTAATGATTTAAAACCTAAAAACACGAAAAACACCGTAAAACTGGACATACGCTGTCGTAGTAACACCGCGGGCTGTTTTGGGTTTGATAATTAAAAACTATGATAAACTTTGATTTAAAAGTTGTTCTTCTGGAAAAATGATTTTTCTTATGAACATGAAACTATATCCAAAAATCATGGTTAAACTCAAAGTGGAAATATGATTTTCAAAATGGTCATCAAGACGTCGTTCTTTCGACTGAAATGACTACCTCTTACAAAAACGAATTGTAACTTATATTTCCGACTATAAACCTATATTTTTTCTGTTTAGATTCATAAAATAGAGTTCAATATGAAACCATAGCAATTTGATTCACTCAAAACGGATTTAAAATGAAGAAGTTATGGGTAAAACAAGATTGGATATTTTTTGATTTTTGTAGCTACTGGAAATATTAACAATTCTATACAAATCATATCCTAGCTAACTTATATTGTATTATACATGTATTCTAATATATTATGTAATCTTGGGATATCATAGACACGTATGCAAATGTTTTGACATATCATATCGACCCATGTATATATATTATTTGGAACAACCATAGACACTCTATATGCAGTAATGTTGGAGTTAGCTATACAGGGTTGAGGTTGATTCCAAAAATATATATACTTTGAGTTGTGATCTAGCCTGAGACGTGTATACACTGGGTCGTGAATTGATTCAAGATAATATATATCGATTTATTTCTGTACATCTAACTGTGGACAACTAGTTGTAGGTTACTAACGAGGACAGCTGACTTAATAAACTTAAAATATCAAAATGTATTAAAAGTGTTGTAAATATATTTTGAACATACTTTGATATATATGTACATATTTGTTATAGGTTCGTGAATCGACCAGTGGCCAAGTCTTACTTCCCGACGAAGTAAAAATCTGTGAAAGTGAGTTATAGTCCCACTTTTAAAATCTAATATTTTTGGGATGAGAATACATGCAGGTTTTATAAATGATTTACAAAATAGACACAAGTACGTGAAACTACATTCTATGGTTGAATTATCGAAATCGAATATGCCCCTTTTTATTAAGTCTGGTAATCTAAGAATTAGGGAACAGACACCCTAATTGACGCGAATTCTAAAGATAGATCTATTGGGCCTAACATACCCCATCCAAAGTACCGGATGCTTTAGTACTTCGAAATTTATATCATATCTGAAGGGTGTCCCAGAATGATGGGGATATTCTTATATATGCATCTTGTTAATGTCGGTTACCAGGTGTTCACCATATAAATGATTTTTATCTCTATGTATGGGATGCATATTGAAATATGAAATCTTGTGGTCTATTGTTACGATTTGATATATATAGGTTAAACCTATAACTCACCAACATTTTTGTTGACGTTTTAAGCATGTTTATTCTCAGGTGATTATTAAGAGCTTCCGCTGTCGCATACTTAAATAAGGACAAGATTTGGAGTCCATGCTTGTATGATATTGTGTAAAAACTGCATTCAAGAAACTTATTTCGTTGTAACATATTTGTATTGTAAACCATTATGTAATAGTCGTGTGTAAACAGGATATTTTAGATTATCATTATTTGATAATCTACGTAAAACTTTTTAAACCTTTATTGATGAAATAAAGGTTATGGTTTGTTTTAAAATGAATGCAGTCTTTGAAAAACGTCTCATATAGAGGTCAAAACCTCGCAACGAAATCAATTAATATGGAACGTTTTTAATCAATAAGAACGGGACATTTCATAAAAAAATATGCTTGAGTTTCTAGTTTCAGCTAGTTCCTTCAAACACCCCATAATATGAAGCTAGTTCCTTCAAACACCCCATAATATGAAAATATGAATTCGTAGTGATTCATTAGGTGACTTTAAGATTAAATGTTAAAATGAAATATATAATATACAAACTAGTGTGTATAAATCATAAATAGATTCATCTTTCAATAATTTAATTTTAATATTTCTATTATGCTGAAAATGTTTAAAAATAAAGATTTTATATTCAATTTAAAAACCTAAAATGAATGTATTTGAATTTCGTGAAAAATACTCTATTTGTCTCGGTTCTATTGTCTGCTATTATTAGATGTTTCAAATTAATTAATTATTTGTTTTCATAATTGGATAAAAATAACCCGATACAATTTTATTTGTATCCTCACTTTATATATGTAAAGAGAAAAAGATAATAAAAATTAAGGGGTTTGACTGAAAAATAAACAAATAATACACATGACATTAATTTTTTTTCTTAAACTTTTAAATTCTTTTAAAACCTAAAATGAATTTATTTGAATTTCATTAAAAAATACTCTCTGTCTGAATTCTCTTTCCACTATTTTTTGAAATTTTCTAATTACTGTTCAGTTTCATAGTTAAATAAGAATAACATTATAACGTTTTTTTTACCCCTACTTTATATACTTAATGACAAAAAAAAATAAATAAAAAATAAGAGACTAGACTAAAAAGTAAACAAACGATACCCATGTTATTTTTTTTTTTTTTTTTTCTTGAAGAATAAATTTGGGACAGTTGAGTAGGCACGCAAGTAGAAATGAAGAATGATTGAGAGTTGAGACCCAAGTTGACACCTAAAAGTTAGTGAAAGAAAGGATCCATGATATCACATCAAAAAAATGGTCATGAATATTTCCGTTTTGACGTTAATGACGTCACACCGTCAGTTTCAGGTGTTCAGTTGTTTCCGTTACCGCCGACTTGTCAAATCTAATTTTACGGCTAACAAACGTTGATGGTATCATCGTAAATAATCGAATGGTCAGTGGCATTCACGTTTTGGATCAATCGTATGGATTTTGTCAGGTTAAGAGATGGGTTGTTGGAATAATTCTATTGTTACTTGAACTATTGTAGAATGACAACTATGGTCCCTTTACATTTGTTTTATCTTGACTCTATTTTAAGGTTAATTATCACATCCTTTCTTTAATCTTTAATCAATTAAATTAGTTGCATATATTTATTTACCATATATACTAATTACAAAAATAATTTTACTGTTTACACGATCAGATTAGTCTTTTCCCCTTTCTAATTTGTATTGTTTCGATACATGTCAACTAACGAGTGAAAATCACCTCGCGCGTAGCTGAGAGGAAAAAAATTTTGTTTTGTTTTATACCTAAACACAATCGTAATTAATATGTCTCAATTATATTGTCCACTAGGCCGTCTAAATTCTAGTTTACAGTATTCATTCAATAATAATATTAACATTCAATGATAATATTATCTTAATGTTTGTCTATAAATAAATACAAGATGCAATACAATTAGAGATGTTTGTCATGAAGCTTTTAGAAGCTTTTAACTTTTAGGTTATATAAAAAACTCATATTTAATAAAAATGTCGTTTAGTTAAAAGACCTTAAAACTTTTAGACGGAAGAAATAAATAAAAAGCTAATAGACCTAGCTAGATCATAGCCTTTTGTCATTTACTTTTTTATGTTAACAATTTCATCTACTCTGCCGAATACTTAAATACATATAAAAAAACTAACACATATCAGTTACCAGATAGTTTGGCCAAACATACCCTTAAGTATTTACTCAATTTTCATGTGTTCAAGGTAATAACAAGTTTCACGGTCTAATCGACTCTAAAAAATTTTGTTCTAATTATTTAAGTCTTAAATCTTTGAACATCTATATCAAGTCATGATATATTTCATATAGTTTCATTACACTTG
Organism: Rutidosis leptorrhynchoides; assembly: GCF_046630445.1. Lineage (NCBI taxonomy): Eukaryota > Viridiplantae > Streptophyta > Magnoliopsida > Asterales > Asteraceae > Rutidosis > Rutidosis leptorrhynchoides. The sequence goes on along the minus strand of NC_092343.1, from coordinate 77,198,437 downwards.
CATAAATTTCCAAACAAATACTACATATGGTGTGTTTGATGAAATTCGTTAAAGTTGGAGCTCATGGATGAAGCTTATGACTAAAGTTGAAAGTTGAAGCTAAAATTTATTTTAAGTGTTTGATAAAGTCACTGGAACTTAGTAATGTTGTAAATTGACTCAAATGGACTTAAATAAAGAAAATATATATTAAAGGGTATTTATGTAATTTTATAACCATACACTCTACCTTTATAAAAGATTTGTTTAAGAGTTTAATTTTCTAAAATTTATTATTTTTATAAGTTCTACATTTTATGTATTACCTACAAACTTATGATTTAGAGCTTATTGAAATTTTAATTTTAAATTCTTATAAAGTTATAAGCTCTCAGTTCTGTGAACAAGAAAATGAATCAAGCAAAGTTATTGGAGTATTTGTTTCCATCTCTTACTTCTAGCTCATTATGTTATGTGATTACTAAATCATTGTATGAATATTTTTTGTAGACTCAATGGGTCAACATTTAGCATAATGGCCTATTTAACAATATCATGCAAGGGGTTCTTAATTTTCAGCGCATTTATTCAGATTCAATAACTATATGTAGTTATCTAATTTTAAAAGTCCTTCGTATATATTACCCTAGTCCCTAGTACTTTTTATGTTGCATTATAATTGTCCCGTTTTATCATTTGAAAGTCTTTATACATCTTTGACTTTTTTTTTTTTTTAATTATATAATATTTGATTAAAGTTATATATCAATAAAACATATTTAAAACTCAATTTGTTCATATATATTAAATAAAAATTATATAAAGTCAAAATAAAAAAATAAATTTTTTTATAGAAGTCAAAACGAGAGACTTGTAACAAGACCAATAAATAGGGAGGTGATCTTTCCACACATCTTTTCAATCCATCTACATCATTTTATATAAAGTGACTATATTGCTCTTTATATTAAGAAAAATGCTAACGACAGCCCTTAGGGCTGTCCGCTGTCGTTAACACGCTTTAAAATATTGTAAATTTTGATAATCGCCATTATGAAAATGACTAATAACTGTCATGTACAAATACTTAATGCATGTTAACGACAACCCTTAGGGCTGTCGTTAGCATTTTCCTTATATTAATCATCCTTTTCACTGTTATATCTTAGCATTATATAACCTTGTTACGTATACTTTTCAGATACAGAGAAAATGCGTACAACATAACTAGTTACCTGCAATCTTACTCGAACTTTTATATGTATATTCATCTACAAATAATTTGCACAACATTAATTGACCCCAGATATACACAGTAACATCAAATGCAAGATATATTTCGTCTTTTATTGTGAGCTATATCAGATGATAAATCATATTTGGACCAGTGAACTTTCACAAATTCTACAATTAAAAAAAGATACTTAGAGCACAGGAAGTCGTTCGGTGTTAAATCTCAGTGTTAAATTTAACACTGGATTTAATACTTAGGCCAAAACAGGGGAAATGGTTCAGTGTTAAATCTCAGTGTTAAATTCTATATTTAATTATTTTTTTAACACTTTTAATAATATTATTTAATTTAATTATATATTTAAAAATATAAAAACAAATACAATACTAAATTTCATTAATAAAAAAAATACATTAGCATTATTTATTTATTTATCAAACAATTTTGACCCAATTTATAAAGATTATTTGGCTCAAATTTGGCCCAACCTAAATTTACAAATCTGGCCCAATTTTAATGATAATACCCTAAAAAAACTCTTTTGTGTCCTCTTCTTCTTCTCTCCATTTCAACATGCAAACCAGTTCTTCTCTCCATCTTCATTTCAGTGCAAATCTAAAAACAAAAAAGAATCTAAAAACAAAAAAAAAAGCAAATAAAGAAAAAGAATAAGAAAGAAAAGAAAAAAAAAATTAACATTGAGGCTACAACCACCGTCGTCTGGCTAACGGTGACACCCGACGCCGGATTTTAACGGCGATTTAACGGCGGGACGGAGTGGGGATTCCCACCGTCGCCACCGTTAAATCCCTTTAACGGTGAAAAAAAAGCTTCTACTCCTGGTGCTCTTAAAAAATCAACCTCAAATAGCTTGGATGAAGCAGTAACACAAATCAAGAAAACGAATAAAATATTCCGTAACACATAATTAGTCAACTATATATATTATCAATTGGAAGTGGTTTGAGACTAAGTTCAGATATGATGTGTAGATTAGGTTGAGGATTATCGATGACTCCTACCCTAAATATTAACCTCACGTTCTTTTCTTTTCTCCACCACCTAATTTTTCTCACTTTCTACAACGACATATACAAATTTCTTACCACCGCCACCAACCCACCGTCTCTGGCGTAACCAATACTGGCTTCTTCGCCAATTGGTTCTGGCGTAACCACTATCGGCTTATTCACCTGTAATTGACTCAGTTACAACCACCATCATCGTCAACGTACCGTGACCGGCGTAACCACTGTCGGCTTCTTCCCCTGTAACCGACTCCGTAACAACCATCTTCATCGTCATCGTATTTGGCGCAAGGCTGTTGTTTTCTCCACCTATACGTACTTCGTCACAAGCACTGACATCTCCACCGTCGATTTGCAAGGTAAAGTTTTGCTTCTGTTAAATTCAAGTTTTTAAGTTGATTTTTTTAACAGCAGTTCAAGATCACCTAGGAGGACTAAAACACCCATGCGATCATCTCCCGCAGTTGCATAAAACACACCTCCAACTAATGCCCTAAAGGAAACCCGGACTAATCCGAAGACATGGCCGGAAAACCACCCCCTCTCCCAGTTGCCCCTGCAATTCAATGTGCGAAAGGCGACCTTGGGTAGATTTCTAAGTTAGGGAATAACCTTGTGTGCAATGTTGTAGCCCCTGGGAGTCGAATTCCTGACCTCTAACAAAGAGTGTCAGGCCACTACCACTTGAGCTACAACACAAGGTTGTTTTAAACTTGATATTACTGTTTCGATTGAGGTTTCTTAATTAAATATTAAAACACAATTTGAATTACAAATAACATCGACAAGCTTTAAAAACTCTATTACGAGTGTGTTTGGATGGCAAGCTTATTGGAGCTTATGAGAGCTTAAGCTAATTTTTTTTCATAAGCTCCAACTTTGTTTGGCATACAAAATTAAAGAGGCTTATTAGTAGCTTATTGAAACCATAAGCTCTAGATTTTTAAGCTACTTGAAGTTGATTATGGAAAAAAAGTAGAGCTTATGAAACATTAAATTACTAGAAAGCCCTTCAATATATTATTTTATAGATTTATATTATGTCATTTCATGTCATTTTATAACAATAAGCTTTCAGCTCTAGCTACTTTACCAAACACTTAGAAAAAAATAAGTTTCAGCTTCTAGCTTGAAAAATAAGCTTCAGCTTACAGCTCTAGCTACAAGCTCCAACTTCAGCTTCCAGCTCCAGCTCCAGCTACCAGGTAGTTCATCCAAACACACCATACATCAATTTCAATGTAAAAAAACTGCTACGTCACAATTGATTCACATCTACCAACTTCTTTTTATAAACAATTTCACAGTTCTTGTTTCTTTTCTTATAGTTAAATTGTTGGTCCCTTAATTAACAACATGAGTATTGTAGAGGGGGGTGAATACAATTCTTTTGATTAACTTAAGTGTTATCACAGTTTGGTATTCAAGCAAGTAGTTTAAATGAGAGTCAAGGATAATTTTTTAACGGTTATTCTTTATTGATATGAATCACAAAGAATTACAACTGTTCTTTGTGGAATAACAGTTGGTTGATACAGATTACAACTAAGTTATAGCTATCGAGAGTATCTTAAGCTGTTACACGTTTGGACTCTGAATAAATAAACTCACACCACTAGTTTTTACAATAGTGGATACTTCTATTTATAGTAGTCCTAATATCCATGTAATTGTTCTCTTGTCTATTGGTACATAGGATGTCTGTACTTGTGAGGATAACTGCATCAGAAAGCATGCTCTCTTCTTTCCTCTTTGGTAGCTATTTTCAGGAGCACTCCAATTCGGTTTCGCACCACTATTTGAATAAACAAATAGAATGTTGGGTTCCCTAGGCGTTGACAAAGTATTACACATGTCTGCACATGCGTTAAACTTCTGCATTCCCACGTGGTCTTGTAAGGTCACTTGTCAGCCGTCGACGCGTGTCCTTTTTCGTTCAATTTTGTCTTCGACTTCTGTTGAATAGTACAATTGATGTAGACCACTCAGAAAACCACTATGATTATAATGGAGCATAACTGTCTTCGTGTAGTATGCTACTTACTAGCTATGCTGGTTCTTCTATGCTGAGTCACTTGATCTTCATGATTTGCTGGGCACTTATCCTATGCTAATTGAAGAATACTGTCTACTTTGTGCTGGTAGACCATGCAGCATACTAAAACACTCGACACAGCAACATTTGCCGTCTATACATAAATAAACCTATGCTGACTGCACATAAAATTTTAGTGTACATAATTGCTGTTTTGTCATAATTAAATCCTTAATAATTTTGGGGACTCAACAATCTCCCTCTATTTGATGATGACAAAACTTATGACATATAGAGAAAATACTAAAGCTAGCACTAAGGGACCGAATTAAAATAGGCAGTAAAATTTGTCCCTTTTTGGTTTGTTTTGGAATCTTTTGTTGAGTTATCTATATCTTAGTAACTTGTTACCATTTTTGAAGATTAACTCATTTCACATTCATTACATGATATATATACAATACTTACAGGCAGTACAATGACATGTGAAATAACAAAATATACAACTTTAAAAAAAGAAGGCTATCTATCTTTGTCTTTTTCCTTTTCCTTTTCTTCATTAAATAGATCTTCTTCTTTTACTTTAACAGATGCCCAGGCTTCAGGGAACAGCTCAGGCAAGTCTTTCATATCGAATACTGGTATTTGAGGAGGTAGAATGATGGGATCTCTTCTGTGTGGACCAACACCAATAGATTTCTTTCTTTTAGGCTTTTGAGCCAGTACTTCTTATACTTTTACTACTGGTGCATCCCCATACTTGACTGCTTTATCAAATAGGTCTTGTAACTCAGGTTTCAATGTATCTCTGAGATTACTTTGACCTTTACCAATGAAATACTGCAGCATCTCTGTAGTAACCCGTCCTAATCCACCTGGACGAAGTCATCAACATTTGGTCCCATTGCGAGGTACTGTCCTAAATATGCCATGAACGACTCCATGTAATATCCTTAAAATGAGCAAATGCACAGCGGAAGATTTCTTTCATACCTGAGATTAAACATGCTTTAAAGTATTAACTAAAAGGTTGGTGAGTTCATAGGTTTATCGTAATCAATCATTTCCATAATTTTAATAGACCACAAGATTTCATATTTTCATTTCTCATAAACATCATGCATGCATATAGCCACCTGCATAAAATTCATTCATATGGATTGAACACCTGGTAACCGACATTAACCATAATGCATAGAATATCCCCATAGACATCGACGTCTGTATAATAATAATCTCAAAGTACTAAAGCGATCCATAGACATGAATGGGGGTTGTTAGGCCCAATAGATCTATCTTTAGGATTCGCGTCAATTAGGGGCCATTTCCCTAATTCTTAGGTTACCAGACTTGAAGGGAGATATTCGATTTCGATAATCCAACTATAGAATGTAATTTCGATTACTTGTGTCTATTTCGTAAAACATTTATAAAAGCAGCGCATGTATTCTTAGTCCCAAAAATATATATTGCAAAAGCATTTAAAAATGGAGCAAATGAAACTCACGATGCGATTTTTTTGTAGTAAAAATATGCATTCGACAGAACTGAACAATGCAGGGCTGGCCTCAGATTCACGAACCTATATCAAGTATATATATTAAAACATATAATCGTAATCAAACAAGTTTATGTTTTATTATTAATTGTTATGTTAGTAACTTGTATGTTTCATTAATAACTAAATTAACTATACTTATTTTATATACTTTAGATAAATAATTAGTATTTATTATGAAAATATTAATGTTGTTATGTGATATGCTTTAAATATATTCTTATATAGCTATATATTTGGTAAAATAATATTAATAATAATAAATAAAATTTTGTATCTTTTTATGATAATAATAATAATACTAAAAGTATTTAGATTTAGTAATGATACTGATATTAATAGTTTTGATAATAATACTAATAATAAAAGTAATGTTAGTAATAATAATAATTTTAATAAAAATGATAATAATGATAAGATAAAAATGCTAGTTTTCATAGAAATAATATTTTAAATAATAATGATACTTTTAATAAAAATGATGATTTTAATTGAAATTTTAATAGTCATATTAATAATAATACCAATATTAATGTTAAATGATAATTCTAATACTATTATTAATAATAATGATACTTTTAGTAATAATGGTCACAATAATAATACTTATGATAATCATAATACTAATATACTCATATTAATAATAATATTATATATTTTAGTAATAATAATAATGATAATAATATTAATTATACTAATAATCTTATTTCTAATATTGATAATAATAATAATTACTTAATAACAATCAACAATAAATAATAATAATAATAATAATAATAATAATAATAATAATAATAATAATAATAATAATAATAATAATAATAATAATAATAATAATAACAATAATAATAATAATGAAATAATAATAATAAGAGTATTGGTAATAACTACCTCTAAGGAGTAGCCCTTAAAAAAAAAAATGCCCAAGCCCGGGTTTGAACCCAAAACCTCCCGCTAACCCGAAAAACTCCTTAACCATTACTCCATTTGTGATTTCATTAAATAATTCCTAACTGAAACTATATAATCTGACATTTCTGTTTCCTTTCTTCTTCATCAATAACAATCATCATCATGTATCATTTACTTCCTTCGATCACAGCTAAACGAAAAAAAATATAGAGACAATCGCTAGCAGATGGTAACGGCCCAACAAGCATAAACAAATATGGCCGAACAGTTATATTTTGTGATATTCGGCCCAGATGTATTTAACAAAGCCCGATATCAACTCAAACAAGATTTGGCCCAACTAGCAAAAGAAATTCGGCCCAACAAACAGCTGGATCCTCTTGGTCCAAATGAATAATTAAATGGTTTGATTAAAACAGGAGGTTTCGAATGACAGAATCAAAACAAGAAAAAATATATCCCGTATGCACTCATCTTTATTTCATCATCATCACCTCATCTTCCATTTACATAAAATATCATTATCATCTTTATCATATTAATCAACATTGTATCACCCACTCTTCATCATCATCATTAGAGCATCATTAACATCATCAATGGGCAGTAGCAGTTCAATTGGAAACGAATAGGAAATAAAGAAAAAGAAAAGAAAATAGAAGCGTAGCAGTAATAGTTTATATCATACAGAAAGATAGGGTAACGGCTGTAGGTTCATGGTGTTTGATGATGAATCTTTTGAATCTGAACAGAAAATATATAGCAATGGTTTTGAGTGATGATTGGGCTGTAACCAGAAACAAGTAACAACAAATAAGAATATAGTAATAGCAAGGGAAAGAGCTGTAAACAGGAGAGTGGGTTGCAGTTTGGTTCGAGTATGACAGGATACAAAAAATAAGATGACGAGTTGGTGGCGGTTTTGATAGTGGTTTACGAAAAGAAAAAAAATAAGAGAGAGAGAGAGGAAAATAGAGAGAGATAGGTGGTGGTAGTTACAGTGGTGGTTTTCGAAAGTGAAGGTGATCGATGGTTACAGTGGTGGGTGTTCAATGAGGGTATGTTTAGTGGTAAAGGTGGTTGTCGTGCAAAGGTGATTGTTTCGATTTGATCCTTTACTCGACAGAAAAGGAAACAAGTAGTAGTTGACTCGATGGTTTATGGTGGTCTATGTCTCGGCAACCCAACAGTAGCAGTAAACTGCAGTAGCACTCCGAATAACAGCTGTATAAATAAGTGGGTTTTGGTTTGGGTTACAACCAAACAAGATACAAATGGGTTACACTCCGATTTACAGTTGTAGAAACAAATGGTTCTGTGATTGGAACAAAATAGAAGGAAAGCAGGGTTACATACATCATCTTTGTCATCTCTATAATTATTCATATCTCCGAATCATCATCTAACTGTCCTCATCATCATCATCTTTATATTCACCATCACCACAGCCCCTTCATCATCATCATCATCATCATCATCGGAAATAGAATAGAAACAGAAAGGCGACAGTAGCAACAACAGGGATATTGCAGTAATTATAATTTGCAAGTTGTGATGGTAGGGGTTTTTGAGGGTTTATAGACTGAATCAGAAAACAAATAACAAATGAAATGCATCAGGGATGGTGGCATTTTGGGTGATGAAATAGATGCGTAATAGCTTAGTAGTAGCAGTGAATCGAGCAATAAAGTAGTATATTGCAGTTGGTTTCGATCATCAAAACAGAAAACTCAGAAGTAACAGTAGTAGTTATAAATGAGGTGATAGTTTTCGAAGGTTTCATATTGGTGTTTGAACGTACAAGCACAAAAAAGAAAACAAGAATATAGCAGTAGTTCTAAGCAAATGAAATGGTTGCATCAATTCACGATAGAAAGGAAAACAGGAACCGAATTGTTGGTGATGGTATAGTTTGTAGTGACCCAAACTTTTCCATGATTATATATTAAATGAAAACTATATTTGCATGATTAAATGTTTCCAACTTGTTAAGCAATCAAACTTGTTAAGACTTGATTAATTGAAATGAGTTTCATGTAGACAATTGACCACCCAAGTTGACCGGCGATTCACGAATATTAAAAAATTGTAAAAACTACATGATGATATATATATATGGATATATATGGTTAACATGAGATTATGATAAGTAAGTATCTTACTAAGTGTATTAACAATAAGTGATATACATAAAAATGAGATTATTGAATTAAGAAACTCGAAACGGTATATATAACGATTATCGTTATAACAATGTCTTACTAAATTCATATGAATCATATTAAGATATAGATACACTATGTTTAACATGATAAAATGATAATTAAGTATATCATTAAGTGTGTTAACAATGAACTACATATGTAAAAACAAGACTACTAACTTAAGGATTTCGAAACAAGACATATATGTAACGATTATAGTTGTAACGACATTTTAATGTATAGATATCATATTAAGATATATTCATACATCATAATATCATTATAATGTAATAATTTAACATCTCATTAGATATAATAAACAATGGGTTAACAACATTAAATGAGATCGTTAACTTAAAGGTTTCAAAATAACACTTACATGTAACGACTAACGATGACTTAACGACTCAGTTAAAATGTATATACATGTAGTGTATTAAGATGTATTTGTACACTTTTGAAAGATTTCAAGACACATATCAAAGTACTTCTACTTAACAAAAATGCTTACAATTACATCCTCATTCATTTTCATCAACAATTCTACTCGTATGCACCCGTATTCATACTCGTATAATACACAGCTTCTAGATGTATATATTATTGGTATATACACTTCAATGATCAGCTCCTTAGCAGCCCATGTGAGTCATTAAACATGTGGGAGCTATAATTTGGCAACTAGCATGAAATATCTCACAAAATTACAAAAAATATTATAAATCATTCATGAATTATTTACATGAAAACAAACTTACACATCCTTTATATCAAATCCATATACCAATGACCAAAAACACATACAAACACTTTAATTCTTCAATTTTCTTCATCTAATTGATCTCTCTCAAGTTCTATCTTTAAGTTCTAAGTGTTCTTCATAAATTCTATAAGTTCTAGTTTCATAAAATCAAGAATACTCTCAAGTTTACAAGTCTACTTCCAAGCTTTCTAATCCATTTCAAGTGATCATCCAATCTCAAGAAATCTTTCTTATTTATAGTAAGATATATTTCTAATTTAAGGTAATACTCATATTCAAATTTTGGTTCAATTTTTATAACTATAACAATCTTATTTCGAGTGATAATCTTACTTGAACTTGTTTTCGTGTCATGATTCTACTTCAAGAACTTTCAAGCCATCCAAGAATCCTTTGAAGCTAGATCAATTTTTGTCACTTTCAGTAGGTTTACCTACTAAACTTGAGGTAGTAATTATGTTCATAACATCATTCGATTCATATATATATAACTATCTTATTCGAAGATTTGAACATGTAATCACTAGAACATAGTTTAGTTAATTCTAAACTTGTTTGCAAATAAAGTTAATCCTTCTAACTTGAATTTTAAAATCAACTAAACACATGTTATATATATATATTATATGCTAACTTAATGATTTAAAACCTGGAAACACGAAAAACACCGTAAAACCGGACATACGCCGTTGTAGTAACACCGCGGGCTGTTTTGGGTATGATAATTAAAGACTATGATAAACTTTGATTTAAAAGTTGTTCTTCTGGGAAAATGATTTTTCTTATGAACATGAAACTATATCCAAAAATCATGGTTAAACTCAAAGTGAAAGTATGTTTTTCAAAATGGTCATCAAGATGTCGTTCTTTCGACGGAAATGACTACCTCTTTAAAAAATGACATGTAACCTGTATTTCCGACTATAAACTTATACTTTTTCTGTTTAGTTTCATAAATTTCAGTTCATTATGAAACCATAGCAACTTGAGTCACTCAAAACGGATTTGAAACTAAGAAATGACGGGTAAAACAAAATTGGATAAATTTGCTAGTTTTAGCTACGAAAATTTTGTAACAAATCTAGACTAAACATATCCTAACTAATTTATATTGTATTATACATATTATGTAATCTTGGAATACCATAGACACGTATACAATGTTTTGACATATCATATCGACCCATCTATATATATATTTCGGAACAACCATAGACACTCTATATGCAGTAATGTTTGAGTTAGCTATACAGGGTTGAGGTTGATTCCAAAATAATATATATACTTTGAGTTTTGATCTATCCTGAGACTTGTATACACTGGGTCGTGGATTGATTCGAGATAATATATATTGATTTATTTCAGTACATCTAACTGTGGACAACTAGTTGTACGTTACTAACGAGGACTGCTAACTTAACAAACTTAAATCATAAAAACGTAATAAAAAATGTTGTGAATATATTTAAATCATACTTTGATATATATGTTCATATTTGTTATAGGTTCGTGAATCGACCAGTGGCCAAGTCTTATTTCCAACGAAGGAAAAATCTGTGAAAGTGAGTTATAGTCCCACTTTTAAAATCTAATATTTTTGGGATGAGAATACATGCAGCTTTATAAATGTTTTACAAAATAGACACAAGTATGCGAAACTACATTCTATGGTTGGATTATTAAACCGAATATTGCCCCTTCAAGTCTGGTAGCCTAAGAATTAGGGAAATGACCCCTAATTGACGCGAATTCTAAAGATAGATCTATGGGCCTAACAAACCCCATTCTGGAATTTGGAATGCTTTAATACTTCGATTTATATGGTGATTGCGATTGCCAATTTATGACATACTTGCGTGTATGCTGGGAATATTCTATATGCATTATGTTAATGTCGGTTACCAGGTGTTCATCATAGAATGATTTTTATACACTTGCGAGTGTAAGATTATTGAATAAATGAAATCTTGTGGTCTATTATATTAATTTGATAATATATAGGTTAAACCTATAACTCACCAACATTTTTTGTTGACGTTTTAAGTATGTTTATTCTCAGGTGATTATTAAGAGCTTCCACTGTTGCAATACTAAAATAAGGACAAGATTTGGAGTCCATGATTGTATGATATTGTGTAAAAACTGCATTCAAGAAACTTATTTCGATGTAATATATTTTTATTGTAAACCATTATATAATGGTCATGTGTAAATGGTATATTTTAGATTATCATTATTTGATAATCTACGTAATGTTTTTTTAAAACCTTTATCGATAAAATAAAGGTTATGGTTGTTTTAAAAATGAATGCAGTCTTTGAAAAACGTCTCATATAGAGGTCCAAACCTCGCGACGAAATCAATTAATATGGAACGTTTATAATCAATATGAACGGGACATTTCAGTTGGTATCCGAGCATTGGTCTTAGAGAATCAAAAAATTTGCATTAGTGTGTCTTATCGAGTTTGTTAGGATGCATTAGTGAATCTAGACTTCGACCGTGTTTTCTTTAAAAATGATTGCTTAATATTTTTTGTTGGAAACTACAAATTGTAACATGTAAATATTATGTGATATATTAATCTCTTAACATGTTTGATATTGTGTAATAGATGTCTACCTCTAGTACAAATCCCATCGACTCACCTAATAATAATGAAGAGTCGAATATATTTTGGGAAGATTCACAAATTCCCGAAGAGGAACCGGAAGAAGAGGAACCGGAAGAAGAGGAACGGGAAGAAGAAGAGGTTCCGGAGGAGGAAATATTAGGAACAACAGAAAAACATATAAGTAAAAGAAAACCCTCAACGAATGCACCAAAATTAATAATGGTTAATGGTGTTTCCACCGAGGAAGCAAAATATTGGGAAGATTACCAATTTTCTGATGAATCGGATCCCGATGAGGATTCCGATGATGTTATAGAAATTACCTCGACCCAATTTGAAAAAGCAAAAGAAAATAATAAGGGAAAGGGCATCAAAATAGAGAAACCTGATTCCAACCCCGATGAACTTTATATGTATCGCCAACACCCGTATTTCTTATGTTGTAACAATAACCCGGGAACCTCTAAGCCACCAGGTTTTTCTAAACCATTTGTGAAAACAACGGCTCGTATTAGAGGAACATCATATATCCCTAGAAAATTAGCAAAACGAAACAGGTCCGAAGAGGAAGAAACTAGTGAGTCAGAATAAAGAGTTGTAATCATGAGGTATAAAATATGTAAAATAAGTGTGCTTGTACTTTTCTTGTTGTATGTGAAAATTGCTTGTATTATTTGATAATTATCTTTAAGAATCTAATTCTCGTCTGTTTTACAATATAAAAACACAATGGATGTTAAGGATAGACAACCAAAATTTTTAGAAGACCTACCCGGGGACATGATTGATGAAATCTTGTCTATAATCGGTCAGAATTCGTCGGCACAATTATTTATGGAAAAATTAGTTTGTAGAACATTTGAAGAACGTTCCAGGCATGCCTTAGTTTATAAAGGCTTTCATTTGAAAGATGAGGTATATCACATTGGGGACACCGTAAGTTACGCCGTGTTTTCTTTAAAGCGTTAAATGCGGGGAACCCAAATGCAATTTTACGCTACGGGTTAAAAACCTATTTTGACTCAACATATCCCAACATAGGACTTCATGAGTTAGAAAGAGCTTCTAACATGCAACATAAAGAAGCATGTTATGCTTACGGGTTAGTGATGTTCGCTTCTCACCAAAGTGAGAAAAAGAACATCGGATTACAACTTTTAAATAAAACCTTTCCACAAGTGACGGATTCAGTAGTTGGGGTGAGAAACAAGGTTTTTAGATTATTACGGGGCTGTTGGGCATTACGAAACCCTCATCCCTTTGACGACGTTACAACATGTTGTCTTGTCAACGGCCACAACGGTTATGTTCCACAAGACCAAGGATGGGAAGTAGTCTTAGTAAATCCAGAATGCATGACTTATTTCTGGACTTATGAATTACGTGTTTTTATTGCCTTTGTGGAACGACTTGCGTATTAACTAGGATTGTTGTCACAACTGTTTTGTATTAAAGTTATTGTGTGCTATATTTCATGCTATATGTATTATAACGGTATTGTAAGTTTGTAAAATATTGTATAAAAGTTTGAACGCGAAATATTATTATAATCAGTTTTTCATATAGAATTGTAGTAGTTGAATGGTATATTAGCTACTCAGTATGAACTTAACGGGTAGGTACTACCCGAATTAAAACTATAAAACGCTAATATGAAGAAAAAGCTTTTATAAATGAGTTCATATTATGCTACAAAATACTATTGACTACTCTTAATATTCTATATGATTAACTTAATTCTTTTGGGCTATTTTTGAAGGAAATGGTACCGACGACTCGTCAGAATTTGAACATGAGCGAGGAAGACTTCCATGCTTTCCTTGCAGCAAACATAGCTGCAGTACAGGCTGCGATGCAAAATAACAATAACTCTGAATCCAGCAATGGAACTAACGCCACGAGAACTCGTGTAGGATGCTCCTACAAAGAATTCAATGGATGTAAACCTTTGGAATTCGATGGAACCGAGGGTTCAATCGGATTAAAATGGTGGACTGAGAAGGTTGAATCGGTGTTTGCCATAAGTAAGTGCACTGAAGAAGACAAAGTAAAGTACGCTACGCATACCTTCAAGGGTACTGCGTTAACATGGTGGAACACTTATCTAGAACAGGTGGGACAAGATGCTGCTTACGCACTAACGTGGTCAGCATTCAAGCACTTAATGAATGAGCAGTACCGTCCCAGAAATGAGGTCAATAAGCTCAAGGTAGAGCTTAGAGGGTTACGAACACAAGGTTTTGATATTACCACGTACGAACGACGATTCACAGAGTTGTGCCTATTGTGTCCGGGAGCGTTCGAAGATGAAGAAGAGAAAATCGACGCATTTGTAAAAGGGTTACCAGAAAGGATTCAAGAAGATGTGAGTTCACACGAGCCCACCTCCATACAAAAGGCAAGTCGAATGGCTCACAAACTCATAAATCAGATTGAGGGAAGAATTAAAGAGCAAGCGACCGAAGAAGCCAACACAAAACAAATCAAGAGGAAATGGGAAGAAAACAGTGACAAGAGTCACCAATACAACAACAACAACAACAATCGCAATTACAAACGCAATAACTACCACCACAACCGCAACTTTAACCGCAACAACAATAATAATCCCAACAACAACTATAACAACTACAATAACCGTTCCAACAATAACAACAACCGCAACAACAACAATCCCAACAATAACAACCAGAGGCAGAAACCATGCCAGAGATGTGAAGGATACCATCCGACTGGGCTTTGTACGACATCGTGTACTAAGTGTAATAGAAAGGGTCATGGTACGACGAAGTGTAAAGTTTATGGACCAATGGCTAACAAGAATAAAGGAACAAATAATGTCGGAACAAATAATACCGCCATTATTTGTTATGGTTGTGGGATGCCGGGTCATATCAGAAATGAATGCCCAAATCAGGGGAATACTAATGGACAGGGCCACGGAAGAGTTTTCAATATTAATACGGCAGAAGTGCAAGAAGACCCGGAGCTTGTTACGGGTACGTTTCTTATTGATGAAAAACCTGCTTATGTTTTATTTGATTCGGGTGCGGATAGAAGCTATATGAGTAGAGATTTTTGTGCTAAATTAAGTGGTCCATTGATGCCTATGAATAATAAATTTTTACTCAAATTAGCAAACGGTAAATTAATTTCGGCAGATAAAATATGTCGGAATCGAGAAATTAAACTGGTTAGCGAAACGTTTAAGATTGATTTGATACCAGTAGAGTTAGGGAGTTTGATGTGATAATTGGCATGGACTGGTTGAAAAAGGAGAGAGCAGAGATCGTATGTTACAAAAATGCAATTCGCATTGTACGAGAAGAAGGAAAACCCTTAATGGTGTATGGAGAAAAGAGCAACGCGAAGCTAAATCTTATTAGTAATTTGAAGGCGCAAAATCTAATAAGAAAAGGTTGCTATGCTATTTTAGCACATGTCGAGAAAGTGCAAACCGAAGAAAAGAACATCAATGATGTTCCCGTCGCAAAAGAATTTCCCGATGTATTTCCGAAAGAATTACCGGGACTACCTCCACACCGATCCGTTGAATTTCAAATAGATCTTGTACCAGGAGGTGCACCAATAGCTCGTGCTCCATACAGACTCGCACCCAGCGAAATGAAAGAACTCTAAAGCCATCTATAAGAACTTTTAAAGCGTGGTTTTATACGACCAAGTACATCACCATGGGGAGCTCCTGTTTTGTTTGTCAAAAAGAAGGATGGTACGTTCAGGTTGTGTATCGACTACCGAGAGTTGAACAAACTTACCATCAAGAACCGTTATCCACTACCGAGAATCGACGACTTATTTGATCAACTACAAGGCTCGTCAGTTTATTCGAAGATTGATTTACGTTCTGGGTATCATCAAATGCGGGTGAAGGAGGATGATATTCCGAAGACTGCTTTCAGAACGCGTTACGGTCATTACGAGTTTATGGTTATGCCATTTGGGTTGACTAACGCACCAGCTGTGTTCATGGACCTCATGAACCGAGTGTGTGGACCATACCTTGACAAGTTTGTCATTGTTTTCATCGATGACATACTTATTTACTCAAAGAATGATCAAGAGCACGAAGAACATTTGAGAAAAGTGCTAGAGTTATTGAGGAAAGAAAAACTGTACGCTAAATTTTCAAAGTGTGCATTTTGGTTGGAAGAAGTTCAATTCCTCAGTCACATAGTGAACAAAGAAGGTATTCAGGTGGATCCGGCAAAGATTGAAACCGTTGAAAAGTGGGAAACCCCGAAAACTCCGAAGAATAAACGTCAATTTTTAGGATTGGCTGGTTACTACAGAAGATTCATCCAAGATTTTTCCAAAATAGCAAAACCCTTGACTGCATTAACGCATAAAGGGAAGAAATTTGAATGGAAGGATGAGCAGGAGAAAGCGTTTCAATTGTTGAAGAAAAAGTTAACTACGGCACCTATATTGTCATTGCCTGAAGGGAATGATGATTTTGTATATTGTGACGCCTCAAAGCAAGGCCTCGGTTGTGTATTAATGCAACGAACAAAGGTAATTGCTTATGCGTCTAGACAATTGAAGATTCACGAGCAGAATTATACGACGCATGATTTGGAATTAGGCGCGATTGTTTTTACATTAAAGACTTGGAGGCACTACTTATATGGGGTCAAAAGTATTATATATACCGATCATAAAAGTCTCCAACACATATTTAATCAGAAACAACTAAACATGAGGCAGCGCAGGTGGATTGAGTTATTGAATGATTATGATTTCGAGATTCGTTACCATCCGGGGAAGGCGAATGTGGTAGTTGACGCTTTGAGTAGAAAGGACAGAGAACCTATGCGGGTAAAAGCTATGTATATAATTATTCGTACTAACCTTACTTCTCAAATAAAGGAGGCGCAGCAGGGAGTTGTAAGAGAAGGGAATTTGAAGAATGAAATACCTAAAGGATCGGAGAAACACCTTAATATTCGGGAAGACGGAACCCGATATAGAGCTGAAAGAATTTGGGTACCAAAGTTTGGAGATGTGAGAGAAATGGTACTTAAGGAAGCACATAAAACCAGATATTCAATACATCCTAGAGCGGGGAAGATGTACAAAGATCTCAAGAAACACTTTTGGTGGCCGGGTATGAAAGCCGATATTGCTAAATACGTAGGAGAATGTTTGACATGTTCTAAGGTCAAAGCTGAACATCAGAAACCATCAGGTCTACTTCAGCAACCTGAAATCCCAGAATGGAAATGGAAAAACATTACCATGGATTTCATTACTAAATTGCCAAGGACTGCAAGTGGTTATGATACTATTTGGGTAATAGTCGATCGTCTCACCAAATCAGCACATTTTTTGCCAATGAGAGAAGATGACAAAATGGAGAAGTTGGCGCAATTATACTTGAAAGAAGTTGTCTCCAGACATGGAATACCAATCTCTATTATCTCTGATAGGGATGGCAGATTTATTTCAAGATTTTGGCAGACATTACAGCAAGCATTAGGAACTCATCTAGACATGAGTACTGCCTATCATCCACAGACTGATGGGCAGAGCAAAAGAACAACACAAACGCTTGAAGACATGCTACGAGCATATGTTATTGATTTTGGAAACAGTTGGGATCGACACCTACCGTTAGCAGAGTTTTTCTACAACAACAGTTACCACTCGAGTATTGAGATGACACCGTTTAAGGCACTTTATGGTAGAAAGTGCAGGTCTCCGATTTGTTGAAGTGAAGTTGGGGATAGATAAATTATGGGTCCGGATATAATTCAAGAAACAACCGAGAAGATCATTCAAATTCAACAACGGTTAAAAACCGCCCAAAGTCAACAAAAGAGCTACGCGGAAATTAAAAGAAAAGATATAGAATTTAAAATTGGAGAGATAGTCATGCTTAAGGTTTCACCTTGGAAAGGTGTTGTTGGATTTGGTAAACGGGGGAAACTAAATCCAAGATACATCGGGCCATTCAAGATTATAGATTGTGTCGGACCAGTAGCTTACCGACTTGAGTTACCTCAACAACTCGCGGATGTACATAACACTTTCCACATCTCGAATTTGAAGAAATGTTTTGCTAAATAAGATCTCACTATTCCACTAGACGAAATCCAAATCAATGAAAAACTTCAATTCATCGAAGAACCCGTCGAAATAATGGATCGTGAGGTTAAAAGGCTTAAGCAAAACAAGATACCAATTGTTAAGGTTCGATGGAATGCTCGTAGAGGACCCGAGTTCACCTGGGAACGTGAAGACCAGATAAAGAAGAAATACCCGCACTTATTTCCAGAAGATGCGTCAACACCTTCAACCGCTTAAAATTTCGGGACGAAATTTATTTAACGGGTAGGTACTGTAGTGACCCGAACTTTTCCATGATTATATATTAAATGAAAACTATATTTGCATGATTAAATATTTCCAACATGTTAAACAATCAAACTTGTTAAGATTTGATTAATTGAAATGAGTTTCATGTAGACAATTGACCACCCAAGTTGACAGGCGATTCACGAATGTTAAAAACTTGTAAAAACTACATGATGATATATATATATATATATATATATATATATATATATATATATATATATATATATATATATATATATATATATATATATATATATATATATATATATATGGATATATATGGTTAACATGAGATTATGATAAGTAAGTATCTTACTAAGTGTATTAACAATGAGTGATATACATAAAAATGAGATTATTGAATTAAGAAACTCGAAACGATATATATAACGATTATCGTTATAACAACGTCTTACTAAATACATATGAATCATATTAAGATATAGATACACTATGTTTAACATGATAAAATGATAATTAAGTATATCATTAAGTGTGTTAACAATGAACTACATATGTAAAAACAAGACTACTAAATTAAGGATTTCGAAACGAGACATATATGTAACGATTATCGTTGTAACGACATTTTAATGTATATATATCATATTAAGATATATTCATACATCATAATATCATTATAATGTAATAATTTAACATCTCATTAGATATAATAAACAATGGATTAACAACATTAAATGAGATCGTTAACTTAAAGGTTTCAAAACAACACTTACATGTAACGACTAACGATGACTTAACGACTCAGTTAAAATGTATATACATGTTGAAAGGACCCGTTCATATACATTATAAACGATTCATAATAGTTGATTACATCGAGAGGCATTTGACCTCTATATGATACGTTTTACAAACATTGCATTCGTTTTTAAAAGACAAACTTTCTTTACATCTAAAATTGACGGCATGCATACCATTTCATATTACATCCAGCTATAATTGACTTAATATTAATCTTGATGAACTCAACGACTCGAATGCAACGTCTTTCAAAGTATGTCATGAATGACTCCAAGTAATATCCTTAAAATGAGCTAATGCACAGCGGAAGATTTCTTTAATACCTGAGAATAAACATGCTTTAAAGTGTCAACCAAAAGGTTGGTGAGTTCATTAGTTTATCATAATCAATCATTTCCGTAATAGTAATAGACCACAAGATTTCATATACATAAACGTTTTAATAAAAATATTCTAAGTGGTTGAGCACTTGGTAACCATACTTAACATTTAATCAACGTCGCATATTCCCTTTATTATGAAATCTCACTACACTGTACCAAGTGTCGTCACTGAAACGAAGTACTGTGCAACCGTTGAATACTGGTCATCCAGTCCGGTTGGGGTTGTCAGGCCCGATAGATCTATCAACAGGATTCGCGTTTACAATACCGCATGTAAATGGTAGTTACCAAGCTATTAGGGAAAAATATGCAAAGTGGTACAACTCAACGTAGAATATGTTTTTAGTACTTGTGTCCATTTCGTAAAACAGTTATAAAACAATGCATGTATTCTCAGCCCAAAAATATATATAAAAAGGGAGTAATGAAACTCACAATACTGTATTTCGTAGCAATTATGTATATGACGGCACTGAACAAGTGCAGGGTTTGTCTCGGATTCACGAACCTATATTAAGTATATATATTTATATGTTGGTCAATATCTGTCTAAAAATTTAGGTCAAGTCGTAGTGACCGACATACAAAAGTCAACAAAAGTCAACTTGACCCAAAATGACTTCTAAAATCTATACATGTTTATTATATAACTTATATATAGTCATTTTATATATTTAAATATATTTATCAGATCTTATTATACTAAATAATACAAGTCATTTGTTAATAAATAAAAATTTATATTTAAATTCATATATGATAAAAATATATTTTTATATATCTCAAATAATAAAATTTATAAAATTCACTTAATATCATAAAAATATAGTGGTATGTATTATTAATGTAATTATATTACGTGTGGTAAAAATATCTTTGTACGCATATTTATTTGATAAAATAATATTGAAAATAATAATAATGATAAAAATAATAAAATGATAGTTTCAATAACAATATTAATTTTTAGTAATAAAGATAATTTTAGTAATAACATCAACTGATAACAATTATAATAATCATTTTAATAATAATATTAAAATTAATAATAATTCAGTTGACCATATCTTTTAATCCGTTCATCGAACCCACACGATTTCTAAATAAAAAGTTATTAATTTTTGTTTAGCTTTTCAACGACTTGCATATCATATACCTTATCTTAGTAGCATATGTATCAAATTCGTGATTTATCATAAACTATTTAACGACGAAACTAAGCATACAAACATGCATAATCATATATACTCGAGCACTAGTCAGGGATACACTATTAATATATAAAAGATAAGATATGAATGCTCACGTATCAATACTGTGATTCAATAGTGCAGGAAAGTACGTAGACGCAACGAAAATGATAAATGTTAGGTTGACCTCACGAGCAATACCCTCGAACAATACCCATAACCTCCATAGCTATAACCCATAATTTCCTTAGCTCTATCCCATTTGAAAACTTATTTTGAAATCGTCTGAATATAACTCTGTCGTAGTATTTTATGTATACTAATAATATCTTGAAATAATACTAAGTAAATATATATATGTAATTCGATTGAGGGGGTTTAGAGAAATATATTTTCAAGTTTCTATGAAATAATGAAACCTATTGAATTCTATTTATAATAGATTTTTGAATTATTAAAGTGAATTATTAAAGTATGAATTATTAAAGTAAATTATTAAAGTATGAATTATTAAAGTGAATTATTAAAGTATGAATTATTAAAGTATAAATTATTAAAGTATAAATTATTAAAGTAAATTATTAAAGTATGAATTATTAAAGTAAATTATTAAAGTATGAATTATTAAAGTATGAATTATTAAAGTGGATTATTAAAGTAAATTATTAAAGTCAAAGTAAAGTAAAAGTAAAGTAAAGGTAAAGTTAAAGTATAGTAAAAGTATAAAACTATGTACGTATAATACGCGTATAAATATATTTAATATTAATTTAAATCGTTATATCATAAAACATTTTAGAAAAGTAGAATTATATATATTCATAATAGGTTTCAAGTTTTTAAATTACAGTCTGTTGGTGAAGCATGGGATAAAGTCCAAAGGTTTAATAAACGTATGAAATCATCTTAATGAAAAATGTCGAGTTACTTAACTTGTAGATATCCAACATCTAAGTTATTTACACTCCACGTTCTTACTTATAGATCACTTTACCATTTTCCGAATATTGTCAAAAAGAATAGATTTTTTAAATCACAATGGACCTCATAACATTGGCCCGTAATCATATCATAATGTATCTGATAATTCAATCATTTGATATTATCACTTAATTTTGTCGATAAATATATCGAAACAAATACGTTCATGTAAAGTATCATATATCTAATACTTTGTTAATGTTTTCAGTTAATATTATATATTATATATACATATCTATATACACATAATTGTTCGTGAATCATCGAACACGGTCAAAGGGTAATTGATTACATGAATGTAGTTCCAAACTTTTTGAGATTCAACATTACAAATTCTACTTATCGTGTCGGAAACATATAAAGGTTAGGTTTAAATTTGGTCAGAAATTTCCGGGTCGTCACAGTACCTACCCGTTAAAGAAATTTCGTCCCGAAATTTGATCGAGGTCGTCATGGCTAACCATAAAAATGTTTTCATGACGGATATGTGTTGATAGATAGGATTTTATTACCATAGAGTAATATGGATAAAATGAACTGATTACTCGAAGCGTATGAGTGAAGCTATCACAAAATAGTGGAATGAGGAAAATAAGTTTCGTCATAATTTTTTGACGTAGTCATGGTTGAATTCCGGAATTCAAGAGATTCAAAAAAAAAAAAATCTTGAAAATCTATAAGATCTGTTTCTTCGAGATTTAAGGAAATTAGGATCTCTTTAATTAAATGCGATGATCTGTCCCGATTACTACGTCTGATATTTCCCTTATATATTTACCTTTTCCATTCCTTTAGTTTTTACCACTTCTATACTTAATTTCAATTTCAAAAGATTGCGAAAATGCTTAATCCAGTTCTAATCCTTGTCCTTATTCTTACTATCGCAACAATCATTCTCCTTTTCCAACTTCCACCGGAGGAATCTGTTTTCTTCTACTTCGCCCTTGGGGTTATAGTGTTTTTAATTCTCCCGTGTCTTTATGTTGCGATAAACATTGATATACACGGTTTGTAATTTATGTGTTATTATTGGACTTTATATTCTCCCTTTTCATACTTTTGTTGTCTCTTCTCGGCTTTAAGTCAAGCGAATAATGGTCCAGAATTAGTATTTATGAAGTTTTGGATGAACATAGTTAATGTTCTAAGAAGGAAATCGTAATGGTACGATCTTGATTTGGCAAATTACCAGAATATCTGGAAAGATAGAACTATCAAGAAGATATGTTCTTAATATGTTTGGAGATTTGGTAGAATGTAAGAGTCGTGTAAATGGCACATGATGACGGTATGTTCTGTGAATCATCACGTTCCATTAGAAACTCAGCATGAATTACTGTAATATAATCACGTTGATCAAGTGTCATTATATTATACTAACTCATGCTTCAGTTCCTAACACTACTTCAAAACATTCATATTTGAATTTTTTTTAGAATTTAGAAACCAACACAGTTTCTTTTATGTTGCAGATATTATGGAGAGATAAATGATCTCAGATAAGAATAGTTGTGAAAATATATCCAGAAATTTGGAGAATATGTATAATGAGAGATACGAAGATATCTTATAATATTTAAGATAAGATGATGATGAAGAATAAGGTCCGCAAAGGTTTAGAGTTAGGAGCAAGGTATTCGTTAATGACTTCATCAGAAACAGAATCATCAAGATTCTTTAAATACAGACTTTGGTCCTTGTATTTGTCCTTGGTCTCCTTCACGGTCTGCTCAATCCATTGTTCAGTACCAACTCTTCTCTTTTTCTGAGCTTTACCAACACATTATTCTTTGTCATCAAACTTTTGACTGTTAAAGTCGTTTACAGTTTCTACTGCTTCATTAGCATTTCGAGAACTAATTCACAGTTTGAGATGTTTTTCAGAAACTTCACATTCGAAGTGTGTATGTTTAGGAGATAGACGTTATATGTATATATAACTATGGAAGTAGAAACGCTACGAGATTTCAAAATACTGATTGCTGATTTTCAGTAATTGGTATGGCAATTCTTGTTGCAAGATGCGGATGAGCAAGAGATGGAGTTTCAATGAATAAGTATAGTGACTTTTCGGAGAGGTTTAAGTCGAAGGTTAATGAAGTTGTTGATAATTTTACTGCTAATATGGTGAGATATGAAAGGTTCCCCAGTAACGATGGTGAAAAGGAAGCGTATCTATCGAAGTTATAATAAAATTAGTTTTACTAAAAAGTCAAAGTTGACTTGTTGGAGCTGTGACAAAACTGGCTAATTTGAAAAGAATCGTAAGGTTGTTTTTGTTAATAAATGCTAAAGAATTCAACGCGGGTACGTGTTAAACTATGACTTTGGGTTCGAGAGTTTTTCAGGTACAAGACTTCGGGTAATGTGTGATTGGATCATCATCTCGATTGTTCCTTATTTGAAGTGTCTTCCAAAATTTCGAAGCGTTTTAAATGCAGCTTGTCATTGTCAATATCCAAAGGATAAATTCGTCATAAATCTCTATTGATTCTCGTATCCTTTTGAGTGTTACAATTAAAAGTGATGTTCTATCACAGTTTTGAAGTCAAAGTATAGCTTTGAAAAAATGTAAGGATCTAAGAGTGATGGTTTTTGCTTATATCTCGAGTTGCATTCTGAGATTTCAAAAATCAGAATAGGTGATTGAATTTGAATGAGTATGGTTGTTTTGATTTCTTATAAAAGAAGGTATACTGTTGTGAAAATAGGGAGTATAGTTGATGATTTACTGAATTAGAATCGAAGAATGTAATATATTAATTGTGCATTTATATATCTCTCGGGTATTACCTACCCGTTAAAAAAAATGTCACAAATAATATTTTGAACAAGAATTTTTCATTACAGTCTTTATGAAAATATAAGTATGTATATTTTCTTCAGATGTAATACAGATTTAATGAGTTAATATCATATTAAGCTCATTTGATTTTCGGCTTGGATTAGTAAAGAATAATCTCTAAAACATTAGAGATTACATAATCTTCGTGGAGTATTTCGCTAATGTAATCAATACTTCAATATTTATTCTTATAGATATTTCCTTAGTGAATTATGCTGATGTTCATAGAACTCTTGCTAACTTCACAAGATACGAATGTTGTTTTCCAGTAAGTTTCGAGTACATTGAAGATGAAAGTGTAAAATCAAACATGTTATTGAATGATACACTTGGTTTATTATGAAACCGAATTCATTTAATTGAATCAAAGATTGTAGTTACGATGGTTAGGTTGTTAACGAAGGATGTACATCATAGCATATTAGTAATATGAATTTAACTGAGTAGTATCTACCCTTTTTCAATTCATATTCAATAGCTTAGTACGAAAGATTTTTATAGTTTCAGCATTCATATATATAAAATATATATATATAATTTCTTCAGAAGAATGAGTTAATACTTCATAACTCGTTGATACAAAATACTCGTTGTTGATCAATGATGACGTCCACGGCGATTCTTGAACTGACGGAACTTGTGATGTTATAGGTGCTGCTAGTGCTGATGATGCTGACAGTACTAACGGTGATGGTTGTGCTGACGATATTGTTGATGCTGATGATACTGCCGGTAACTGCTGGTGATGCTGCTGAAGCTTGTGGTATTGAGGCTTCCGATGTGGATGTTACTGGCGGTATTGGTTATGCTGCTGGTGCTGCTAATGGTGTTTGTAATCCTTGTACCATGTGTTCCAAAGCCACTACTCGGGCGCGAAGTTCGTTAATTTCTGCTAGTACACCAGGATGATTGGCGGTTGGAACGAGCGGATGAATAAGATTCGCAATATGGGATAGTATATAATCATGACGAGATACTCTAGCAATGAGTGAGAAAATGGTGTCTCGAATAGGTTCGCCGGTAAGTGCTTCAGGTTCATCGCCAAGAGGGCAATGTGGTGGATGGAAGGGATCACCTTCTTCTTATCTCCAATCGTTGAGTTGACTACGGATCCATCCCCAATTCATCCAAAATAAATGATGGGAAATTGGTTGATCCATTCCGGTGATGCTACTTTCGGAGCTCAGGTAGATATCCATATCGGAATAGCTATCGGAATCTGAGGAATTCAAACTGGTTGATGGATCCATCTCGTAGGATCAGGGAAAGAATTTTTGGTATAAAATAGATTGTAGAATTTAGATTTGGTATTCTTCAATTACATAATTTGCATATGTATATATATAATACCAAAATTCCGTAAATTACGGAGAATCTTTGAAAAGATGTCAGTCAAAGTTCACAGTAATAGATGTGCTAAGATAAGAATCCGTCTATACACTATTATGCAATAAATGCAGGAAAACGCGTCTAGACTTAAGATGATAAGCAGGTAATTTCCTAAGGATGATAAGTAGATGATTTCCGACTAGAATTGATAAGCAAACTTTTTGACATGCAGACACGGTCGAAGTCCAGACTCACTAATGCATCTTAACAACTATCAGTTAGACACACTAATGCAAGACCTGGTTCGCTAAGACCACCGCTCTGATACCAACTGAAAGGACCCGTTCATATACATTATAAATGATTCACAATAGTTGATTACATCGCGAGGTATTTGACCTCTATATGATACGTTTTACAAACATTGCATTCGTTTTTAAAAGACAAACTTTCTTTACATCTAAAATTGACGGCATGAATACCATTTCATATTACATCCAGCTATAATTGACTTAATATTAATCTTGATGAACTCAACGACTCGAATGCAACATCTTTCAAAGTATGTCATGAATGACTCCAAGTAATATCCTTAAAATGAGCTAATGCACAGCGGAAGATTTCTTTAATATCTGAGAATAAACATGCTTTAAAGTGTCAACCAAAAGGTTGGTGAGTTCATTAGTTTATCATAATCAATCATTTCTGTAATAGTAATAGACCACAAGATTTCATATACATAAACGTTTTAATAAAAATATTCTAAGTGGTTGAGCACTTGGTAACCATACTTAACATTTAATCAACGTCGCATATTCCCTTTATTATGAAATCTCACTACACTGTACCAAGTGTCGTCACTGAAACGAAGTATTGTGCAACCGTTGAATATTGGTCGTCCAGTCCGGTTAGGGTTGTCAGGCCCGATAGATCTATCAACAGGATTCGCGTTTACAATACCGCATGTAAATGGTAGTTACCAAGCTATTAGGGAAAAATATGCAAAGTGGTACAACTTAACGTAGAATATGTTTTTAGTACTTGTGTCCATTTCGTAAAACAGTTATAAAACAATGCATGTATTCTCAGCCCAAAAATATATATAAAAAGGGAGTAATGAAACTCACAATACTGTATTTTGTAGCAATTATGTATATGACGTCACTGAACAAGTGCAGGGTTTGTCTCAGATTCACGAACCTATATTAAGTATATATATTTATATGTTGGTCAATATTTGTCTAAAAATTTAGGTCAAGTCGTAGTGACCGACATGCAAAAGTCAACAAAAGTCAACTTGACCCAAAATGACTTCCAAAATCTATACATGTTTATTATATAACTTATATATAGTCATTTTATATATTTAAATATATTTATCAGATCTTATTATACTAAATAATACAAGTCATTTATTAATAAATAAAAATTTATATTTAAATTCATATATGATAAAAATATATTTTTATATATCTCAAGTAATAAAATTTATAAAATTCACTTAATATCATAAAAATATAGTGGTATGTATTATTAATGTAATTATATTACGTGTGGTAAAAATATCTTTGTACGCATATTTATTTGATAAAATAATATTGAAAATAATAATAATGATAAAAATAATAAAATGATAGTTTCAATAACAATATTAATTTTTAGTAATAAAGATAATTTTAGTAATAACATCAACTGATAACAATTATAATAATCATTTTAATAATAATATTAAAATTAATAATAATTCAGTTGACCATATCTTTTAATCCGTTCATCGAACCCACACGATTTCTAAATAAAAAGTTATTAATTTTTGTTTAGCTTTTCAACGACATGCATATCATATACCTTATTTTAGTAGCATATGTATCAAATTCGTGATTTATCATAAACTATTTAACGACGAAACTAAGCATACAAACATGCATAATCATATATACTCGAGCACTAGTCAGGGATACACTATTAATATATAAAAGATAAGATATGAATGCTCACGTATCAATATTGTGATTCAATAGTGCAGGAAAGTACGTAGACGCAACGAAAATGATAAATGTTAGGTTGACCTCACGAGCAATACCCTCGAACAATACCCATAACCTCCATAGCTATAACCCATAATTTCCTTAGCTCTATCCCATTTGAAAACTTATTTTGAAA
Organism: Rutidosis leptorrhynchoides; assembly: GCF_046630445.1. Taxonomy (NCBI): domain Eukaryota; kingdom Viridiplantae; phylum Streptophyta; class Magnoliopsida; order Asterales; family Asteraceae; genus Rutidosis; species Rutidosis leptorrhynchoides. The sequence continues at coordinate 77,170,076 of NC_092343.1, read as the reverse complement.
TCGTCTGAATATAATTCCGTCGTAGTATTTTATGTATACTAATAATATCTTGAAATAATACTAAGTAAATATATATATGTAATTCGATTGAGGGGGTTTAGAGAAATATATTTTCAAGTTTCTATGAAATAATGAAACCTATTAAATTCTATTTATAATAGATTTTTGAATTATTAAAGTGAATTATTAAAGTATGAATTATTAAAGTGAATTATTAAAGTATGAATTATTAAAGTGAATTATTAAAGTATGAATTATTAAAGTATAAATTATTAAAGTATAAATTATTAAAGTAAATTATTAAAGTATGAATTATTAAAGTAAATTATTAAAGTATGAATTATTAAAGTATGAATTATTAAAGTGGATTATTAAAGTAAATTATTAAAGTTAAAGTAAAGTAAAAGTAAAGTAAAGGTAAAGTTAAAGTATAGTAAAAGTATAAAACTATGTACGTATAATACGCGTATAAATATATTTAATATTAATTTAAATCGTTATATCATAAAACATTTTAGAAAAGTAGAATTATATATATTCATAATAGGTTTCAAGTTTTTAAATTACAGTCTGTTGGTGAAGCATGGGATAAAGTCCAAAGGTTTAATAAACGTATGAAATCATCTTAATGAAAAATGCCGAGTTACTTAACTTGTCGATATCCAACATCTAAGTTATTTACACTCCACGTTCTTACTTATAGATCACTTTACCATTTTCCAAATATTGTCAAAAAGAATAGATTTCTTAAATCACAGTGGACCTCATAACATTGGCCCGTAATCATATCATAATGTATCTGATAATTCAATCATTTGATATTATCACTTAATTTTGTCGATAAATATATCGAAACAAATACGTTCATGTAAAGTATCATATATCTAATACTTTGTTAATGTTTTCAGTTAATATTATATATTATATATACATATCTATATACACATAATTGTTCGTGAATCGTCGAACACGGTCAAAGGGTAATTGATTACATGAATGTAGTTCCAAACTTTTTGAGATTCAACATTACAAATTCTGTTTATCGTGTCGGAAACATATAAAGGTTAGGTTTAAATTTGGTCAGAAATTTCCGGGTCGTCACAGTACCTACCCGTTAAAGAAATTTCGTCCCGAAATTTGATCGAGGTCGTCATGGCTAACCATAAAAATGTTTTCATGACGGATATGTGTTGATAGATAGGATTTTATTACCATAGAGTAATATGGATAAAATGAACTGATTACTCGAAGCGTATGAGTGAAGCTATCACAAAATAGTGGAATGAGGAAAATAAGTTTCGTCATAATTTTTTGACGTAGTCATGGTTGAATTCCGGAATTCAAGAGATTCAAAAAAAAAATCTTGAAAATCTATAAGATCTGTTTCTTCGAGATTTAAGGAAATTAGGATCTCTTTAATTAAATGCGATGATCTGTCCCGATTACTACGTCTGATATTTCCCTTATATATTTACCTTTTCCATTCCATTAGTTTTTACCACTTCTATACTTAATTTCAATTTCAAAAGATTGCGAAAATGCTTAATCCAGTTCTAATCCTTGTCCTTATCCTTACTATCGCAATAATCATTCTCCTTTTCCAACTTCCACCGGAGGAATCTGTTTTCTTCTACTTCGCCCTTGGGGTTATAGTGTTTTTAATTCTCCCGTGTCTTTATGTTGCGATAAACATTGATATACACGGTTTGTAATTTATGTGTTATTATTGGACTTTATATTCTCCCTTTTCATACTTTTGTTGTCTCTTCCCGGCTTTAAGTCAAGCGAATAATGGTCCAGAATTAGTATTTATGAAGTTTTGGATGAACATAGTTAATCTAAGAAGGAAATTGTAATAGTACGATCTTGATTTGGCAAATTACCAGAATATCTGGAAAGATAGAACTATCAAGAAGATATGTTCTTAATATGTTTGGAGATTTGGTAGAATGTAAGAGTCGTGTAAATGGCACATGATGACGGTATGTTCTGTGAATCATCACGCTCCATTAGAAACTCAGCATGAATTACTGTAATATAATCACGTTGATCAAGTGTGATTATATTATACTAACTCATGCTTCAGTTCCCAACACTACTTCAAAACATTCATATTTGAATTTTTTTTAGAATTTAGAAACCAACACAGTTTTTTTTACGTTGTAGATATTATGGAGAGATAAATGATCTCAGATAAGAATAGTTGTGAAAATATATCCAGAAATTTGGAGAATATGTATAATGAGAGATACGAAGATATCTTATAATATTTAAGATAAGATGATGATGAAGAATAAGGTCCGCAAAGGTTTAGAGTCAGGAGCAAGGTATTCGTTAATGACTTCATCAGAAACAAAATCATCAATATTCTTTAAATACAGACTTTGGTCCTTGTATTTGTCCTTGGTCTCCTTCACGGTCTGCTCAATGCATTGTTCAGTACCAACTCTTCTCTTTTTCTGAGCTTTACCAACACATTATTCTTTGTCATCAAAATTTTGACTGTTAAAGTCGTTTACAGTTTCTGCTGCTTCATTAGCATTTCGAGAACTAATTCACAGTTTGAGATGTTTTTCAGAAACTTCACATTCGAAGTGTGTAAGTTTAGGAGATAGACGTTATATGTATATATAACTATGGAAGTAGAAACGCTGCGAGATTTCAAAATACTGATTGCTGATTTTCAGTAAATGGTATGGCAATTCTTGTTGCAAGATGCGGATGAGTAAGAGATGGAGTTTCAATGAATAAGTATAGTGACTTTTCAGAGAGGTTTAAGTCGAAGGTTAATGAAGTTGTTGATAATTTTACTGCTAATATGGTGAGATATGAAATGTTCCCCAGTAACGATGGTGAAAGGGAAGCGTATCTATCGAAGTTATAATAAAATTAGTTTTACTAAAAAGTCAAAGTTGACTTGTTGGAGCTGTGACAAAACTGGCTACTTTGAAAAGAATCGTAAGGTTATTTCGAGTGATAATCTTACTTAAACTTGTTTTCGTGTCATGATTCTACTTCAAGAACTTTCAAGCCATCCAAGAATCCTTTGAAGCTAGATCAATTTTTGTCACTTCCAGTAGGTTTACCTACTAAACTTGAGGTAGTAATGATGTTCATAACATCATTCAATTCATATATATAAAACTATCTTATTCGAAGATTTGAACATGTAATCACTAGAACATAGTTTAGTTAATTCTAAACTTGTTCGCAAATAAAGTTAATCCTTCTAACTTGACTTTTAAAATCAACTAAACACATGTTCTATATCTATATGATATGCTAACTTAATTATTTAAAACCTGGAAACACGAAAAACACCGTAAAACCGGACATACGCCGTTGTAGTAACACCGCAGGCTGTTTTGGGTTTGATAGTTAAAGACTATGATAAACTTTGATTTAAAAGTTGTTCTTCTTGGAAAATGATTTTTCTTATGAACATGAAACTATTTCCAAAAATCATGGTTAAACTCAAAGTGGAAGTATGTTTTTCAAAATGGTCATCAAGATGTCGTTCTTTCGACGGAAATGACTACCTCTTTAAAAAATGACATGTAACCTATATTTTCGACTATAAACTTATACTTTTTCTGTTTAGTTTCATAAATTTCAGTTCATTATGAAACCATAGCAACTTGAGTCACTCAAAACGAATTTGAAACTAAGAAATGACGGGTAAAACAAAATTGGATAAATTTGCTAGTTTTAGCTACGAAAATTTTGTAACAAATCTAGACTAAACATATCCTAACTAATTTATATTGTATTATACATATTATGTAATCTTGGGATACCATAGACACGTATACAATGTTTTGACATATCATATCGACCCATCTATATATATATTTCGGAACAACCATAGACACTCTATATGTAGTAATGTTTGAGTTAGATATACAGGATTGAGGTTGATTCCAAAATAATATATATACTTTGAGTTGTGATCTATCCTAAGACTTGTATACACTGGGTCGTGGATTGATTCGAGATAATATATATTGATTTATTTCAGTACATCTAACTGTGGACAACTAGTTGTAGGTTACTAACGAGGACTGCTAACTTAACAAACTTAAATCATAAAAACGTAATAAAAAATGTTGTGAATATATTTAAATCATACTTTGATATATATGTACATATTTGTTATAGGTTCGTGAATCGACCAGTGGCCAAGTCTTATTTCCAACGAAGGAAAAATCTGTGAAAGTGAGTTATAGTCCCACTTTTAAAATCTAATATTTTTGGAATGAGAATACATGCAGCTTTATAAATGTTTTACAAAATAGACACAATTATGCAAAACTACATTTTATGGTTGGATTATTAAACCGAATATCGCCCCTTCATGTCTGGTAGCCTAAGAATTAGGGAAATGACCCCTAATTGACGCGAATTCTAAAGATAGATCTATGGGCCTAACAAACCCCATTCTGGAATTTGGAATGCTTTAATACTTCGATTTATATGGTGATTGCGATTGCCAATTTATGACATACTTGCGAGTATGCGGGGAATATTCTATATGCATTATGTTAATGTCGGTTACCAGGTTTTCATCATAGAATGATTTTTATACACTTGCGAGTGTAAGATTATTGAATAAATGAAATCTTGTGGTCTATTAGTTAATTTGATAATATATAGGTTAAAGCTATAACTCACCAACATTTTTTTTTGACGTTTTAAGCATGTTTATTCTCAGGTGATTATTAAGAGCTTCCGCTGTTGCATACTAAAATAAGGACAAGATTTGGAGTCCATGATTGTATGATATTGTGTAAAAACTGCATTCAAGAAACTTATTTCGATGTAATATATTTTTATTGTAAAATATTATATAATGGTCATGTGTAAACGGTATATTTTAGATTATTATTATTTGATAATCTACGTAATGTTTTTTTTAAACCTTTATCGATAAAATAAAGGTTATGGTTGTTTTAAAAATGAATGCAGTCTTTGAAAAACGTCTCATATAGAGGTCAAAACCTCGTGACGAAATCAATTAATATGGAACGTTTATAATCAATATGAACGGGACATTTCATAGTTTGAAACAGAAATGCAAAGTGATGGAGTGGTTGCGAGTTTGAAACAGAAAAGCAAGGTGGTGAAAGGTGGTGATAGGGTGGAGGTTGATGGTGAAAGAGTAGGGTGGTGGGTCTCGGTTGAAGTGGTGTCCTCCGGTGAGTGTGTGGTAGTCGATAAAGAAGGAGACGGATGGAGATTGTAATGTGGTGAATATGATATGTCATATGCATATATAAGTGATATTATATATATATATATATATATATATATATATATATATATATATATATATATATATATATATATATATATATATATATATACTAATCTTCAATTAGCCACAGTATTTCAATCAAACACAGTACTTCACTTTAATAATTTAACTCTCATGAAGTTTACTAGTTTTCATACTACCGACAGTTTTCACGGACTATTATTTCGTACTTCGTTGTTACCAGTGGCGAATAAAAGTATTCAGAAAAATTCTATATTTTTAAATTAACTATATTTATTTATTTTGGTGATTATGGTATAAAATTCAATCATTAAATATTTAAATTTTTTTAACAAGAATTAACTCACTGTCCACGCCCGATCCCAGATAAAATATAAAAAAAATTTAAAACTTAACAAATCGTTTCTAAATACATATTAAATAAGCCTCTAAATTATATAACTCATTTTCGAATCACCGTTTATTTTTAAATCACATAAGTTCGAATTTAACTTGCTTAATATCGATCGAATGACAATTGAGTGTTACTGTCGTTTACTAAATAGATTCGAAATCACAATGTATATATTTAATACACTTTATTTATATAGATGTGTTTTAAATAATAATTATCATAATATCATATTTTTATTTTATTTACATAATTAATTTAAATAACAACAACATATAATATTTTAAATTATATTTTCAATTATTATTTATATATATATATACACACACACACATACACACACACACATATCTATTTACAATTAATTGTTCGTGAATCGTTGGGAACAGTCGAAGGGTAATTGCATATATGAAAACAGTTCAAAATTTTGAGACTCAACATTACAGACTTTGCTCATCGTGTCAAAAATAGTAAATTGTATCGAGAGTTTGATTTAAAATTAGTCAAAATTTTCCTGGTCATCACAATACCTACCCGTTAAAGAAATTTTGTCTTGAAATTTGATCGAGGTCGTCATGGCGAACAATAAGAATGTTTTCCTGACAAATATGAGTTGATAAATAGAATTTTATTACTGTTAGGTAATATGGATAAGATAATTCGATTATTCAAAGAGTACGAGTGAAGCTATCACAAAATAGTGAAATGAGGAAAATCAAGTTTGTCTTAACTTTTGACGTAGTCACGGTTGATTTCCGGGATTCAAGGGATTTAGAGAAAATCTTCGTGATCTAAATAAGATTTGGTTCTTCGATGATTAAAGAAATTAGGATTTCTTTAATTAAATGTGGTAATCTGCCTCGATTGCTACGTCTTGTTATTTCACTATAAATTCACTTTGTTTGTTTCCTTACTGTCACAATTCTCATCTTACTTTCCTCAATTTCAACTTTCAAGAGATTGTGGAACTGCTTAATCCAGTTCTGATCCTTGATCTTATGTTGACTATCGCCACAATCATCATTCTCTTCCAAATCCCACCGGAGGAATCTGTTTACTTCTACTTTGCTCTAGGGTTTATAGTGTTTATTATTCTCCCGTGTCTTTATATTGCTATACACATTGATACAAACAGTTTATAATTTCTATGTTGATGTCATGCTTATATTTTCTCTTATATTTTGGAGCTTCATGCTTTTGTTTTCTCTTCTCGACCTAAAGTAAAGCGATCAAGACGTCTCGGTTTGTAGGTATGAAGTTTAAAAGAACATAACTTAAGATTATAAGCCGAAACGAAAGGAAATAGCACGATTTAATTTGTTAAATTATCAGAATCACTGAGGATAGAACTATCAAGAAAATATGTTCTTGATATGTATAGAGGTTAAATAGAATGAAAGAGTTATGTAACATGGCACATGATGAGGGTATAATCTATGAACCATCATCACGTTCCATTAGAAATTCAGCATGACTTACTGTAATATAATCACATTGGCCGGGCGTAATTATATTATACTAATTCATGCTTCAATCCCCAATACTTCTCCAGAAATCATTCATAATTTAAACTCGAAGGTTATATAATTTAGAAATTAAAACAGTTTCTTTTATGATGTAATATAGATAGCACGAAGAGATAAATAATTCCGGATAAGAATACTTATGAAAATATCCTCAGAAATATCGAAGATATTTATGATGATATTTTGAAATTTCTAAGATCGAAGGTTACTGAAGAAAATTCTTCCACAAAGATTTATAATAAATAATGAGTAAGATATTTGCTAGAGATTTTGTCAGGTACTGAATCGTCTGGATTTGTTAAGTACAGGTTTAATCTTGGTGATTTGTCCACAGCCTCCTTCATAGTTTTGCATAATCCGCTTTCCAGTATCAATTTTCTATTGAGTGTTTCCAACACTCTATTCTTTATCAAACTTTTGGCCATTTAGACCATCTACAATTTTGTTGTTTCCTCTGCATTTAATGCTACCATATCTGAATCGGTTATCAATCCGAGGTGGTTTCAAGAGGATTGTGTTTTTAGATGATTAAACGCTGATTGTAATTATCAAGATACAAAGGATGTTTAAGATGAAATCAAGTGGAAAACTTGAAGGAATATTTAGTTTTATATGTTATAATCAATATTTTAATTCATTTTAATTGTCCAATGTTAGTAGTCCACAGTTAGTAGTTCAATAATTCATATATAGTTTAATATATTATATTCGAATTAATTAATACGTGTCGTGACTCATTGTATACATGTCTCAGACTAGATCACAACTCAAAGTATATATATTATTTTAGAATCAACCTCGACCCTTTATATGCTAACTCGAGGATTACTGCAATATAGAGTGACTTATGGTTATTCCAAAAAATATATATAGATGACGTCGATATGATATGTCAAAATATTGTATATGTGTCCCGATTTATCCGATGATATTTAAAGTGCGTAAAATAAATAACAGAAATTAAATGATGATAAATAAAATTGCGAGAATTAAAATTGCGATAAATAAATGTAATAAGGAATTAACAGTTAGCTAGGAACAGTTAGCTAGGATTTTGTTAGCGTGGATTCTTAACAGAATTTCTCATAGTTAATTTATTTGTTTCTATCAAATTTTATTTTGTCCAATGTTTTCTTCATTATGCCACTTGTCGGATTCTGATAGGTCAAAATGAAATTGAATGAAAATGGTTATTGTGCGGTGAATGAATACGTATATCTGTGGATGTAAGTAGGATAGTAAATGACTGTTGAATCAGATTGGAAGAATGTACAGTGTAACTTATTAATGTAAAATCTAAATATTTCTCGGGTATTACCTACCCGTTAAAATATTCTCATCATTAACAGTTTGTACAAAAGAATTTTTAATTACAATCTTTATGAAAATATATATACATATATATTTTCTTCAGATGTAATCATGGATTTAATAAGTTAATATGAAATTAATCTCATTTAGTTTTCGGTTGGAACTAGAATGAATAATCTCTAAAACTTTAGAGATTACATAATCGCCGCCTAATATTTCTTCAATGAAGTTATAAATCAATACTTCATCGTTGATTTTTATTAGTACTCCTTAGTATCTATGGTGCGTACGACGTTGATGCTCATGGAATAGATTGTGAAGTTGAGGTTTGCGGTGCGGATGTGGTTGTTGTGGATGGTGATACTGGTTATGCTGCTGGTGCTGCTGATGCTCGTAGATATTGCACCATATTCTCCAGAGTCACTATTCGAGCGCGAAGCTCGTTGACTTCTTCTATTATACCAGTATGATTGTCGGTTCGGACGAGCGGGCGAATAAGATCCAGAATTTGAGATAGTATATAATCATGATGAGATACTCTGGAAATGAGAGAGAAAATAGTATTACGGACAGGTTCGCCGGTAAGTGATTCAGGTTCTTCGTCAAGAGGAAAATGTGGTGGATGGAAGGGATCACCTTCTTCTTGTCTCCAATAATTTAGTAGACTACGAACCTATCCTCAATTCCTCCAGAACAGATGATGGCTAAGTGGTTGATCCATTTTGGTCACACTACTTTCGGAGCTCGAGTGGAACTCCATATCGGAATCCGAGGGACTTGAACTAGTGGCGAGTTCCATTTCGTACGATTGAATAAAGGATTTTTCGATATGAAATTATTTCTCGCTATCGGATGGTATTCTAATTACATAGAATATCTATATATAGAACAATGGATTTCATAGATTACGGAGGGATTTAAGAAATATGTCAGGCAAGTTTACAGTAACAGATACGCTAAGATATGAATTTTTTCTATACACTATTCATGTAATTAATGCAGTAAGATGTGTCTAGACTAAGAATGATAAGTAGGTAATTTCCTACGGATGATAAGTAGATGATTTTCGACTAGAAATGATAAGCAAAACTTTTGACATGCAGACACGGTCGAAGTCCAGACTCACTAATGCATCCTAACAACTATGTAGTGACCAGAACTTTTCCATGTTTATATATATTAATTGAGATTGATATTTACATGATTAAATATTTCCAACATGTTAAGCAATCAAACTTGTTAAGACTTGATTAATTGAAATATGTTTCATATAGACAATTGACCACCCAAGTTGACCGGTGATTCACGAACGTTAAAACTTGTAAAAACTATATGATGACATATATATGGATATATATATATATATATATATATATATATATATATATATATATATATATATATATATATATATATATATATATATATAGTTAACATGATACTATGATAAGTAAACATATCATTAAGTATATTAACAATGAACTACATATGTAAAAACAAGACTACTAACTTAATGATTTTTAAACGAGACATATATGTAACGATTATCGTTGTAAAGACATTTAATGTGTATATATATATATCATATTAAGAGATATTCATACATGATAATATCATGATAGTATAATAATTTAAAATCTCATTTGATATTATAAACATTGGGTTAACAACATTTAACAAGATCGTTAACCTAAAGGTTTCAAAACAACACTTACATGTAACGACTTACGATGACTTAACGACTCAGTTAAAATGTATATACATGTAGTGTTTTAATATGTATTTATACACTTTTGAAAGACTTCAATACACTTATCAAAATACTTCTACTTAACAAAAATGCTTACAATTACATCCTCGTTCAGTTTCATCAACAATTCTACTCGTATGCACCCGTATTCGTACTCGTACAATACACAGCTTTTAGATGTATGTACTATTGGTATATACACTCCAATGATCAGCTCTTAGCAGCCCATGTGAGTCACCTAACACATGTGGGAACCATCATTTGGCAACTAGCATGAAATATCTCATAAAATTACAAAAATATGAGTAATCATTCATGACTTATTTACATGAAAACAAAATTACATATCCTTTATTTCTAATCCATACACCAACGACCAAAAACACCTACAAACACTTTCATTCTTCAATTTTCTTCATCTAATTGATCTCTCTCAAGTTCTATCTTCAAGTTCTAAGTGTTCTTCATAAATTCTACAAGTTCTAGTTACATAAAATCAAGAATACTTTCAAGTTTGCTAGCTCACTTCCAATCTTGTAAGGTGATCATCCAACCTCAAGAAATCTTTGTTTCTTACAGTAGGTTATCATTCTAATACAAGGTAATAATCATATTCAAACTTTGGTTCAATTTCTATAACTATAACAATCTTATTTCAAGTGATGATCTTACTTGAACTTGTTTTCGTGTCATGATTCTGCTTCAAGAACTTCGAGCCATCCAAGGATCCGTTGAAGCTAGATCCATTTTTCTCTTTTCCAGTAGGTTTATCCAAGGAACTTAAGGTAGTAATGATGTTCATAACATCATTTGATTCATACATATAAAGCTATCTTATTCGAAGGTTTAAACTTGTAATCACTAGAACATAGTTTAGTTAATTCTAAACTTGTTCGCAAACAAAAGTTAATCCTTCTAACTTGACTTTTAAAATCAACTAAACACATGTTCTATATCTATATGATATGCTAACTTAATGATTTAAAACCTGGAAAAACACCGTAAAACCGGATTTACGCCGTCGTAGTAACACCTCGGGCTGTTTTGGGTTAGTTAATTAAAAACTATGATAAACTTTGATTTAAAAGTTTTTATTCTGAGAAAATGATTTTTATTATGAACATGAAACTATATCCAAAAATTATGGTTAAACTCAAAGTGGAAGTATGTTTTCTAAAATGGTCATCTAGACGCCGTTCTTTCGACTGAAATGACTACCTTTACAAAAACCACTTGTAACTTATTTTTCCGACTATAAACCTATAATTTTTCTGTTTAGATTCATAAAATAGAGTTCAATATAAAACCATAACAATTTGATTCACTCAAAACGGATTTAAAATGAAGAAGTTATGGGTAAAACAAGATTTGATAATTTTTCTCATTTTAGCTACGTGAAAATTGGTAACAAATCTATTCCAACCATAACTTAATCAACTTGTATTGTATATTATGTAATCTTGAGATACCATAGACACGTATACAATGTTTCGACCTATCATGTCGACACATCTATATATATTTCGGAACAACCATAGACACTCTATATGTGAATGTTGGAGTTAGCTATACAGGGTTGAGGTTGATTCCAAAATATATATAGTTTAAGTTGTGATCAATACTGAGATACGTATACACTGGGTCGTGGATTGATTCAAGATAATATTTATCGATTTATTTATGTACATCTAACTGTGGACAACTAGTTGTAGGTTACTAACGAGGACATCTGACTTAATAAACTTAAAACATCAAAATATATTAAAAGTGTTGTAAATATATTTTGAACATACTTTGATATATATGTATATATTGTTATAGGTTCGTGAATCAACCAGTGGCCAAGTCTTACTTCCTGACGAAGTAAAAATCTGTGAAAGTGAGTTATAGTCCCACTTTTAAAATCTAATATTTTTGGGATGAGAATACATGCAGGTTTTATAAATGATTTACAAAATAGACACAAGTATGTGAAACTACATTCTATGGTTGAATTATCGAAATCGAATATGCCCCTTTTTATTAAGTCTGGTAATCTAAGAATTAGGGAACAGACACCCTAATTGACACGAATCCTAAAGATAGATCTATTGGGCCTAACAAACCCCATCCAAAGTACCGGATGCTTTAGTACTTCGAAATTTATATCATATCCGAAGGGTGTCCCGGAATGATGGGGATATTCTTATATATGCATATTGTTAATGTCGGTTACCAGGTGTTCACCATATGAATGATTTTTATCTCTATGTATGGGATATGTATTGAAATATGAAATCTTGTGGTCTATTATTATGATTTGATATATATAGGTTAAACCTATAACTCACCAACATTTTTGTTGACATTTTAAGCATGTTTATTCTCAGGTGATTATTAAGAGCTTCCGCTGTCGCATACTTAAATAAGGACGAGATTTGGAGTCCATGCTTGTATGATATTGTGTAAAAGCTGCATTCAAGAAACTTATTTTGTTGTAACATATTTGTATTGTAAACCATTATGTAATGGTCGTGTGTAAACAGGATATTTTAGATTATCATTATTTGATAATCTACGTAAAGCTTTTTAAACCTTTATTGATGAAATAAAGGTTATGGTTTGTTTTAAAATGAATGCAGTCTTTGAAAAACGTCTCATATAGAGGTCAAAACCTCGCAACGAAATCAATTAATATGGAACGTTTTTAATCAATAAGAACGGGACATTTCAAACTATGAGTTAGACACACTAATGCAAGACCTGGTTCGCTAAGACCACTGCTCTGATACCACCTGTAGTAACCCATCCTAATCCACCTGGACGAAGTCATCAATATTTGGTCCCATTTCGAGGTACTATCCTAAATATGCCATGAACGACTCCATGTAATATCTTTAAAATGAGAAAATGCACAGCGGAAGATTTCTTTCATACATGAGAATAAACATGCTTTAAAGTGTCAACCAAAAGGTTGGTGAGTTCATAGGTTTATCGTAATCAATCATTTCCATAATTTTAATAGACCACAAGATTTCTGATGTGCGAGCGAATGGGTACGAAATATACTTTTATTTTTAATATGAAATACGGCGAAATATGATACAAGTTTTTTATTTATTTATAGAATGGATATACCTAAACGTTTCTACAACACTTATAGGCAGTGTACCTAATCGTAGAGTAGTGTAGTTTTTAGTAAGTCCGGCTCGTTCCACAGGGAGCTGGCTAAGTTTAATGCTATATATATTTTAAACTATATTTGTATAAATATATATATAAGTAGTATTATTATTATTATAAAAGGGGGTTTTTACCGTTTTGTGACCGGTTTGTCGATTTTTTGTCTTAAGTCACAATTAAAACCTAATGTAAAATATTAAATATAAATACAACTTAATTTAAAGCGCAAAGTAAATGACGATAAATAAAAGTGCGATAATTAAAAGTGCGATAATTAAAATGACGATAAATAAAAGTGCGATGAGATATAAAATAAAGGAATTATGCTTATTTAAACTTCCGTAATCATGATGTTCGACGTGTTGATTTTAATTTATTACCATGGGTTAATTGTCCTTTGTCCTGGATTATTCGATATGTCCATATGCTTTTTGTCCATAACAGTCCATCGGTCATAAATATAAAGTGCGAGTGTCCTCGTCAAATTACCCTTATACCCGAAGTCAAATATTCCAACTAATTAAAGATTTAAACTGTGACGCAGTTATCACTTCTGTCAACAATTACACCAGTTATCACTGTATGTAATCCACCCCTGTTTTGATTAGATATGAATATTAATTTACCCACTTGATTAGTTTGAATAATCAATTACCCAACCCGAATAATTAATTAAATAATTATAATAGATTCCGTATGAATGTCACTAAATAGGACAACCATAATCATTATTAATTATTAAGTTAATTAATTTGAAGATAGGTTCGACAGACTCCAATGAGTTGTCACTCAATTAGAAAATACCTCCCATCTATTAATAGTCCATAGTCAAATGCCCACAAGTGTCAGTCTTTTGTTCAAACATTAATTATGGTACACAATCCAATAACCACGTCTTTAATATTTAGTCTAACATCACGATTCCTTCAGCTCAAATAAGCATAATAATAACTTAGTTACGATATATTAATTAAAAAGGAAGAACATAGCTTACAGTGATTATTTATCGCGTAGCGTTACACGGACAGAGTTTCGACTTTAAAACCCGTAAAACATTTCTTACAGTAACCCAATTATTATTAACTTAATATTAAAATTAATATTATAATTATAAATATATATATATATATATATATATATATATATATATATATATATATATATATATATATATATATATATATATATATATATATATATATATATATATATATATATATATATATATATTATGTTTACATAGAGAAAGAAAGAAGAAAAGGTGTACATAATTCGCTGAAAACGTCGCCTTTCATAGCACTTGACCAGGTTCTGACCTCCATGCGATCGCATGGATTTTGTGCCTTCTGGCCATGCGATCGCATGGCTCTCTGATCCAGCTCATATGCTTTTGTTTTCTAGTTTTTCGACGTTTTATTTATATATATATATATAATATATATAATTTATATTAATTATATATATATTATATTATATTCTTGTGCATAGTTGACTTGTAATTTTAGCTCCGTTGACTCGCGCGTTGATGCTCTGTTCATGTCTCAGTTTCGGATTTTCGAACGTCCTTTCGTATGCGTAGATATCGTGTACTTTGCGTTCCGCGGCTCGCACTCTTGTCATTTTTAGACGTTTCTTATCAATAAATGGAACCACTTGAATTATATCTTGTTCATTTGAGCTTTTTGGTCATTTGCATCTTTAAATCGTTGTTTTCTTCTTTTGTCTTCGCACTTATTTATTTAAACGAATATTACATACAAATAGAACAATTGCAACTAAAAGCTTTACATATTGGAAGGATATTGTGCCTAAATATATGTTCATTTGGAGCAGTATCAAATATCCTCACACTTGAACGTTGCTTGTCCTCAAGCAATACAGAACTTGAAATTAAATCACACTTCACTCGAATCACTTTTTTTATTCTCACACTTTATAAATTAGTGATTTTGATACGGTGGTATAAACAATGATAGTAACGATGTGGTTTATAGTCCCACATGACTATTAAATATTTAGATCCTTTAAGGAAATTGGATCTTTATGAAAACATTTGATCTTTTGAAAATTCATTCTAGCTTTTACCCTAGATAAGTTTTTCAGAATAACCCTTCACCGGTGTTTGCAAAATGTTTTTGTTGGTTTTGTGGGTTTTAGATTTTAAAATTTTAGCTCAAAACTTGTGGTTTTGTGTCACCCACTTGCTAACCTTGTATTAGGAAAGCAACACGTCCAGTATACTTGCTCCGTATATTACCTTTCGGTAAACTACCGTCCGGTTGTAAAGGAAAGCGTTGAACAAGCAACTGTCAAGGCAATGTCTAATGACATGCAGATGTTCATGGTCTAAAACGTGTTGGATGCAATTACTATCCTTTGTAGGAGCAATAGTAAAGATCACCCTATAATTTTTCGGTCTGGGACAAGGTCCTATCTTCGACCATGCTATGCAACCAACGTTCTTACGGTTGACACCCGATTTTGGTTCAGGTGACCTAATGAATTCTGGTGAATTCTTAGGGTTTTACGTTCAATGGTAATGAACGCATTGAAAATAGGTTTTCATAAAACAAATCGGTTTTAATTTGATCAAAATATTTTTTCGTTTAAGCTCGAGTTTAGATATCATCGAATTCCATGAGTTTAAATTCTCAATCTTTAAAGTCAATCTCAAGGATTGAGTAATATCAGGCTTAAAAGCTGATTTTTAATCTTTTAAGGAGATTATCCTTTCTGGAGGTCTGATTCATTAGTCTTATCAAGCTAAATTGCACGGCGCCCTCCCCATTTTACGAGACAGATCCTCTCATGGTTAGGATAAGTCTGACCACATGGCGACCCTGTTTGATGCTGAGGTCCGTGGATTTCCTGCTGATTTTAGAGATGACTTTTCTAGATTTTTCGTCAACCTACAGCTGGTCTGGACGACAACTTCCTGACCTAAATCAAGAAGCGCATGTCTTTTTTGGAAGACTTTACTTCCTTTTAATGATGGAATTGATTCATCGTGTAGATCCATCTTTCTTTCAAATATATTACAGTAATTCGGGTAAAACTGATTAGTTTAGTCCAAAGCAAAAGTACCTGCAATAATCTTGTACAAATATGTGATATATGTTTTGAAGAACTTGGTAAATTCTTCCCACACTTAGCTTTTATCTATTCTTTTCTTTGCCTTTTTATTCTCTTCTATTCCATTTTAAATGAATTCAAGCGTTTTGGGTTGTTTCTCCATTTATGTTCTCTCCGAGGTAACAATAATTTAGATATTATAACCTAGTTTTATCGTTCATAAATATGTATAAACATGATTTTGAATTCATTTAGTTGAAAATTTTTCAAATTTTCACAAAATTTGGCAATTAAACTAAGTGTAATCCCGAGAGAATTTATAACCCTTCCCCACACTTGAGATCATGCAATGCCCTCATTTGCATGAAATCAGACTATAATTATAAGTTCATGAGGGTGATTAGTGTAGAAAAGTGATTAAAAATACCGAATTTTCAAACATATTATTTTATATCACATTTGATATTTTGCGTCTTGTCATCAAAATTAGTAGCTTTTGCTGAACTTAATGTCAGTATTTGAAAGTGCGCTGTTTTACCCTGTTTTGTACATAAGATAAACTACAAACATACATAATATTTTTATTATATATATATATATATATATATTTTTTATAAAACCTTTATTTATTAAAACAATTTAAATGAATAATTTTTTTTAAAAAAATTTTGTTTCCTTTTACTTTAGGTAGTTTCGGTATATTTACCTAGTCCGTCCCTCGACAAAATTTAAAATTTGTCGTTTTTAAAGTGATTGTTTTAAAAACAAAGATTTTTGAGTTTTTAAATTTTTTTTTTATACTTTAGATCAATAAAATTAAAAATAATGATAACAAAATTTTTCGCCCCGCCCTCGGGTAAAGCAATTTCGATTCTATGATCTAGTCTTTAACTTACGACAAACTTTAGAAATTATTTTTTTAAACTTAATGAAATAAAGTAAATTTTATTTTTAAATTCACACAAAACTTAAGTTTAAAAAGCGTATTAATTTCGTACAAACCTACAAAACAAAATAAAATTCAGAATGGGGGAAAGAAAACTAGTTCTTTAGTGTCTGCTAGTGGAAAAGACCAATCGGATTCCATTCTCGGAACTACACGAGAACAGAACATCTAACTCTAGACAGCATTTTCTTTTTAGAACATTTGAATCTCCCCACACTTAGGTAGCTGTGGTGTCGAAATTGTGATTAACTTCATCGTCAATTTCTTTTAGACCATAATCAACTTGCATATCTGTGACTTTTGCTTTAAGCCATTGGTCAGATTCCTGTGTAATATCCACAAATTCAACTAGTTTCGCCTTTTCTTTAGGCGATAGATTGTTGGATACTAACCGGTTACATAACTTAAAGTTCCCCTTAATTCTAGCATCGCGAATTTGTTTAATAAGTTTCTTCATTGAACTGTTAATAACGGGGTCATTTAATTTCGTATCAACAAAGGGGTTCTTTGTTATCAAGTCATCATTAGGTGTTATTTCATCTTCCCCACAATTAGGCGTTTTATTATTGTTGAGCACTACCGCTGGAGTTGGTAAAATAACATGGTTCTTACTAGTCGTCTTTATTGTTTCAACGGTTTTGGTTGGTGGAGATTTAGCCTTTCGAATAACAAAGGTGACCGATTTGTCACCATCACTAAGTATCATTCTACAATTTGTTACATCAAATAATGCTCCGGTGGACGCTAAAAATGGTCGACCTAAAATTAGAGGAATGTTTGAGTCCTCTTCTATGTCAATGACAATAAATTCGACTAGAAAGGTTAAATTACCTACTTGAACGGGTAGGTTGTCAGCAATTCCAACTGGATGCCTAATGGTTTGATCAAAGAGTCGAACACTCATTTCTGATGGACTTAACTCACCTACACCTAATCTCTTATATAATGAAAGAGGAATAACACTCACACTCGTACCTAAATCTGCTAGTGCATCATACATGACACAATCACTAAGTAGACAATGAACAATAAATTCACCTAGATCACCCAACTTGGGTGTAAGTTTTGGTGGAACTGTCTTCACCGGGTTTACTTCTACGGTTTTTGTTTCTTGCACTTTCTTATTCTTCTTCTTCTTTCCAAAGTTATCACAAATTTTATTACCTATTACTTGCTC
This sequence comes from Rutidosis leptorrhynchoides, assembly GCF_046630445.1. Classification (NCBI taxonomy): domain Eukaryota; kingdom Viridiplantae; phylum Streptophyta; class Magnoliopsida; order Asterales; family Asteraceae; genus Rutidosis; species Rutidosis leptorrhynchoides. Next base: position 77,151,466 of record NC_092343.1, on the reverse strand, counting down.
ATACTCAACTCATTTTCTTGGAAACGGGATGGGTGGTCCGTATGGTGCCACCACTGGCTTTACATACTCGGGTGGTAGTGGTGTTGTAACTTCGTCATTGTTACTCACATCTAAAACCTTCCCATCTTCTGGAGCTGGTTTTTCAGAATTTGTTGACACCATATTAACATTCTGTAAGACCCTAATAATAATTGTACAGCAGTGTAATTATGGTATATGAAGTGTGGGTGACTTTGTATATTAAAACAGAGGTCAGAGAACGAACTGGGCTGGGTGCGCTCAGCGCACACTTAGGGGTGCGCCTGGCGCACTCCTCACTGTAGCCGGGTTCTGTTTGTTTTATTCAGATATTTTGATGGGCATTTTGGTAATTTCACTTGTGGACGAGTTGAAGGCCAGTAGGTCAGATCTTGGGGTATCATTCACTTCATTTTCAACAACCTTATCTTCTTCACTTTAATTTTGGAGAGAGTGTGTGATTTCTTGAGTGAGAAAGCTTAAATCTAAGAGGAAGAAGTTGTTCTCGGGCCAAAGTGCGGGTATTAAAGTCGTTCATCTACTCACTAGCTACATTGTGGTTGTAGTGGTAAGCTCTAATCTTGTTTTCCTTACTTTGATTTTGTGTAAGGGTTAGGGTTTGGGTAAATGAAGAACATAAAACCCATATTTGTTGATTTTGGGTGTTCTTGGGTGAGATGGAGTCATGAAGACTCAATGGTAACTAACCTAGGGTTTCAAAGTGTTAATTGATGTTTATGAGTCCTAATTGGTTAGTTAATTACTAGCACACCTAGCTAATTGGTAAATAGGTGTTAGTTGGGTTAGTGGATGACCCGAAATGGGTGTGTTGACTTTAAATGAGTCAAAGGGGTGATTGACGATGGTCTTAACCCTTAAGGGGCAGTTTTGGTGAAAAGGGGGCATTTAATGCATTTAAGTCATTAAATGCACTTGAGTGAATTGTTGGTGTTTAGCCCAACAAGTTTGTTTGTTGATTGAGTACTTATTGTATTAGGTACTAGGCTTTGAAGCATTCAGAAGTATAAAATCATCACCAAATCATTGAGGTGAGTGGAATAATTATATATGTATGTATATGATTTATTTACTTGTGGGGTATGGGTTAAAGTTCGATGTTGACGATACCATATCCTAGAGTATATTGTTGGTTCGTTTTGATGAGGGTTTAAGTTCGATGTTGACGATACCTCATGTATAGATTTACAGTTCGATGTTGACGAAGCCATACCGCTATTGTAGTGAAATTCGATGAGAGTTTAAGTTCGATGTTGACGATACCTCATATGTGGGTTTAAGTTCGAGGTTGACGATACCACATTTATTGGGACGAATGGGAATTAAGTTCGATGTTGACGATACCATTCGTTGAGCTAGCCTTGGGATTCGAATACTAATGGATGTTGTGAACATCAATGCTTATGTATTGTGTTGTAACATATTGTATTGTTGCGTTATATGATATTGTTATACTAGCTTATGTTATCGAGGACTTAGCGTTATACATTATAAAGGTATGCTAATTATGTTGCTAGTATGTATGCGGATTTGTTGTAAGTGTTTGCAAGTAAGTAAGTTATATATGTATATGTATAATTATTGCATTCACTAAGCTTTAGCTTACCCTCTCGTTGTTTATCTTTTTATAGGCTCGGGCGTTGACAAGGGTAAGGGCATACGGTTGGATTAGAGATTCCCGCTTGTTTGATAGGGGACGCTTTTGGATGTGATAGCTTTTGGAGTTTGACCGAGATTTGGGTAGTTTAACCCCAAACAGCATGTTCTTAGTGTCGTTTGGAATTTAAACTAATGTGGTCGAAACTCGTGTTTTGTATGAAACTCGTAAAATGGCCGATGTGGACCCCATTTTGTAAAACTCATTTTATTATTGAATCGTGTGAGTTTTAACTATTATGACATGTTGTGAAAAGCGTTTCGTCTAAATATGTCGGGAAGTGGGAGATCTTTATTTGAAAAATTGCAAAACCGGACAGAACTGAAAACTGACATGTGCGCGCCGCGCACCCTGAGGTGGTTCGCGTGGCGCACTCCACTGTAAAAAAAAAAAAAAAAAAAATTGTTTCGCGTATTTGGTTGGTTATTGGTTTGGGTTGTTACAAGTGGTATCAGAGCATGGTCTAAGGGATTTAGGCGACTTGAGATAGGTGCCTAGACTTAGACTTATTTGTGTATGTGCTTTATGCAGGACTTGTAGGAGACGGGTCGGACCGGGAGTTGATTAGTGCTTAGGTTTATGTGAACTAACCTTGCACTAATTGTTTTGTGGTGTTAGAAATTATCAAGCGAGATAGACGTTGTACTAGAAAGTTAATGCGACGTGCTCGCGTAACAATGATTAGCTACCATTGTTACGGGTTCAAATCGTGTCAAACAAGCGATGTACGACGATTGTTGAGCAAGATGGGGTAGTGTGGTGTATATGTACATTCATATGTGTTAGGTTTTCTCGTTCGTTGCTTAACCATTTCCGTTTTATAGTATGAAGACGAGAAACGGACCCAAGACCAATGAAGGGGGTTCGAGCGAGGATGTTGAGTTTACGGCCAAGGTTGAGGCCATTATGCAAAGGCGTCATGAGGCCTTCTTAGAGGATGTTAAGAAGATGTTTTTGGATTCGATTGACGAACAAGTAGTCAATCTAGTCAAGGAACAAGTTAAGATTGTTCTTAAAGAGGATAACGAGGGAAGACGAGACTTCCACTATAAAAACTTCAAAGATGCTCAACCTCCCACCTTTGAAGGTGAACGAGACCCACTCAAGGGTGCTCAATGGATCTCCGACATGGAGGGGGCTTTCCGTACTAGTGAGTGCCATCTCGATAAAAAGACGAGGTTTGGCAGTAGCGTGATGAGGGGTGATGCCAAGTTGTGGTGAGATGCGAAAATCCGACTTTATGGCGAAGAACAAAGTATGAGTTTGACGTGGGATGAGTTTAAAGAAGATTTTTTCAAGGAGTACCGAACTTCAGCCGATCTTTCAAAGCTTAAGGACGAGTTACGTACTTTAAGGCAAGAGTCAATAGATTTGAACACTCTCAAGTCCACTTTCTTATCAAAGACCCAATTTTGCCCGGAGTATGACTGGAACGATCACATGTTGAAAGAAGATTTCTACCGAACCTTGAATGATAACTATCAAGAAAGGATTAGTAGGAATTCAGCGAAGACTTTTGATGAGCTATTTGATATCGCTAAGGGTTTTGAGTCGCTTGCTCAAAGAAAGAGTGACTTCACCTTTGGCAAACGAAAATTTGAAGCTACTAGCCACTCGAACAAGAAGAACAAGAGTGTGACTGAGAGCGTCAGTAGTGCGAAAAAGGGGGCTTCTAAGAGTTTTGGGCCCACGTGCTACAATTGTGGTCGACAAGGGCACTTGGCCCGTGATTGTATGAACTCATCTTCTAACAAAATCGTTTGTTTTAATTGTAAGAAAGAGGGGCACAAGAGGCCGGAGTGTCCCGAATTGCGTAACGATAATGTTAAACGACTAGAGAAGGTGGCGGGTACGGCTAGGGGTCGAAATTATTTGATGACCAATGAGGAGGACAAGCAATCTAGCGAAGTTATCTCAGGTACTTTCATGGTTAATTCGAATCCGGCAAGGATACTCTTTGATAGTGGTGCAAACTTGTCGTTTGTGTCACCAAAATTTGTGCCTAAACTTAATAAACCGTTAGCTAAGTTAAGTCGTCCGATAGAAGTTGAAATAGCGGATGGCAAGTGTAGTGACCCGAACTTTTCCATGTTTATATATATTAATTGAGATTGATATTTACATGATTAAATGTTTCCAACATGTTAAGCAATCAAACTTGTTAAGACTTGATTAATTGAAATATGTTTCATATAGACAATTGACCACCCAAGTTGACCGGTGATTCACGAACGTTAAAACTTGTAAAAACTATATGATGAAATAGATATGGATATATATATAGTTAACATGATACTATGATAAGTAAACATATCATTAAGTATATTAACAATGAACTACACATGTAAAAACAAGACTACTAACTTAATGATTTTTAAACGAGACATATATGTAACGATTATCGTTGTAAAGACATTTAATGTATATATATCATATTAAGATATATTCATACACGATAATATCATGATAATATAATAATTTAAAATCTCATTTGATATTATAAACATTGGGTTAACAACATTTAACAAGATCGTTAACCTAAAGGTTTCAAAACAACACTTACATGTAACGACTAACGATGACTTAACGACTCAGTTAAAATGTATATACATGTAGTGTTTTAATATGTATTTATACACTTTTGAAAGACTTCAATACACTTATCAAAATACTTCTACTTAACAAAAATGCTTACAATTACATCCTCGTTCAGTTTCATCAACAATTCTACTCGTATGCACCCGTATTCGTACTCGTACAATACACAGCTTTTAGATGTATGTACTATTGGTATATACACTCCAATGATCAGCTCTTAGCAGCCCATGTGAGTCACCTAACTCATGTGGGAACCATCATTTGGCAACTAGCATGAAATATCTCATAAAATTACAAAAATATGAGTAATCATTCATGACTTATTTACATGAAAACAAAATTACATATCCTTTATATCTAATCCATACACCAACAACCAAAAACACCTACAAACACTTTCATTCTTCAATTTTCTTCATCTAATTGATCTCTCTCAAGTTCTATCTTCAAGTTCTAAGTGTTCTTCATATATTCTACAAGTTCTAGTTACATAAAATCAAGAATACTTTCAAGTTTGCTAGCTCACTTCCAATCTTGTAAGGTGATCATCCAACCTCAAGAAATCTTTGTTTCTTACAGTAGGTTATCATTCTAATACAAGGTAATAATCATATTCAAACTTTGGTTCAATTTATATAACTATAACAATCTTATTTCAAGTGATGATCTTACTTGAACTTGTTTTCGTGTCATGATTCTGCTTCAAGAACTTCGAGCCATCCAAGGATCCGTTGAAGCTAGATCCATTTTTCACTTTTCCAGTAGGTTTATCCAAGGAACTTAAGGTAGTAATGATGTTCATAACATCATTCGATTCATACATATAAAGCTATCTTATTCGAAGGTTTAAACTTGTAATCACTAGAACATAGTTTAGTTAATTCTAAACTTGTTCGCAAACAAAAGTTAATCCTTCTAACTTGACTTTTAAAATCAACTAAACACATGTTCTATATCTATATGATATGCTAACTTAATGATTTAAAACCTGGAAACACGAAAAACATCGTAAAACCGGATTTACGCCGTCGTAGTAACACCGCGGGCTGTTTTGGGTTAGTTAATTAAAAACTATGATAAACTTTGATTTAAAAGTTGTTATTCTGGGAAAATGATTGTTATTATGAACATGAAACTATATCCAAAAATTATGGTTAAACTCAAAGTGGAAGTATGTTTTCTAAAATGGTCATCTAGACGTCGTTCTTTCGACTGAAATGACTACCTTTACAAAAATGACTTGTAACTTATTTTTCCGACTATAAACCTATACTTTTTCTATTTAGATTCATAAAATAGAGTTCAATATGAAACCATAGCAATTTGATTCACTCAAAACGGATTTAAAATGAAGAAGTTATGGGTAAAACAAGATTGGATAAATTTTCTCATTTTAGCTACGTGAAAATTGGTAACTAATCTATTCCAACCATAACTTAATCAACTTGTATTGTATATTATGTAATCTTGAGATACCATAGACACGTATACAATGTTTCGACCTATCATGTCGACACATCTATATATATTTCGGAACAACCATAGACACTCTATATGTGAATGTTGGAGTTAGCTATACAGGGTTGAGGTTGATTCCAAAATATATATGGTTTGAGTTGTGATCAATACTGAGATACGTATACACTGGGTCGTGGATTGATTCAAGATAATATTTATCGATTTATTTCTGTACATCTAACTGTGGACAACTAGTTGTAGGTTACTAACGAGGACAGCTGACTTAATAAACTTAAAACATCAAAATATATTAAAAGTGTTGTAAATATATTTTGAACATACTTTGATATATATGTATATATTGTTATAGGTTCGTGAATCAACCAGTGGCCAAGTCTTACTTACCGACGAAGTAAAAATCTGTGAAGGTGAGTTATAGTCCCACTTTTAAAATCTAATATTTTTGGGATGAGAATACATGCAGGTTTTATAAATGATTTACAAAATAGACACAAGTACGTGAAACTACATTCTATGGTTGAATTATCGAAATCGAATATGCCCCTTTTTATTAAGTCTGGTAATCTAAGAATTAGGGAACAGACACCCTAATTGACGCGAATCCTAAAGATAGATCTATTGGGCCTAACAAACCCCATCCAAAGTACCGGATGCTTTAGTACTTCGAAATTTATATCATATCCGAAGGGTGTCCCGGAATGATGGGGATATTCTTATATATGCATCTTGTTAATGTCGGTTACCAGGTGTTCACCATATGAATGATTTTTATCTCTATGTATGGGATGTGTATTGAAATATGAAATCTTGTGGTCTATTATTATGATTTGATATATATAGGTTAAACCTATAACTCACCAACATTTTTTGTTGACGTTTTAAGCATGTTTATTCTCAGGTGATTATTAAGAGCTTCCGCTGTCGCATACTTAAATAAGGACGAGATTTGGAGTCCATGCTTGTATGATATTGTGTAAAAACTGCATTCAAGAAACTTATTTTGTTGTAACATATTTGTATTGTAAACCATTATGTAATGGTCGTGTGTAAACAGGATATTTTAGATTATCATTATTTGATAATCTACGTAAAGTTTTTTAAACCTTTATTTATGAAATAAAGGTTATGGTTTGTTTTAAAAATGAATGCAGTCTTTGAAAAACGTCTCATATAGAGGTCAAAACCTCGCAACGAAATCAATTAATATGGAACGTTTTTAATCAATAAGAACGGGACATTTCAGCAAGACGGTGCTAGTGGTTGATGTGTGTAAAAATTGTAATGTTGTGTTTGGTGTCGAAAACTTTAAAATCGATCTCATCCCGATGACTTTGGGTGATTTTGATATCGTTGTTGGTATGGATTGGATCGATCATGATAGAGCCGATATTGCATGCCATGAAAAATCTATTCGAGTGAAGACCCCAAGTGGGGGAGAGTTAATTATTCATGGCGATAAACGAAGAAGACTTGTGCCGATATGCACTTTTGCACGGGCACGTCGTTTTCTTGTTGGTGGTGGCATGGCTTTTCTTGCCCATGTTGTTGATACTCGAGATGAGCCACCATCCATTCGTGAAATTCCAGTGGTGAATGAATTTGAATACGTTTTTTCGGATGAGTTACCGGGTGTTTCGGCGAAAAGACAAGTTGAATTTCGCATTGAGTTGGTTCCGGGAGTTACCCCCATTGCTAAAACTCCTTATCGTTTAGCACCAACGAAAATGCAAGAGTTGTTAAACCAAACCCAAGAGTTGCTTGAAAAGGGTTTCATTCGACCGAGTGCTTCACCACGGGGCGCTCCGGTTTTATTCCTGAAGAAGAAGGATGGTAGTATGCGGATGTGCATCGATTATCGGGAGTTGAACAAAGTGACGATCAAGAATCGTTATCCATTGCCTTGGATTGACGATTTGTTCGACCAACTCCAAGGTGCAACGTATTTCTCTAAAATTGACCTACGGTCCGGCTATCACCAAATGCGGGTCCGTGAGGAAGACATCGAGAAAACGGCTTTTCGAACGCGTTATGGGCATTTTGAATTCGTAGTTATGCCTTTTGGTCTTACGAATACACCGGCGGCATTCATGGATCTTATGAACCGAGTGTGTCAACCTACGTTGGACAAGTCGGTGATTGTGTTCATTAAATACATACTTGTCTATTCGAAAAGTGTGAAGGAACATGAACATCATTTGAGGGGTGTGTTAAAGATGTTGTGGAAGGAGAAGTTGTATGCTAAATTCTCCAAATGTGAATTTTGGCTAAGGGAAGTTCAATTCCTTGGCCATATCGTGAACGAAAATGCTATTCAAGTAGACCCGGGGAATATTGAGATGGTAAAGAGTTGGGGACGACCGACTACGCCTACGGAAATCCGAAGTTTTCTCGGATTGGCCGGTTATATCGTCGGTTTATCCAAGACTTTTCTAAGATCGCTTCTCCATTGAAGAAATTGATGAGAAAGAACGCGAGATTTAATTAGGAGAACGAGCAAGAAATTGCTTTTCAATTGTTAAAAGAGAAGTTGTGTCAAGCTCCGGTGCTAGTTTTGCCGGAAGGGGTGGAAGACATGACGGTCTATTGTAATGCTTCTTTAAATGGGCTCGGTTGTGTTCTAATGCAACGGGGTAAAGTCATCACTTATGCCTCTCGACAATTAAAGGAACACGAAACGAGATATCTGACTCATGATCTTGAGTTGGCGGCGGTTGTGCATGCATTGAAAATTTGGCGCCATTATTTGTATGGTGTCAAGTGTACGATTTATTCGGATCTCAAGAGTTTGAAACATCTTTTCGATCAAAGAGATTTGAATTATTGGCAAAGTAGGTAGATGGATGTGGTAAAAGACTATGATGGTGAGATACTTTATCATCCGGGCAAGGCGAATGTGGTCGCAGATGCGTTAAGTCGAAAGAGTCATCACCCGGCGTTACGATTAGGATTGTTACGTATGATTATTACAAACGATTTTCTTGAAAAACTTGGTGTGATTCAAATAGAGGCTTACGTTCACAACAAGCATGCGGAACGAATTATGGGGCAATCAGAGTTCATTACTATGGGCTCGCATGGTTTTTTGTCTTTTCAAGGAAGAGTGTGGGGGCCTAAGATGGGTGATTATCGACAAGTGCTACTTGATGAAGCACATAAGTCAAAGTATTCCATTCATCCGGGTGTGACAAAAATGTATCTTGACTTAAGGAAAGATTATTGGTGGCCGGGCATGAAACGTGATGTTGTAAAGTATGTTGAGCAATGCGTCACATGTTTGCAAGTTAAGGCCGAGCACCAAAAGCCGTATGGTAAGTTACAACCTTTAGAAATCCCGAAATGGAAATGGGAGCACATTACCATGGATTTCATCACAAAGTTACCTAAAACGGCGAGAACCCAATTCGATTCGATATGGGTGATAGTTGATCGATTGACGAAGAGTGCCTTGTTTCTTCCCATTCGGGAAGCGATATCGTCGAAGACCTTGGCTAAGTTGTTTATCAAGGAAGTCATCTCTCGACACGGAGTTCCTATATCTATTATTTCGGATCGAGGTAACCGATTCACATCTCGGTTTTGGGAAACGTTTCATGAAGATATATGCACACAATTAAAATTGAGCACGGCGTATCATCCTCAGACGGAGGGTCAAAACGAACGTACGAATCAAACTCTGAACGATATGTTACGGGCGTGTATTATTTATTTCGGTGGTAGTTGGGATGAGCACTTGCCTTTGGTGGAATTCTCGTACAATAATAGTTATCATACTAGTATCGGGATGCCACTATATGAGATGCTTTATGGGCGTAGATGTCGAACTCCGATTTATTGGGGCGAAATTAGTCAAAAGGAAATCGGGAGTACCGATTTGGTTTTAGAGACGAATAGCAAGATTGATATGATTTGGGCTCATTTGAAAAAGGCTCAAGATAGACAAAAGTTGTATGCCGACAAACGTAGGCGAATGATCGAATTTCAAGAAGGTGACATGATGATGCTGAAGGTTTTGCCATGAAAGGGTATTATTCGGTTTTGAAAGCGGGGAAGTTAGCTCCTCGGTTTATTGGACCATTTAAGGTTTTATCTCGTGTTGGTGAAGTCACGTATCGTTTGGAATTACCCGAAGAGCTTGCGGGGATCTATAATACATGTTTCCCATCTTTACAAGTGTCTTGCGGATGATTCAAGTTGGGTACTGTTAGACGAGATTGAGCTAAACAATAAGTTAGAGTATATTGAGGAGCTGATTGCCATACTCGACGAGAAGGTCAAAAGGTTGAGAAATAAAGAAGTGAGAACTTTTAAAGTTCAATGGCGTCATAGTAAAGGTTCCGAATTTACTTGGGAGCCCGAAGAGTTTGCGTTGGTTTATCTTCCCTCTTGTCATGCGGCTTGGATAGCGAGGACGCGCTCTGATTCAAGTGGGGGAGAGTTGTAAGACCCTAATAATAATTGTACAGCAGTGTAATTATGGTACATGAAGTGTGGGTGACTTTGTATATTAAAACAGAGGTCAGAGAACGAACTGGGCTGGGTGCGCTCAGCACACACTTAGGGGTGCGCCTGGTGCACTCCTCACTGTAGCCGGGTTCTGTTTGTTTTATTCAGATATTTTGATGGGCATTTTGGTAATTTCACTTGTGGACGAGTTGGAGGCCAGTAGGTCAGATCTTGGGGTATCATTCACTCCATTTTCAGCAACCTTATCTTCTTCACTTTAATTTTGGAGAGAGAGTGTGATTTCTTGAGTGAGAAAGCTTAAATCCAAGAGGAAGAAGTTGTTCTCGGGCCAAAGTGCGGGTATTAAAGTCGTTCATCTACTCACTAGCTACGTTGTGGTTGTAGTGGTAAGCTCTAATCTTGTTTTCCTTACTTTGATTTTGTGTAAGGGTTAGGGTTTGGGTAAATGAAGAACATAAAACCCATATTTGTTGATTTTGGGTGTTCTTGGGTAAGATGGAGTCATGAAGACTCAATGGTAACTAACCTAGGGTTTCAAAGTGTTAATTGATGTTTATGAGTCCTAATTGGTTAGTTAATTACTAGTACACCTAGCTAATTGGTAAATGGGTGTTAGTTGCGTTAGTGGATGACCCGAAATGGGTGTGTTGACTTTAAATGAGTCAAAGGGGTTAATGATTGACCTAGTTGGGGATTATGGGTATGAAATACCCTAATTGTGTTATAGTTAGTATTGATAGACCTTAATCACTAGCTTTTAAGTGATTGACGATGGTCTTGACCCTTAAGGGGCGGTTTTGGTGAAAAGGGGGCATTTAATGCATTTAAGTCATTAAATACACTTGAGTGAATTGTTGGTGTTTAGCCCAACAAGTTTGTTTGTTGATTGAGTACTTATTGTATTAGGTACTCGGCTTTGAAGCATTCAGAAGTATAAAATCATCACCAAATCGTTGAGGTGAGTGGAATAATTATATATGTATGTATATGATTTATTTACTTGTGGGGTATGAGTTAAAGTTCGATGTTGACGATACCATATCCTAGAGTATATTATTGGTTCGTTTTGATGAGGGTTTAAGTTCGATGTTGACGATACCTCATGTATGGATTTAAAGTTCGATGTTGATGAAGCCATACCGTTATTGTAGTGAAATTCGATGAGGGTTTAAGTTCGATGTTGACGATACCTCATATGTGGGTTTAAGTTCAATGTTGACGATACCACATTTATTGGGACCAATGGGAATTAAGTTCGATGTTGACGATACCATTCGTTGAGCTAGCCTTGGGATTCGAATACTAATGGATGTTGTGAACATCAATGCTTATGTATTGTGTTGTAACATATTGTATTGTTGCGTTATATGATATTGTTATACTAGCTTATGTTATCGAGGACTTAGCGTTATACATTATAAAGGTATGCTAATTATGTTGCTAGTATGTATGCGGATTTGTTGTAAGTGTTTGCAAGTAAGTAAGTTATATATGTATATGTATAATTATAGCATTCACTAAGCTTTAGCTTACCCTCTCGTTATTTATCTTTTTATAGGCTCGGGCGTTGACAAGGGTAAGGGCGTACAGTTGGATTAGAGATTCCCGCTTGTTTGATAGGGGATGATTTTGGATGTGATAGTTTTTGGAGTTTGACCGAGATTTGGGTAGTTTAACCCCAAACACCATGCTCTTAGTGTCGTTTGGAATTTAAACTAATGTGGTCAAAACTCGTGTTTTGTATGAAACTCGTAAAACGGCCGATGTGGGCCCCATTTTGTAAAACTCATTTTATTATTGAATCGTGTGAGTTTTAACTATTATGACATGTTGTGAAAAGCGTTTCGTCTAAATATGTCGGGAAGTGGGAGATCTTTATTTGAAAAATTGCAAAACCGGACAGAACTGAAAAACTGACATGTGCGCGCCGCACACCCTGAGGTGGTGCGCGTGGCGCACTCCACTGTAAAAAAAAAAAATTTGTTTCGCGTATTTGGTTGGTTATTGGTTTGGGTTGTTACACATTCTCATTCCGAGGATTTACTTCAGTATTACTCGGTAGCTAGATTTCCTTATTCCCTCTCACTCATCATGCTAGCAAGAGTACCTATGTGTTTTTCTAGATTCAAAATGGAAGCTTGTTGAGTTCTTAATGACTGATCAAACCTCTCATTTGTTTGGGTTTGAGATGTAATAAATTGTGTTTGAGATTCCATTAGCTTTTGTACCATTTCTTCCAGATTTGACTTCTTCTCTTCAGTTTGTTGTGGTGGTTTATACAAGCTAGGTCTTTGTTGATTGAAATTGTTGTTTTAAGTTGGTTGGTTATTCGGACCTTGTTAGTTGTACGAGTTGTTGTTGGGTCCATTTAGATTGTAAAGAATGTTTTGATTTCGATTGAAGTTTGGCCTTGGCGGTTGATAATTATTTTAATAATTATTTCCCGGCCTTTGGTTCATGTAGTAAACATTCTCTCGTTGTTCTATCGTTTGTTCAACATTACAATCTTTCGTTAAGTATGGTCCACCGCATTGTTCACAATTGATTCGTATTGCGTGAATATCTTTAGTCATCTTTTCCATTCGTCTCTCGAAAGCATCTTTTTTTGCGGAAACGAAATCAAAGTCATGGCTAGAATCGGCTCTAGCCGCTTTAGATGAACGAAAAATATCTTTTTCTTGGTGCCACTCATGTGAGTGGGAGGCTGTGTTATCAATAATTTTGTAAGCTTTAGTTGCGGTTTTCTTCATAATGGAACCACCAGCTGCTATGTCGATGTCTTTTCGTGTAGTAATGTCGCATCCTTGGTAGAATATTTGTACTATTTAATAAGTGTCTAAACCATGTTGAGGACATCCTCTCAACAACTTTCCGAATCTTGTCCACACCTCATATAATGTTTCATTTGGCTTTTGCGCAAACGTAACCATTTCTCCCTGAAGTCTCACGGCTTTAGCTGTCGGAAAGAATCTTTTAAGAAAGTTTTCAACTAAAACATCCCATGTGTCAATCGCTCCTTCGGGTAACGATTCTAACCAATCTTTGGCTTCTCCCTTTAAATTCCAGGGAAACAACATGAGATAGATCAGTTCATCCTCAACTTCTCTGATTTTGAATAGAGTACAAATCCTATTAAAGGTTCGAAGATGTTCGTTTGGATCTTCTTTTGGCGTACCACTATATTGGCATTGATTAGTTACCATGTGTAGGATTTGTCCTTTGATTTCATAAGCTGGCGCATTAATGTCTGGTTTAATAATGGCGTGACCTTGGCCAGTGCGTGTGGCTCTCATTCGATCTTCCATACTTAGAGGTTCCGTTATTTACGTATTTGAAATTTTTGAATCTGAATCACTAGAGGATTCTGATTTAATGGTTTCTTCCTCGACAATCTCCGGTTGAATGATTTGTGGTTCAGGAGGAATGATTAGTGGTTCAGGATCTCTGAATTGTCCTTGAATATCCTCCGGGTTCTCAATTGTGAGGTCAGGTTCAAAAAATGGATTATCGGAAATTTGAATTGGAGTACTTGGTCTACTTGATGACGATTCTAAAGAAAAATCAACGGCGACAATATTGGTTAGATGTCTTGATCGAGTTACAGGTGGTGAACGTATGAAAGGTGGTGAACGTTTTGCTCGGTGCATTCACTGAATATCCTATTATTTATAAAAAAAATTATATAAGTTATCAAATTAATAGACTTTTCTACTTTTGCCCACGTTTCGAATAGCCAAAAGATGCAGCAGGGAGCCAGGATCCTTTAAGTCGAAAAATCCACAACTCAGCCACTAACAAATCCAACTATTACTACGAAGCAGAAAATTTTGGATGTCTATCAATTTAACCGCTTAAAATAATTTTTCCGTCGAAGTTTAAAGAAAATAAAGAAAATTCTATGTCCTAAAAACTAGAGCGTAGAAATGATAAAGAAAAAGAGCGCCGAGAAATAAGAGTCGGAAAACAAACGTCGAAAAATAAAAAAATCGAAAAATAATAATAAGAAAGTAAAGCGTCGAAACTTAAGAGTCTAAAAACTAAAAATTAAAACTTGCGTCTAGAAGTATTAAAGCTTAAAGGAATTCAAACGGAAAAATGGAAATAACTTAAAAGGCACTAAAATTTAAAAACTTATAACGGCGTCACAAAATTCTAAAGCGCCTAAATCTTAATCTAAAGAAAAAGCACTTAAGGGATTTACGGCAAAACCTAAAAATCTAGAAGCATAAAATACTCTGGCCAAAACTAAGTTTAAAACTAATTACGAAAGATAAATTACAAATTACGAATTAAACGTTAAAAATATACAATTTATAAAAAGAGACAAAAAATGATAAAATTACTTATTTTTATAAAAATATTATTTTTATATTATTATTTTATAAAAGTATTAATTTTATAATTAATAAAACTAAATTAAACTTAAAAATACAAATTTAATTAAAAAGTAAAACTAAATATTAAATAAACTAAACCCTAATAAAATTAAATAATAATAATTATATAAAACCCTACGCGTAATTAATGTTTTAAGGTTTCTGCTCTGTCAGATCACTCCATGCGAGTGCATGGTTTTCGTGTTACTGAGTCATGCGATCGCATGACAGGCAGTCCAGGAAGTCCTTGGGCTTCGATCAGGCCTCGGCCCAATTTTAATTTATTTATTTTTTATTTTTTACACAATATTTATAAAAATTTAAAATAAACTTATATAAAATCACTTATTAATTTTTTATTATAAACTAAAAATAGGAAATTAATTTTTTTTAAATTATAAAAACTTTTTAATTAACACTTATATATATATATATATATATATATATATATATATATATATATATATATATATATATATATATATATATATATATATATAGTATTTTTTTATGTTTTTATATAAATACAAAACATTTTTACAAAATTAGAGATAAGAAATATAGCGTAAAAATATAGCGTTTCGCCGGATTCCCTGGCAGCGGCGCCAAAACTTGATGTGCGAGCGAAGGGGTACGAAATATACTCTTATTTTTAATATGAAATACGGCGAAATATGATACAATTTTTTATTTATTTATAGAATGGATATACCTAAACGTTGCTACAACACTTATAGGCAGTGTACCTAATCGTAGAGTAGTGTAGTTTTTAGTAAGTCCGGTTCGTTTCACAGGGAGCTGGCTAAGTTTAACGCTATATATATTTTAAACTATATTTGTATAAATATATATATATATATATATATATATATATATATATATATATATATATATATATATATATATATATATATATATATATATATAAGTAGTATTATTATTATTATAAAAGGGGGTTTTTACCGTTTAGTGACAGGTTTTTCGATTTTATGTCTTAAGTCACAATTAAAACCTAATGTAAAATATTAAATATAAATACAACTTAATTTAAAGCGTAAAGTAAATGACGATAAATAAAAGTGCGATAATTAAAAGTGCGATAATTAAAATGACGATAAATAAAAGTGCAATGAGATATAAAATAAAGGAATTATGCTTATTTAAACTTCCGTAATCATGATGTTCGACGTGTTGATTTTAATTTATTACCATGGGTTAATTGTCCTTTGTCCTGGATTATTCGATATGTTCATCTGGTTTTTGTCCATAACAGTCCATCGGTCATAAATATAAAGTGCCAGTGTCCTCGTCAAATTACCCTTATACCCGGAGTCAAATATTCCAACTAATTAAAGATTTAAACTATGACGCAGTTATCACTTCTGTCAACAATTACACCAGTTATCACTGTATGTAATTCACCCCTGTTTTGATTAGATATGAATATTAATTTACCCACTTGATCAGTTTGAATAATTAATTACCCAACCCGAATAATTAATTAAATGATTATAATAGATTTCGTATGAATGTCACTAAATAGGACAACCATAATCATTATTAATTATTAAGTTAATTAATTTGAAGATAGGTTCGACAGACTCCAATGAGTTGTCACTCAATTAGACAATACCTCCCATCTATTAATAGTCCATAGTCAAATGCCCACAAGTGTCGGTCTTTTGTTCAAACATTAATTATGGTACAAAATCCAATAACCCTGTCTTTAATATTTAGTCTAACATCACGATTACTTCGGCTCAAATAAGCATAATAATAACTTAGTTACGATACATTAATTTAAAAAGGAAGAACATAGCTTACAGTGATTATTTATCGTGTAGCGTTACACGGACAGAGTTTCGACTTTAAAACCCGTAAAACATTTCTTACAGTAACTCAATTATTATTAACTTAATATTAAAATTAATATTATAATTATATATATATATATATATATATATATATATATATATATATATATATATATTATGTTTACATAGAGAAAGAAAGAAGAAAAGGTGTACATAATTCGCTAAAAACGCCGCCTTTTATAGCACTTGGCCAGGTTCTGACCTCCATACGATCACATGGATTTTGTGCCTTCTGGCCATGCGATCGCATGGCCCTCTGATCCAGTCATATGCTTTTGTTTTCTAGTTTGCCGACGTTTTATTTAAATATATATATATATATATATATATATATATATATATATATAATATAATTTATATTAATTATATATATATATATATATTATATTATATTCTTTTGCATAGTTGACTTGTAATTTTAGCTTCGTTGACTCGCGCGTTGATGCTCGGTTCATGTCTCGGTTCCGGATTTTCGAACGTCCTTTCGTACGCGTAGATATCGTGTACTTTGCATTCTGCGGCTCGTACTCTTGTCATTTTTAGATGTTTCTTATCAATAAATGGAACCACTTGAATTATATCTTGTTCATTTGAGATTTTTGGTCATTTGCGTCTTTAAATCGTCGTTTTCTTCTTTTGTCTTCGCACTTATTTATTTAAACGAATATTACATAAAAATAGAACAATTGCAACTAAAAGCTTTACATATTGGAAGGATATTGTACCTAAATATATATTCATTTGGAGCACTATCAATTTCATATTTTTATTTCTCATAAACATCATGCACGCATATAGCCATCTGCATAAAAATCATTCATATGGATTGAACACCTGGTAACCGACATTAACCATAATGCATAGAATATCCCCACAGATATCGACGTCTGTATAATAATAATCTCGAAGTACTAAAGCCATCCATATACATGAATGGGGGTTGTTAGGCCCAATAGATATATCTTTAGGATTCGCGTCAATTAGGGGCCATTTCCCTAATTATTAGGTTACCAGACTTGAAGGGCGATATTCGATTTCGATAATCCAACCATAGAATGTAATTTCGATTACATGTGTCTATTTCGTAAAACATTTATAAAAGTAGCGCATGTATTCTCAGTCTCAAAAATATATATTGCAAAAGCATTTAAAAGGGGAGCAAATGAAACTCACGATGCGATTTCTTTGTAGTAAAAATATGCATTCAACAGAACTGAACAATGCAGGGCTGGCCTCGGATTCACGAACCTATATCAAGTATATATATTAAAACATATAATCGTAATCGAACAAGTTTATGTTTTATTATTAATTGTTATGTTAGTAATTTGTATGTTTCATTAATAACTAAATTAACAATACTTATTTTATATACTTTAGATAAATAATTAGTATTTATTATGAAAATATTAATGTTGTTATGTGATATGTTTTAAATATATTCTTATATAGCTATTTATTTGGTAAAATAATATTAATAATAATAAATAAAAATTTGTATCTTTTTATGATAATAATAATAATACTAAAAGTATTTAGATTTAGTAATGATACTGATATTAATAGTTTTGATAATAATACTAATAATAAAAGTAATGTTAGTAAAAATAATATTTTTAATAAAAATGATAATAATGATAAGATAAAAATGTTAGCTTTCATAGAAATAATATTTTAAATAATAATGGTACTTTTAATAAAAATGATGATTTTAATTGAAATTTTAATAGTCATATTAATAATAATACCAATATTAATGTTAAATGATAATTCTAATACTATTATTAATAATAATGATACTTTTAGTAATAATGGCCACAATAATAATACTTATGATAATCATAATACTAATATACTCATATTAATAATAATATTATATATTTTAGTAATAATAATAATGATAATAATATTAATTATACTAATAATCTTATTTCTAATATTGATAATAATAATAATAATTACTTAATAACAATCAACAATAAATAATAATAATAATAATAATAATAATAATAATAATAATAACAATAATAATAATAATGAAATAATAATAATAAGAGTATTGGTAATAACTACATCAAAGGAGTAGCCCTTAAAAAAAAGAATGCCCAAGCCCGGGTTTGAACCCGCAACCTCCCGCTAACCCGAAAATTCCTTAACCATTACTCCATTTGTGATTTCATGAAATAATTCCTAACTAAAACTATATAATCCGACATTTCTGTTTCCTTTCTTCTTCATCAATAACAATCATCATCATGTATCATTTACTTCCTTCGATCACAGCTAAACGGAAAAAAATAGAGACAATCGCTAGTAGATGGTAACGGCCCAACAAGCATAAACAAACATGGCCCAACAGTTATATTTTGATATATTCGGCCCAGATGTATTTAACAAAGCCCGATATCAACTCAAACAAGATTTAGCCCAACTAGCAAAAGAAATTCGGCCCAACAAACAGCTGGATCCTCTCGGTCCAAATGAATAATTAAATGGTTTGATTAAAACAGGAGGTTTCGAATGACAGAATCAAAACAAGAAAAAAATATCCCGTATGCACTCATCTTTATTTCATCATCATCACCTCATCTTCCATTTACATAAAACATCATTATCATCTTTATCATATTAATCATCATTGTATCACCCACTCTTCATCATCATCATTAGATCATCATTAACAACATCAATGGGCAGTAGCAGTTCAATTGGAAAAGAACAGGAAACAAAGAAAAAGAAAAGAAAATAGAAGCGTAGCAGTAATAGTTTATATCAGACAGAAAGATATGGTAACGGCTGTAGGTTCATGGTATTTGATGATGAATTTTTCGAACATGAACATGAAATATATATCAATGGTTTCGAGTGATGATTGGGCTGTAACCCGAAACAAGTAACAAAAAATAAGAATATAGTAACAGCAAGGGAAAGAGCAGTAAATAAGAGAGTGGGTTGCAGTTTGGTTCGAGTATGACAGGAGACAGAAAATAAGATGACGAGTTGGTGGCGGTTTAGATAGTGGTTTACGAAAAGAAAAAAAATAAGAGAGAGAGAGAGAGAGAGAGAGGAAAATAGAGAGAGATAGGTGGTGGTGGTTAACGAAAGTGAAGGTAATCGATGGTTACAGTGGTGGGTGTTCGATGAGGGTATGTGTAGTGGTAAAGGTGGTTGTCGTGCAAAGGTGATTGTTTCGGTTTGATCCTTTACTCGACAGAAAAGGAAACAAGTAGTAGTTGACTCGATGGTTTATGGTGGTCTATGTCTCGGCAACCCAACAGTAGCAGTAAACTATAGTAGCACTCCGAATAGCAGCTGTATTAATAAGTGGGTTTTGGTTTGGGTTACAACCAAACAAGATACAAATGGGTTACACTCCGATTTGCAGTTGTAGAAACAAATGGTTCTGTGATTGGAACAAAATAGAAGGAAAGTAGGGTTACATACATCATCTTTGTCATCTCTATAATTATTCATATCTCTGAATCATCATCTAACCATCCTCATCATCATCTTTATATTCACCATCACCACAGCCCCTTCATCATCATCATCATCATCATCATCATCATCATCAGAAATAGAATAGAAACAGAAAGGCTGCAGTAGCAACAACAGGGATATTGCAGTAATTATAAATTGCAAGTTATGGTAGGGGTTTTTGAGGGTTTATGGACTGAATCAGAAAAAAATAACAGATGAAATGCATCAGGGATGGTGGCATTTTGGGTGATGAAACAGATGCGTAATAGCTTAGTAGCAGCAGTGAATCGAGCAATAAAGTAGTATATTGCAGTTGGCTTCGATCATCAAAACAGAAAACTCAGAAGTAACAGTAGTAGTTATGAATGAAGTGATAGTTTTCGAAGGTTTCATATTGGTGTTTGAACGTATAAGCACAAAAAAAGAAAACAAGATTATAGCAGTAGTTCTAAGCAAATGAAATGGTTGCATCAATTCACGATAGAAAGGAAAATAGGAACCGAATTGTTGGTGATGGTATAGTTTGAAACAGAAATGCAAAGTGATGGAGTGGTTGTGAGTTTGAAAAAGAAAAGCAAGGTGGTGGAAGGTGGTGATAGGGTGGAGGTTGATGGTGAAAGAGTAGGGTGGTGGTTCCCGGTTGAAGTGGTGTCCTCCGGTGAGTGTGTGGTAGTCGATAAAGAAGGAGACGGATGGAGATTGTAATGTGGTGAATATGATATGTCATATGCATATATAAGTGATATATATATATATATATATATATATATATATATATATATATATATATATATATATATATATATATATATATATATATATATATATATATATATATATATATATCTTGTACGTGTAATGAAAAGGCAATGAGCATACTAATCTTCAATTAGCCACAGTATTTCAATCAAACACAGTACTTCACTTTAATAATTTAACTCTCGTGAAGTTTACTTGTTTTCATACTACCGACAGTTTTCACGGACTATTATTTCGTACTTCATTGTTACCCAGTGGCGAATAAAAGTGTTCAGAAAAATTCCATATTTTTAAATTAACTATATTTATTTATTTTGGTGATTGTGGTATAAAATTCAATCATTAAATATTTAAAATTATTAAACAAGAATTAACTCACTGTCCACTCCCGATCCCAGATAAAATATAAAATTTTTTTAAAACTTAACAAATAGTTTCTAAATACATATTAAATAAGCCTCTAAATTATATAACTCATTATCGAATCACCGTTTATTTTTAAATCACATAAGTTCGAATTTAACTTGCTTAATATCGATCGAATGACAATTGAGTGTTACTGTCGTTTACTAAATAGATTCGAAATCACAATGTATATATTTAATACACTTTATTTACATAATTAATTTTAATAACAATAACATATAATATTTTAAATTATATTTTCAATTGTATATATATATATATATATATATATATACACACACACATACACACATATCTATTTACAATTAATTGTTCGTGAATCGTTGGGAACAATTGAAGAGTAATTGCATATATGAAAACAGTTCAAAATTTTGAGACTCAACATTACAGACTTTGCTTATCGTGTCAAAAATACTAAATCGTATTGAGAGTTTGATTTGAAATTAGTTGAAATTTTCCGGGTCATCACAATCTCCATCCATTCACTAAATCCAAAAGTTCCCAGATTTGTGTAATCTACCTTTTCATAAACGTTGTTATCCCTGCTGATACTGAAGGCCCTTTTTATACCTTTATGAAACTTGATGATTTTACCAGGGTTAGACCTTCTGGTCATCACATCAACATATTTTCTCTTGAAGAAATGATCAGTTAATTCTTTTGTTCTTTCAGTTTCTTTTGGAGCTTCTGGAGGAACCTTCTCAGCATCTTCAATTCTATCAAAGACCTTGTCCTGAGCTTTAACTTATGACTTTTGCTAATTTGAGAGATTTAGCTTCTTATTTTCTATCAGCAGCCAGTTTAGCTTCCTGCTCCCTAAGCCTCAACCTTTCAGCATATTCAACATCATCCCTTCTTTGTTGTTCAAGTTAAACACTTGTAATATATTCATTGATTGTGATGTTCAGGGGTTTTGCTGCAGCTATCAATTGCCTGCCTTCATCAGTAACCATGGCATTGCAATATTGTTGTAGATCCATACCCAGTTGCACAGCCTCATAAAAGAGTGCCTTCTCCTCATCAGTATGAAGTCTTTGGCCACTATTCTCTAAGACGAGACCAATAGGAATGTTGCATTCTATAGCATCAATGTAGAATTGTTGGTCAAGAGGATGATACAACATTCTGTTCTGATAAATTCTCTCTGTTCTTCCTACTTCCTGTATGCTAAGCAGCTCATAAATAGAAATCTCAAGCCTGTAAGCCTCCCTTTCATCTGGATTCATCTTCCTAGGATCATGCTTCTTTCATGCAACTGGTTCATCTTCCCAAGTAGTGTGTTTATCATTTTTCTTTAGGAAAGATGGAGGACATTGATATGGTAATTCTACTGTGCTAGAAGGACCCAATGGTTCATAAAAATGAAGATCACCCAGTGTCCTGTCAAAGCAAGTGCGAATGCCTGCTGGTAGTGGTGATAGCACAAACGTTGAGTTGCCACTACCCCAGATAGTATAATCAGCAACAATAGCAGAATCATTATCAGGTTTAGCTCCCAGCTCATCCTCCTTTGCTGGGTCTTCTATACTTCTATCTCCTAGCATCACACTTCTGGCTGGGTCTTCTGTCTCAACACTTTGCTGGGTCTTCTATACTTCTATCTCCCAGCAGCACACTTCTAGCTGTGTCTTCATTACCAGCTGACTTATTAGTATCAGCTGGTACAACTGCCATAATATCTTTATTAGCTGCCTTGAATAAGGGCTCTTTCCTTAGGGGCTGGTTGTCCTTAGGTGCAGATTTTACCCTTTGTTTATCAATTGGTTTGGGTTCAGCTAATGGTTCTTGTATGGATGCTGGTTCTTGTGGAGGAAATAGGAGAGTTATTGCAAGATGCTCCCCCTCAGTAGCAGACAGATCTGTCTCTACTGGCTTCTCATCATCACCATCAAGGTTAACAACTTCTACTGGCTTTGATTGTGTAGCTGGCTGAGCAGGAGTTGCTGGTTGAGAGGGTTGGCTAAATTTCATCATACCATCCAGCCATTTAAGAAATACATCCGCCCTCTCTCCCCCTGACCTATTAGAATCCAAGTACCTTTGAATCCCTTCAGGTGTCATGTTCCTTATTCTTTCTGCTCGCTCAACATACAGTTTTGCCTTCTTCTTGTCATATTTCACCATGAACTTAACATTTCTTTTTCGTGCATCTATCTTATATTGATTAATGCTGAGCAGCGCATTGTGAATTTCAAGTTGATCACGAGAGAGACCTCTTCTATGCTCAATTCTGTGCTTTTTCTTTGCAGCATAGGCCTCAAATCTAGCATTAAAGGCATCATTTAAGTCCTGCTGTTTCTTCTGGTGTCTCTCCATTTTTCATTTTAATTTCCTTTCAATGAATTGAGAGGCAACAAAAGATTCAGCCAAAGCCAGTTCAGACACATTATCAATGGACTTACTGCCAGAATCAATATTATCCACATGTGTGGCATGAATGCTGGGTTGAGATCCACCAGCACCCTTAGCACCTGCTTCAGTATGAGTGTTACTGGGCTTAGGGCCAGTTCTTCCTTGGACATTATCACCATCATCACTACCATCATCTCTCCTCTACTGTTTTGGAGCCTTTTCATGCTCATGCTCCCTCTCAGATTGTTTTCTCTTCTTTTGATGTTTAGATTTCTTCTCTCCCTTTTTTGTCATCAGCAAGGGCAGAAGTAGAGCCTGGGGGAACACTTACATCAAGATCACTATCAGTATTAGGTATTGAAAATGCAAAGTTATTCCATTCAACATCAGCAGGAGATAGGTGAGCACCAGGGTCAACACCATATTGTTGAAGACATAGGTTGGATGTTCTTACTTCATTTCTAGCAACACCCATGGCTATCTGATTAACACCAGCTCTTACATCAGCCATTCATTACATTGTCTCAACCATTCTAATATAAGCAGTAGCAGGAATCATTGTAGCCATTTTCTGTTCATATGCCTCCACCCTCTCTTCCAACATTCTGTTCTCATCATTGAGGAATCTATTTCTTGATCTCTCAAGATCCAATTCAGCTTGAAGGCGAGTGATATGATTAGTGTATTTGTTATGAGAGATGATTCGCTGCTTAACTCTTCCTCTTCTTCATAATGTTGCCTGATAGTCGCAACTGCTAGATCAGTAAAAGCATTAGTTTGACGCAGCGGAGCTTCAATGGCTGAAGAAGTGATACAGCCAGCTCATCTAATGGCTTCAGCAACATTATCAATAATGGTGTCCCTGATGGTATTTTGAATATCAGGTGTGATTCTGGCAACTGTCCGATAAACGGCAAGGGTAGATAACCCTTCCATTTCAAAAACATCAACTGCACTGGTTGATGGTTGTGTAGTAGTAGCAATGATAGGAGTACCACTGTGGGGTGGTGGAGGTGGAAGGTCAGAATCTGACTCATCACCATGATCACCATCATTTTTACCTTCACCCGAAGGCTTAGAACCACTAGTATCCTTGGTAGGAGAATCAGCTGCATCAGTATCAAGATCCATTGGTTTGTCTTTGGAGCCAGTAGCATTATCAGAAACTACTGACTCTTCCTTACCAGTACCTTTATCAGCATCACCATTAGATGAAGAAGATGATGAGGAAGAAGTTGATGAACCATAAGGTACTAGCGAATCAGGAATATTTTGCATTACAACTTTACCAGTATCTGGATCATAGATAAATTTGAGAGGCCTCCATGTACCAGGCCATGGGGAGGCAGCAGGAACCATACCAAAGAAATGGTAGTATGGCTGCTCATTGAAGTTATCAAGCGTAGCCAGCCTCTCATATACTTCTTCTCTTGTTGGTTAGTCCATTTGTGCAAGTAGCTGAGTCAGCTCCTCATCAGGCAGTTTGCTAGCTGTAACTAAAGCACTTTGTGGATCAATAGTCAACTGGTCCACCAGGAGGGCAATTTTAGGAGTAATGGAGACTCCCTTATAAAAAAATTTAGGTACAACCTCCTATGGATCTGGTACTCGGCAAACATACATAGGCTTTTAGAAAAATGGCAGCCTTAGAAGATTCAGTAGTGGCAGTAGCCTGGGTACCAGCATCCTCTGGTGTTTCCTGGGAACCAGTAGCAGAAGATAACGATGCAGTAGGTGGAGCAGCAGTGTCCACATCACCTTGAAAGAAGGTATTCGATGTTGTATCAGAAACAGTAAGATTACCAGCAGCATCCACAATAATGAATTCTCTTAAGGCAGTAGGAGCAATAGCCAAGTTCAGTAACCATAACCTCCTCAGAAAAAATAACACGAGCAGCGTCCAGAGTACCACCAATAATGGTAGTATCAACAACTCTGTCAGCAGTGACCTCATTAACAGCAGGAGGAGGTTCAATAACCATATCATCAACTACTTCAGAATCAGTAGTTGGAGCAGTATCACTAAGGATAGGAGGAGGAATAAAAGAATCATCAGCAATAGCCATCTCCTCGCTAATAGTTGAAACAGTGGAACCAGTAACGTCTTCATCCCCAGTATCACCAGCAGTAGTAGGTTTATCAATAGCTATATCAGGTCCAATACCAATAACAACAGAAGGCTCGCCAGTACCAGTCACAGCACCAGTAGACACAATATCAGCTGCCCTGCTAAGATTTGAAACAATGGAACAAGTTATGTTAACAATAGTAGAATCAAATAAATTTGACTCAACAATTGCATCTGATGTTGGTCTCTATGGACAAACGTGTGTTTTAGTTAGCCCTTCGATTGAGGCAGAGTATGGTATCTGTAAGTGCAGTTGTGACTTTGCTGACTCATTGGCAACACATGATGACTCAGATGGTGTAAGGTTTTAGCTGGTTTAGATATATTAGTATGACTCTTATCATGATCTAAGTTATAAGTAGGCTGAGCAGTAGCCTGAGCTGGTTCAACACGATGAGGACCCAGCTCAAGTCTGCTTTGGGGGTCAAGTATGTTCTCTGCTAGTTGTGCTGCCAGCAGAGGATATTTCTTGAAGTATGATTTTGAAAAATGTGGAAGTGCCTGGTTAGAAGAGTATGGGCTGCTACTCTTCTTAACACTAGTTTTAAAACCAGTCAGCTTGAGAATATTTGAGTCAGCAGATAAAAGATTTTTAATTATGTTAGTTATTTCTGTTGTTTGGTCTAGAGACGCACCAGGTTCCATAGCAGCATCCTTTGCAGGAGCAGCAGTTGAGACTGGTGCTTTCTCCCCTGTGACCTGCTTAGAGCCAGCTTTCATTCGTTTAGCTTTTCCCGTTACCAAGAAATGGATGAGCAACGGATTCCAAAACTAGAAGTGGGTAGTCAGTATATAAGACTAGAGTTGTTCTTTATGATCAGAGAGCACTAGATTCTAATACAACTACTGCTTTACTTATTTCTGCGATGGTGACTGTTCTAGTTGTGGTAGCTGGCTGCTTGCGTTTCTTGGCTGGCTTTCACTGAGCTCCCTCCCCCTCAGCTGGTGCAGGACCAGAGGCAGTTATTTGGGTAGCTTCACTCCGAGCAGCAAGATACTCGAGCATCCCTGGCGTCAGACTAGTATATGGAGCAGCTGGTGCTTCTTTAGTCATCCCCCTTTGTTTTAATAGCAGGTCGATGTAAAGATCAGTAATTTGTGTGTAAGCATCACTCAGCTCATTTTCAAAAACATGGCTTAAAAACCTTGGAAAGGGGATCAAATTGCTTCTTTTGGGTGCAAGCACCATTTCCCTTAACCTTAAGAATATCTCAGCAGCATAATCAATGTTGCGATTAAATAACAACCCATGACTAATATTGAGCTCAAAGTCAGAGCACTTGTCAAAACTTCCAGATTTTTAGCTTATGCACTGTGTCAGCAAACCAAAAAAGTAATACCACAAGGGTGGCATGTTCTTCCTTAACGGGCTGTGGGCCACTGGACCAGCATATCCAATAGCTTCCAGCACTTCTCTCCTAAAATCATCACATGGTAGTGAATCAACGAATGGTCCATCTGGCAGTTACAGAGCTCGTCGAATAGCATCAACGGTTATAGAGTAGGTTTGGGTGTCAGTAACCATGCCACAAACACATGGAGTACCCTGTTGAGTATTGGCCATCATTGCCGTATACCAGAATCTGCCTAGACAGGCCGGATAAAATTGTGAAGGAACCTGTAGTGACCTGAACTTTTCCATGTTTATATATATTAATTGAGATTGATATTTACATGATTAAATGTTTCCAACATGTTAAGCAATCAAACTTGTTAAGACTTGATTAATTGAAATATGTTTCATATAGACAATTGACCACCCAAGTTGACCGGCGATTCACGAACGTTAAAACTTGTAAAAACGACTTGACGATATATATATGGATATACATATGGTTAACATGAGATTATGATAAGTAAGTATCTCCATAAGTATATTAACAATGAGTTATATACATATAAACAAGACTACTAACTTAAGGATTTCGAAACGAGACATATATGTAACGATTATCGTTGTAACGACATTTAAATGTATATATATCATATTAAGATATATTAATATATCATAATATCATGATAATATAATAATTTAACATCTCATTAGATATAATAAACAATGGGTTAACAACATTAATTGAGATCGTTAACTTAAAGGTTTCAAAACAACACTTACATGTAACGACTAACGATGACTTAACGACTCCGTTAAAATGTATATACATGTAGTGTATTTAGATGTATTAAAATACTTTTGGAAGACTTCAAGACATATATCAAAACACTCATACTTAACGAAAATGGTTACAGTTACTTTCCCATTCTTTTCTTTCATCAAGAATTCTAGTCGTATTCTTACCCGTATTATACACAGCTTCAAAACGTACTTACTATGGGTATATACCAATAGGAACTAGCATGGGATTCCACGCTTGATTATGTCATGTATGACTAATCAATTTTAACTTCTACCATGAGCTAGTCAACTAACTAGAACTCCTTTTAACCCCACTCACCACTCACCAATTAACACTCATCATTCACTCCATTTCACTTCCAAATCTCTTTCTAATTCTCTCTCAACACACCCACACTATTATGAACGTATTTTTCCAGTAGTTAATCATCATCTTCATCAAAAATCACTTCAAGAATCAAGCTATAATCATCATAGGAAGAACACTTCAAGAATACTTCAAAAATCCCTTCAAGTTTACTAATTTACTTCCAAGCTTCCTAATCCATTCCAAGTAATCATCTAAGATCAAGAAACCTTTGTTATATACAGTAGGTTATCTTTCTTATTCAAGGTAATATTCATATTCAAACTTTGATTCAATTTCTATAACTATAAACTATCTTAATTCGAGCAAAAATCTTACTTGAACTTGTTTTTGTGTCATGATCCTACTTCAAGAACTTTCAAGCCATCCAAGATCCTTTGAAGCTAGATCATTTCTTGTCACTTCCAGTAGGTTTACCTACTAAACTTGAGGTAGTAATGATGTTCATAACATCATTCGATTCATATATATAAAACTATCTTATTCGAAGGTTTAAACTCGTAATCACTTGAACATAGTTTAGTTAATTCTAAACTTGTTCGCAAACAAAAGTTAATCCTTCTAACTTGACTTTTAAAATTAACTAAACACATGTCCTATATCTATATGATATGCTAACTTAATGATTTAAAACCTGGAAACACGAAAAACACCGTAAAACCGGATTTACGCCGTCGTAGTAACACCGCGGGCTGTTTTGGGTTAGTTAATTAAAAACTATGATAAACTTTGATTTAAAAGTTGTTATTCTGAGAAAATGATTTTTATTATGAACATGAAACTATATCCAAAAATTATGGTTAAACTCAAAGTGGAAGTATGTTTTCTAAAATGGTCATCTAGACGTCGTTCTTTCGACTGAAATGACTACCTTTACAAAAACGACTTGTAACTTATTTTTCCGACTATAAACCTATACTTTTTCTGTTTAGATTCATAAAATACAGTTCAATATGAAACCATAGCAATTTGATTCATTCAAAACGGATTTAAAATGAAGAAGTTATGGGTAAAACAAGATTGGATAATTTTTCTCATTTTAGCTACGTGAAAATTGGTAACAAATCTATTCCAACCATAACTTAATCAACTTGTATTGTATATTATGTAATCTTGAGATACCATAGACACGTATACAATGTTTCGACCTATCATGTCGACACATCTATATATATTTCGGAACAACCATAGACACTCTATATGTGAATGTTGGAGTTAGCTATACAGGGTTGAGGTTGATTCCAAAATATATATAGTTTGAGTTGTGATCAATACTGAGATACGTATACACTGGGTCGTGGATTGATTCAAGATAATATTTATTGATTTATTTCTGTACATCTAACTGTGGACAACTAGTTGTAGGTTACTAACGAGGACAGCTGACTTAATAAACTTAAAACATCAAAATATATTAAAAGTGTTGTAAATATATTTTGAACATACTTTAATATATATGTATATATTGTTATAGGTTCGTGAATCAACAGTGGCCAAGTCTTACTTCTCGACGAAGTAAAAATCTGTGAAAGTGAGTTATAGTCCCACTTTTAAAATCTAATATTTTTGGGATGAGAATACATGCAGGTTTTATAAATGATTTACAAAATAGACACAAGTACGTGAAACTACATTCTATGGTTGAATTATCGAAATCGAATATGCCCCTTGTTATTAAGTCTGGTAATCTAAGAATTAGGGAACAGACACCCTAATTGATGCGAATCCTAAAGATAGATCTATTGGGCTTAACAAACCCCATCCAAAGTACCGGATGCTTTAGTACTTTGAAATTTATATCATATCCGAAGGGTGTCCCGGAATGATGGGGATATTCTTATATATGCATCTTGTTAATGTCGGTTACCAGGTGTTCACCATATGAATGATTTTTATCTCTATGTATGGGATGTGTATTGAAATATGAAATCTTGTGGTCTATTATTATGATTTGATATATATAGGTTAAACCTATAACTCACCAACATTTTTGTTGACATTTTAAGCATGTTTATTCTCAGGTGATTATTAAGAGCTTCCGCTGTTGCATACTTAAATAAGGACAAGCTTTGGAGTCCATGCTTGTATGATATTGTGTAAAAACTGCATTCAAGAAACTTATTTTTTTGTAACATATTTGTATTGTAAACCATTATGTAATGGTCGTGTGTAAACAGGATATTTTAGATTATCATTATTTGATAATCTACGTAAAGCTTTTTTTAAACCTTTATTGATGAAATAAAGGTTATGGTTTGTTTAAAAATGAATGCAGTCTTTGAAAAATGTCTCATATAGAGGTCAAAACCTCGCAACGAAATCAATTAATATGGAACGTTTTTAATCAATAAGAACGGGACATTTCAGTTGGTATCCGAGCGATGGTCTTAGAGAACCAGAATTTTGCATTAGTGTGTCTTATCTAGTTTGTTAGGATGCATTAGTGAGTCTGGACTTCGACCGTGTTTACTTGAAAAATGATTGCTTAACAAATTTTGTTGGAAACTATATATTTTTAACATGTGAATATTATGTGATATATTAATCTCTTAACGCGTTTGATATTATGTGATAGATGTCTACCTCTAGAACAAGTCTCATTGACTCACCTAATAATAATGAAGAGTCAAATGTAAATTGGAATGATTCGTGGACTGATTCACAAGTTCCCGAAGAGGAACCGGAAGAAGAGTCGGAACCAGAAGAAGAATCGGAATCGGAAGAAGAATCGGAACCGGATGAAGAAATAGAACCGGTGGGGGAAATAATAAAACGGTTAAGTAAAAGAAAATCCTCAACCAACCGACCAAGGTTAATTATGGTCAATGGTGTTTCCGCTAAGGAAGCAAAATATTGGGAGGATTACCAATTCTCCGATGAATCGGATTCCGACGAGAATTCCGATGATGTTATAGAAATTACCCCAACTGAATTTAAAAAGGCAAAAGAAAATAATAAGGGAAAGGGCATAAAAATAGAGAAATCTAATTCCAACCCCGATGAACTTTATATGTATCGTCAACCCCCGAAGTCCTTAAGTTGTAACAATGACCCGGGAACCTCTAAACCACCAGGTTTTTCTAAACCAATGTGGAAAATAACGGCTCGTATTAGGGGAACATCATATATCCCTAGAAACTTGGGAAAACGAACCAAAACCAAAGAAGAAGAAACAAGCGAGTCGGAATAAGATAGTTGTATTCGTGTGGTGTAATATATGTAATATAGTGTGCTTATGCTTTATGATATATGTAAAAATTGCTTGTATTAATAAGTATTTTTTTATGAATCTAACTCTTGTCTATTTTACAGTATAAAAACACAAAATGGATAGACAACCCAATATTTTAAGAGACCTACCCGGAGACATGATTGATGAAATCTTGTCTAGAGTCGGTCAGAATTCCTCGGCACAACTATTTAAGGCGAGATCAGTTTGTAAGACATTCGAAGAACGTTCCAAGAATGATTTGGTTTATAAAAGGCTTTCGTTCGGAAGATGGGGGATATCACATTGGGAAATCCATAAGTTACGATGTGTTTACTTTGACGCATATATTGCGGGGAACCCAAATGCTATTTTACGCAACGGGTTAAGAAATTATTTTGACTCAGTATATCCAAATATAGGACTTCGTGATTTAGAAAAAGCGGCTAACATGCAACATAAAGAAGCATGTTATGCTTACGGGTTAGTAATGTTCGCTTCTCACCAAAGTGAGAACAAGAACATCGGGCTACAACTATTAAACAAAACGTTCCCTCAAGTGACGGAGTCGGTAATTGGGGTAAGAAATGAGGTTTTTAGGTTATTACGAGACTGTTGGTCATTACGTAACCCTCGTCCCTTTGACGACGTTACAACACGCTGTCTTATCAAAGGCCATAACAGTTACGTTCCACAAGACCAAGGATGGGAAGTAATCCTAGTAAAACCAGAATGCATGACTTGTTTCTGGACGTATGAATTACGTGTCTTTATTGCCTTTGCTGAACGACTTGTGTACTAGCTAGAATTATCTTCACAACCATCTTGTATCAAATTTATTGTGTGCTATATTTCATGCTATATGTAAAATAAGCGGTATTGTAAGTTTGTAAAATATTGTGTAAAAGTTTGAACGCGAAATATTATTACAATCAGTTTTTCATATAGAATTGTAGTAGTTGAATTGTATATTAGCTACTAAGTATGAACTTAACGGGTAGGTACTACCCGAATTTAAACTTATAAAACGCTAATATGAAGAAAAAGCTTTTATAAATGAGTTCATATTATGCTACGAAATACTATTAACTACTCTTAATATTCTGTATGATTAACTTGTTCCATTTAACTATTTTGAAGGAAATGGCACCGACTACTCGACACACCGTGAATATGAATGAAGAGGAATTCCGTACTTTTCTAGCTTCAAACATAGCCGCAGTACAGGCTGCGCTATATACCAACAATAACCTTGGATCTGGCAGTACAGGAAATCGTGTAGGATGCACCTACAAAGAATTCACTGCCTGCAAACCTTTGGAATTTGATGGAACCGAAGGACCGATCGGATTGAAACGGTGGACCGAGAAGGTCGAATCGGTGTTTGCCATAAGTAAGTGTACTGAAGAGGACAAAGTGAAGTACGCTACACATACCTTTACAGGTTCTGCGTTAACATGGTGGAATACCTATCTAGAGCAAGTGGGACAAGATGATGCGTACGCACTACCGTGGTCAGCATTCAAGCACTTGATGAACGAGAAGTACCGTCCCAGAACCGAGGTCAATAAGCTCAAGACAGAACTTAGAGGGTTACGAACCCAAGGATTTGATATTACCACGTATGAAAGACGATTCACAGAATTGTGCCTATTGTGTCCGGGAGCATTCGAAGATGAGGAAGAGAAGATCGACGCGTTTGTGAAAGGATTACCAGAAAGAATCCAAGAAGATATAAGTTCACACGAGCCCGCCTCCATACAACAGGCATGTAGAATGGCTCACAAACTAGTGAACCAGATTGAAGAAAGAATTAAAGAACAGACTGCTGAAGAGGCCAATGTGAAGCAAGTCAAAAGAAAGTGGGAGGAAAATGGTGATAAGAATCACCAATACAACAACAACAACAATCGCAACATCAATCGCAACTACAACAAACGGCTCAACAACAACAACAACAACAACAACAACAACAACAACAGCAACTACAACAATCATCCCAACAACAATAATAACCGCAACAACAACAACAATCAGAAACAGCTATGCCAAAGGTGTGAAAAGTATCACTCAGGGTTCTGCACCAAATTTTGCAACAAGTGTAAAAGAAATGGTCATAGCGCGGCGAAGTGTGAGGTCTACGGACCAGGGGTTAATAGAACAAAAGGAACAAATGGTGTCGGAACGAGTAATGGCGGAGCAAGTAGTGTCGGAGCAAGCTATGCCAATGTAGTTTGTTATAAATGTGGAAAACCGGGCCACATTATTAGAAATTGCCCGAACCAGGAGAACACGAATGGACAAGGCCGCGGAAGAGTTTTCAATATTAATGCGGCAGAGGCACAGGAAGACCCGGAGCTTGTTACGGGTACATTTCTTATTGACAATAAATCTGCTTACGTTTTATTTGATTCGGGTGCGGATAGAAGCTATATGAGTAGAGATTTTTGTGCTAAATTAAGTTGTCCATTGACGCCTTTGGATAGTAAATTTTTACTCGAATTAGCAAATGGTAAATTAATTTCAGCAGATAATATATGTCGGAATCGAGAAATTAAACTGGTTAGCGAAACATTTAAGATTGATTTGATACCAGTAGAGTTAGGGAGTTTTGATGTGATAATCGGTATGGACTGGTTGAAAGAAGTGAAAGCAGAGATCGTTTGTTACAAAAATGCAATTCGCATTATACGAGAAAAAGGAAAACCCTTAATGGTGTACGGAGAAAAGGGCAACACGAAACTACATCTTATTAGTAATTTGAAGGCACAAAAACTAATAAGAAAAGGTTGCTATGCTGTTCTAGCACACGTCGAGAAAGTACAAACTGAAGAAAAGAGCATCAATGATGTTCCCATTGCAAAAGAATTTCCCGATGTATTTCCGAAAGAATTACCGGGATTACCCCCACAACGATCCGTTGAATTTCAAATAGATCTTGTACCAGGAGCTGCACCAATAGCTCGTGCTCCTTACAGACTCGCACCCAGCGAGATGAAAGAACTGCAAAGCCAATTACAAGAACTTTTAGAGCGTGGTTTCATTCGACCAAGCACATCACCGTGGGGAGCTCCTGTTTTGTTTGTTAAGAAGAAAGATGGTACATTCAGGTTGTGTATCGACTACCGAGAGTTGAACAAACTTACCATCAAGAACCGCTACCCACTACCGAGAATCGACGACTTATTTGATCAACTACAAGGCTCGTCTGTTTATTCAAAGATTGACTTACGTTCCGGGTATCATCAAATGCGTGTGAAAGAAGATGATATTCCAAAGACTGCTTTCAGAACACGTTACGGTCATTACGAGTTTATGGTCATGCCGTTTGGTTTAACTAATGCACCAGCTGTGTTCATGGACCTTATGAACCGAGTGTGTGGACCATACCTTGACAAGTTTGTCATTGTTTTCATTGATGACATACTTATTTACTCAAAGAATGACCAAGAACACGGTGAACATTTGAGAAAGGTGTTAGAAGTATTGAGGAAGGAAAAATTGTACGCTAAGTTTTCAAAGTGTGCATTTTGGTTGGAAGAAGTTCAATTCCTCGGTCACATAGTGAACAAAGAAGGTATTAAGGTGGATCCGGCAAAGATAGAAACTGTTGAAAAGTGGGAAACCCCGAAAACTCCGAAACACATACGCCAGTTTTTAGGACTAGCTGGTTACTACAGAAGGTTCATCCAAGACTTTTCCAGAATAGCAAAACCCTTGACTGCATTAACGCATAAAGGGAAGAAATTTGAATGGAATGATGAACAAGAGAAAGCGTTTCAGTTATTGAAGAAAAAGCTAACTACGGCACCTATATTGTCATTGCCTGAAGGGAATGATGATTTTGTGATTTATTGTGACGCATCAAAGCAAGGTCTCGGTTGTGTATTAATGCAACGAACGAAGGTGATTGCTTATGCGTCTAGACAATTGAAGATTCACGAACAAAATTATACGACGCATGATTTGGAATTAGGCGCGGTTGTTTTTGCATTAAAGACTTGGAGGCACTACTTATATGGGGTCAAAAGTATTATATATACCGACCACAAAAGTCTTCAACACATATTTAATCAGAAACAACTGAATATGAGGCAGCGTAGGTGGATTGAATTGTTGAATGATTACGACTTTGAGATTCGTTACCACCCGGGGAAGGAAAATGTGGTAGCCGATGCCTTGAGCAGGAAGGACAGAGAACCCATTCGAGTAAAATCTATGAATATAATGATTCATAATAACATTACTACTCAAATAAAGGAGGCGCAACAAGGAGTTTTAAAAGAGGGAAATTTAAAGGATGAAATACCCAAAGGATCGGAGAAGCATCTTAATATTCGGGAAGACGGAACCCGGTATAGGGCTGAAAGGATTTGGGTACCAAGATTTGGAGATATGAGAGAAATGGTACTTAGAGAAGCTCATAAAACCAGATACTCAATACATCCTGGAACGGGGAAGATGTACAAGGATCTCAAGAAACATTTTTGGTGGCCGGGTATGAAAGCCGATGTTGCTAAATATGTAGGAGAATGTTTGACGTGTTCTAAGGTCAAAGCTGAGCATCAGAAACCATCAGGTCTACTTCAACAACCCGAAATCCCGGAATGGAAATGGGAAAACATTACCATGGATTTCATCACTAAATTGCCAAGGACTGCAAGTGGTTTTGATACTATTTGGGTAATAGTTGATCGTCTCACCAAATCAGCACACTTCCTACCAATAAGAGAAGATGACAAGATGGAGAAGTTAGCACGACTGTATTTGAAGGAAGTCGTCTCCAGACATGGAATACCAATCTCTATTATCTCTGATAGGGATGGCAGATTTATTTCAAGATTCTGGCAGACATTACAGCAAGCATTAGGAACTCGTCTAGACATGAGTACTGCCTATCATCCACAAACTGATGGGCAGAGCGAAAGGACGATACAAACGCTTGAAGACATGCTACGAGCATGTGTTATTGATTTCGGAAACAGTTGGGATCGACATCTACCGTTAGCAGAATTTTCCTACAACAACAGCTACCATTCAAGCATTGAGATGGCGCCGTTTGAAGCATTTTATGGTAGAAAGTGCAGGTCTCCGATTTGTTGGAGTGAAGTGGGGGATAGACAGATTACGGGTCCGGAGATTATACAAGAAACTACCGAGAAGATCATCCAAATTCAACAACGGTTGAAAACCGCCCAAAGTCGACAAAAGAGCTACGCTGACATTAAAAGAAAAGATATAGAATTTGAAATTGGAGAGATGGTCATGCTTAAAGTTGCACCTTGGAAAGGCGTTGTTCGATTTGGTAAGCGAGGGAAATTAAATCCAAGGTATATTGGACCATTCAAGATTATTGATCGTGTCGGACCAGTAGCTTACCGACTTGAGTTACCTCAACAACTCGCGGCTGTACATAACACTTTCCACGTCTCGAATTTGAAGAAATGTTTTGCTAAAGAAGATCTCACTATTCCGTTAGATGAAATCCAAATCAATGAAAAACTCCAATTCATCGAAGAACCCGTCGAAATAATGGATAGTGAGGTTAAAAGACTTAAGCAAAACAAGATACCAATTGTTAAGGTTCGATGGAATGCTCGTAGAGGACCCGAGTTCACCTGGGAGCGTGAAGATCAGATGAAGAAGAAATACCCGCATCTATTTCCAGAAGATTCATCAACACCTTCAACAGCTTAAAATTTCGGGACGAAATTTATTTAACGGGTAGGTACTGTAGTGACCTGAACTTTTCCATGTTTATATATATTAATTGAGATTGATATTTACATGATTAAATGTTTCCAACATGTTAAGCAATCAAACTTGTTAAGACTTGATTAATTGAAATATGTTTCATATAGACAATTGACCACCCAAGTTGACCGGCGATTCACGAACGTTAAAACTTGTAAAAACGACTTGACGATATATATATGGATATACATATGGTTAACATGAGATTATGATAAGTAAGTATCTCCATAAGTATATTAACAATGAGTTATATACATATAAACAAGACTACTAACTTAAGGATTTCGAAACGAGACATATATGTAACGATTATCGTTGTAACGACATTTAAATGTATATATATCATATTAAGATATATTAATATATCATGATATCATGATAATATAATAATTTAACATCTCATTAGATATAATAAACAATGGGTTAACAACATTAATTGAGATCGTTAACTTAAAGGTTTCAAAACAACACTTACATGTAACGACTAACGATGACTTAACGACTCCGTTAAAATGTATATACATGTAGTGTATTTAGATGTATTAAAATACTTTTGGAAGACTTCAAGACATATATCAAAACACTCATACTTAACGAAAATGGTTACAGTTACTTTCCCATTCTTTTCTTTCATCAAGAATTCTAGTCGTATTCTTACCCGTATTATACACAGCTTCAAAACGTACTTACTATGGGTATATACCAATAGGAACTAGCATGGGATTCCACTCTTGATTATGTCATGTATGACTAATCAATTTTAACTTCTACCATGAGCTAGTCAACTAACTAGAACTCCTTTTAACCCCACTCACCACTCACCAATTAACACTCATCATTCACTCCATTTCACTTCCAAATCTCTTTCTAATTCTCTCTCAACACACCCACACTATTATGAACGTATTTTTCCAGTAGTTAATCATCATCTTCATCAAAAATCACTTCAAGAATCAAGCTATAATCATCATAGGAAGAACACTTCAAGAATACTTCAAAAATCCCTTCAAGTTTACTAATTTACTTCCAAGCTTCCTAATCCATTCCAAGTAATCATCTAAGATCAAGAAACCTTTGTTATATACAGTAGGTTATCTTTCTTATTCAAGGTAATATTCATATTCAAACTTTGATTCAATTTCTATAACTATAAACTATCTTAATTCGAGCAAAAATCTTACTTGAACTTGTTTTTGTGTCATGATCCTACTTCAAGAACTTTCAAGCCATCCAAGATCCTTTGAAGCTAGATCATTTCTTGTCACTTCCAGTAGGTTTACCTACTAAACTTGAGGTAGTAATGATGTTCATAACATCATTCGATTCATATATATAAAACTATCTTATTCGAAGGTTTAAACTCGTAATCACTTGAACATAGTTTAGTTAATTCTAAACTTGTTCGCAAACAAAAGTTAATCCTTCTAACTTGACTTTTAAAATTAACTAAACACATGTCCTATATCTATATGATATGCTAACTTAATGATTTAAAACCTGGAAACACGAAAAACACCGTAAAACCGGATTTACGCCGTCGTAGTAACACCGCGGGCTGTTTTGAGTTAGTTAATTAAAAACTATGATAAACTTTGATTTAAAAGTTGTTATTCTGAGAAAATGATTTTTATTATGAACATGAAACTATATCCAAAAATTATGGTTAAACTCAAAGTGGAAGTATGTTTTCTAAAATGGTCATCTAGACGTCGTTCTTTCGACTGAAATGACTACCTTTACAAAAACGACTTGTAACTTATTTTTCCGACTATAAACCTATACTTTTTCTGTTTAGATTCATAAAATACAGTTCAATATGAAACCATAGCAATTTGATTCATTCAAAACGGATTTAAAATGAAGAAGTTATGGGTAAAACAAGATTGGATAATTTTTCTCATTTTAGCTACGTGAAAATTGGTAACAAATCTATTCCAACCATAACTTAATCACCTTGTATTGTATATTATGTAATCTTGAGATACCATAGACACGTATACAATGTTTCGACCTATCATGTCGACACATCTATATATATTTCGGAACAACCATAGACACTCTATATGTGAATGTTGGAGTTAGCTATACAGGGTTGAGGTTGATTCCAAAATATATATAGTTTGAGTTGTGATCAATACTGAGATACGTATACACTGGGTCGTGGATTGATTCAAGATAATATTTATTGATTTATTTCTGTACATCTAACTGTGGACAACTAGTTGTAGGTTACTAACGAGGACAGCTGACTTAATAAACTTAAAACATCAAAATATATTAAAAGTGTTGTAAATATATTTTGAACATACTTTAATATATATGTATATATTGTTATAGGTTCGTGAATCAACAGTGGCCAAGTCTTACTTCTCGACGAAGTAAAAATCTGTGAAAGTGAGTTATAGTCCCACTTTTAAAATCTAATATTTTTGGGATGAGAATACATGCAGGTTTTATAAATGATTTACAAAATAGACACAAGTACGTGAAACTACATTCTATGGTTGAATTATCGAAATCGAATATGCCCCTTGTTATTAAGTCTGGTAATCTAAGAATTAGGGAACAGACACCCTAATTGACGCGAATCCTAAAGATAGATCTATTGGGCTTAACAAACCCCATCCAAAGTACCGGATGCTTTAGTACTTCGAAATTTATATCATATCCGAAGGGTGTCCCGGAATGATGGGGATATTCTTATATATGCATCTTGTTAATGTCGGTTACCAGGTGTTCACCATATGAATGATTTTTATCTCTATGTATGGGATGTGTATTGAAATATGAAATCTTGTGGTCTATTATTATGATTTGATATATATAGGTTAAACCTATAACTCACCAACATTTTTGTTGACGTTTTAAGCATGTTTATTCTCAGGTGATTATTAAGAGCTTCCGCTGTTGCATACTTAAATAAGGACAAGCTTTGGAGTCCATGCTTGTATGATATTGTGTAAAAACTGCATTCAAGAAACTTATTTTTTTGTAACATATTTGTATTGTAAACCATTATGTAATGGTCGTGTGTAAACAGGATATTTTAGATTATCATTATTTGATAATCTACGTAAAGCTTTTTTTAAACCTTTATTGATGAAATAAAGGTTATGGTTTGTTTAAAAATGAATGCAGTCTTTGAAAAATGTCTCATATAGAGGTCAAAACCTCGCAACGAAATCAATTAATATGGAACATTTTTAATCAATAAGAACGGGACATTTCAGAACCCCGGTGATGGATCTGTTAAGTGGGGATTGCCTCACATAATCAATCATGGTATTGTAACCCATGCTAGCTTTTGATTTTGGAATAGAGAGATAGTGAGCAACGTTGCCTCTAGATAGGCGGATTTGATCATGAGCTGGTGCAGGATTCGCCTTTATCAAACTCGGATGTAGGAAGAACAATGGTTCATTGTGCTCTTCAGGTTAGGTTTGTGGTTGTTGTTCAGGTTATTGCTGCTGAGGTTGTTCAGGTTGCTATTGTGGTTTTTCAGGTTGCTATTGTGGTTGTTCCTCTAGTTGGTTCAAAATTGGTTGTGGTTGTTGTTCTGCCATTGTTGAATATTGAAGATGGAAGATTGAAGATTTGAATATTTGGGGATTTTGAGAGAAAAAGGAAATTTTGAAAGTTTAATAACCGAAGGTTATTATGGAAAATGGATCACTCTATTTAACCTTTTGGATTGGTGGAAAAGTGCAGGAGAGAGAAAATGGCAACTATCATCTGCAGGTGCGTGGGCAGATTTGACAGACTGACATGTTTTTGAGGGACATCAGACTGTTGACATGACTTTTAATCGGCTTAGACACTCATCACTCCCATTAAGCATTAAATGCAGTAGGATTTAATTAAAAATTGAAGTTAAAGACCACAAAATAAATTTCGTATTAACTACAAAAATTCTTTTG
This sequence comes from Rutidosis leptorrhynchoides, assembly GCF_046630445.1. NCBI lineage: Eukaryota > Viridiplantae > Streptophyta > Magnoliopsida > Asterales > Asteraceae > Rutidosis > Rutidosis leptorrhynchoides. The sequence goes on along the minus strand of NC_092343.1, from coordinate 77,110,454 downwards.
TTACATTTAATATGTCGTGTATTTAATTTAAATCATTAGAGATAAATGAGGTTCAATTTTAAGATATCAAATTAATGTTGTGAGCTATTTATTACTTCATTTTACACAGAATATAGCCATTTTATAAAAGACCTCATTGTGCTGAATGTTTTGCATATAGGAAGTAAGCAAAAGATTGTGCCTTACTGGTTTGCCCTATATGCTGTTAAACCAGCACCCCAATAAAGTTGTCTTTTATTTTAAAGTTTAAGCATACCCAGCTCAGAGATGAGGTAGTTAAAACGTTTCTCATCTAAGGGCTTTGTGAAAAGATCTGCTAACTGATGGTCTGTTGAAATGAAGTGAAGCTTCACATCTCCTTTTTGAACATGATCCCTTATGAAGTGATATCGAACATCAATGTGCTTTGTCCTTGAGTGCATCACAAGATTGATGGTAATGGCAATTGCACTGATGTTGTCACAGTAAATTGGAGTTTTTGTAACATTAACACCATAGTCCTTCAGTTTGCATCCATAGTACTTGAGCAGTACAACTACCAGCAGAAACGTATTCTGCTTCAGCAGTAGATGTGGATACATTATTTTGCTTTTTGCTGATCCAGCTGACTAGCCTACCACCCAGTAATTGGCAACCACCAGTAGTACTTTTCTTGTCTATTTTACATCCTACAAAATCAGCATCTAAATACCCAATTAGTTTAAAATCCAGGTCTTTAGGATACCAAAGACCACGTTTGGCAGTACCTTTCAAATACCTAAATATCCTCTTTACTGCCAGCAAATGTGACTCTTTAAGATCAGCTTGATATCTGACACAAAGACATCTGGCAAACATAATATCTGGTCTGCTGGCTGTGAGAAAAAGTAAGGACCCAATCATACCTCTATATTTAGTGATATTGACTGGTTCACCATTGAAATCAGCATCTATTTCAATGGATGCTGCCATCGGAGTCCCTATATCTTTTAAACAGGTCAAACCAAATTTCTTTAATATATCATTGATATATTTATCTTGACTTATTTTCAATCCTAAAAAGTATCGCAAATATCTTTGTAAGCTCATTACATATGTCTTCGACATAAGTTTTGAAAACCTTTGACAACGTTTTTCATTTTTAGAACCATAAATAATATCATCCACATATATTTGTACCAACAAGATATCACTATATATCTCCTTTAAGAATAGAGTGGTATCAATTGTTCCAACTTTAAAACCTAAACCACTGAGATACACATGAAGTGTCTCATACCATTCTCTTGGTGCCTGTTTCAGGCCATATAGAGCTTTGTCTAACTTGTAGACATGGTCTGGATATTTACTGCTTACAAAACCAGGTGGCTGCTTGACATAGACTTCTTCTTGCAGCTTCCCATTTATAAATGCAGATTTAACATCCATCTGAAATACCCTAAAGTTCATCTTAGCAGCTAGAGGTGTTCATCGGTTCGGTTTTCGGTTTTTCGGTTTATTCGGTTCGATTTTTTCGGTTTTAAAACTGTAAAATCAAAACCGAAAACCAAACCAAAACCAAATTCAAATATCAAAGCTGAAACCAAAACCAAACCGAATTCAAATTCGGTTTTCGGTTAGGTTTCGATTAGGTTTCGGTTAAAACCGAACTTTAAAAATCAATTTTTTTTTTACCTTTTTTTCCTAAACACACATTATTGTATTAGCTTTGTAATATATCATACAAAAGTAATATATATATAATCGAACGTATATATACAAATTTTTAAATACAATAAGTTTATATTAGCTTATAAAATATCACAACAGAATACATATTATATCTAAAATAATAAACAAAATTATTAACCAAGAGAAAATCGATTTGAATTGGTTATATGTATAAGAATGCGGAAAGAAAGAAATTAGAAATAATGTGAATTAATAATTTAAATAGGATTTCAAATCGAGTAAACAAAATTTGACTTGAAAATGTAAATTATCTACTCAAATCATATATCCAACACATGTATACAATAATATTAATAACTTAATATATTTATTTAATAATTTCTAAATTAAATTCGGTTTTATATTCGGTTTTCGGTTAACCAAATTAAGAAATTTCAAAACCAAAAACCGAACCGAAAACTAAATTTGAATTTGTTTTTCGATTTCGCTCGATCCGAAAACCATTTTATAAATTCGGTTTGGATTTTTTTTGGTTTGGTTTTGATTTGTTATTCGGTTTAAATGGTTTTAACCAAACCGATGAACACCCCTTTTAGCAGCATATGCCAAGAATAATTTGATAGCTTCCATCCTGACCACTGGTGCATATGTTTCTCCATAATCCAACTCTTCTTCCTGTCTAAACTCTTGAGCTACCCATCTAGCTTTGTTTCTGAACACAATCCCATCTTCATCCATCTTATTCTTAAACACCCATTTGATACTAATGATCTTCTTTGATTCATCATCATATTTAGATACCAATGTCCAAACCTTATTCCTATCAAACTGGAAGATTTCTTCTTGCATAGCTCCTGTCCAGCTAGGATCTTTCATTACTTCTTCAGGACACGTAGGTTCAATGGTAGACATAAAATTTACATGCATACAAAAGTTGTTGGTTACATGTCTCCTTGTCTTAACACCACTAGCCAGATTACCAATAATCTACTCAATTGGATGCTCCCTTATCCATATAGTGTTATGAACAGGTGAGCTTGTTGTGGAACAAACATCATCTTGATCATCAGCTGGTTCAACAGTATGTACAGCTGTAGGAGACAGCTGTTCATTATTAGTGGAGCCAGTACCAGCTTGTGATCCTTTAGAACCAGTAGACCTCTGCTTAATTTGTAGAACTTCAGTAGAGCCAGTAAGTCCACATGGTTTAGACACAGATGGAACGGAATATTCTATCTCATCTTCAGAGAACCCATCAGCATGGATCGGAGAGGCAATAACTGCAGGTTCTACTTCATCATCAAGAGCTTGCTGAGATGGCTCTTTAAACAGTAACTCCTCATCTTCTTGAATAGAAGGTGAAGTGGGGACAGTTTCATCAAATGTAACATTAATGGATTCTTCAAAACAGCCCCTTCTTTTATAGTAGACCCTATATGCCTTTGACATGTTGGAATATCCAAGAAATATTCCCTCATCAGCTTTAGCATTAACCTTACCAAGCTGGTCCCTATCATTTAGAATGTAACAGGGAGTGCCAATATACGGAGAAATGAAATTGAGGGTCTTCTTCCTTTGAGAACTTCATAAGCAGTGTAACACCCCTTTTTCCTTTGGCATATTGCTTTGGTTGACGAACGAAGTCCAAAGGTGCATATTCGATCTTTATTGTGTTTGACTTTAGCCACGTTTGTTTAATCTAGTCATAAAACAAAAAAGGGCCTGAAAACCAAAAATTACGGCCGCAATTTATGGCCTTACGGCCGCAACTTTTGAACAGGGAGACATGTTTCTGAAAACAGCCAAAGTTACGGCCGCAATATTTGGGATTACGGCCACAATTTTGGGGACTATGCCTGCAATTTTGGGGATTACGGCCGCAATATTGGTGCTGGAAGGTTACAAATTTAACCTTAAATTTGGGATTTTTAAGGGGCTAAAGTGGTCTTTTCACTTGGGATCGTGTATAGGGCTTGGGAACTGATCTAGATCTCATCTTATCTTCATCATTCACCAACCAAACCCTAGAGAGAGAGAGAGAGAGAGGAGTTTCTAGAGAGAAGAAGCTTGAGTTAGTGATGAAGATGGTGATTTTTGCCCAAATTGGAATCGGGTTTTGGTTCTCCTTGATGTTTCTTGTTACTAGCTCAATTTTGGAGTTGAGGTAAACCCTATATTCGATTTAATTACTTTGATTTTGATTTGGGGTTAGTGTATGTGCTAGTTAGGGTTATAAACCCCATTTCTTGTGATTTTGGGGGTAAGTTTCATGTAAGTAAACCCAAATTGGTGACTTAGGGTTTTGATTGATGAAATTGCAAGTTTGGGTCTTGCATGTGTTGGATTAAACCTTAGAATACTTGTGTACTAGTGATTTTAGTGTTATGTTGGCTTGATTTTGGGTGTAAACCCTAATTTAGGTCAAAATGGGTTTTGTGTTGAAATTGGTCAAGTGTTCTTGGTTTTTGGTGAATCAAGTATGTAAATACTTGGTTTAGGTGTTAATTGGTGTTTTAAAAAATATAATCACTAGCCGTTAGTGATTATGGGTGTTTTTATAAATTGTGTCAAAATGGGTAGACTTTGATTGGGTTAAATTTGGTAATGACACTAGTTTTGGTCAATTGGAAGTTGACTTTTGTGTTGAGTGTTAAATTGGTGAATTTATGACGTAATCACTAGTAATGGTGATATTGGGTCAAACTTAACTTGTTTTGGTGGCTAAGTGCAATTTGGGTCAAGTTGCACTTATGGGTTGGTTTTGTAAGGTCAAGTGCAATAAGTGTTAGTTTGTACCTTTTTGAATGGGTCGGAATTACCACCCGTAGTGGTAATTGGTGAAGTCCACTTTAGGTGTCTAAATGGGCGGATTGTGGAGGTAGGTATAAACCCTTGGTTAAGGGTGTTGGCATCGTATTCTCTTGTAGAGAATGTATGTTGATTATGTGTATACATATATGCGCATTATAGGTAAAAGCTTGCTCGGTTGCGTTTGGTGGAGATTTCGCGCATTGTTTGTAATGCTCAAGTTCATGAGGTGAGTGGAATAATTATGCGTGTATGTATATAATGTATTTATTTGCGTGGCATGAAATGTGGGTTAGTCGCGGTGTTAAGACACCACATTCTACATAACGAGTGGGTAGTCGCGATGTTAAGACACCACATTGTCGTGATGGGTGGGGTAGTCGCGGTGTTAAGACACCACTCTGGGAAGTTTGACATGTGGGTTAGTCGCGGTGTTAAGACACCACATTTGTCATGATGGGTGGGTTAGTCGCAGTGTTAAGACACCACCCGGGGGTTAGTGATATGCGGTGTTAAGTACACTAATGGATGTTGTGAACTCTGATGGTCTTTCGTGAGCACCATTCCCTTGTACTATTGGTTAGCCATGGTTATGTGAGTTTTGTATTAGCATATTAAATTGTGAACTATATGCTATTGGAGATGCTAGCTTATTGTGAATTGCGGATATTTAGTTTTGCATTGTGATTGCATGGTTGTTGAATTGCTAGCTCGTATGCAGTATTTGTGTAAGTGTATGCAAGTAAGTAGATTATATATGTATATGTATAATTATTGCATTCACTAAGCTTTATGCTTACCCCTCTCTTTGTTTACCTTTTTACAGGTATTGTGATTGTGAAGCTAGCTAGTTGATGGACTAGATGCGTAGGAGTGCTTGGGCTCGATGGGGTAGCTTTTGGATATTTTGGATATTAGTACAACGACTATCTCGCTCAATGATATAAACCAATACAAACAAAAATTCTACGCGATATAAACACATGCAAGAATTACATCACAACACAAGCCACAATCCTAGTTAGTACACATACACGCTAAGGCACTAACCAAGTCCCCGTCCGACCCATTCACTACAAGTCCGGCAACAAATAAGCATACACAAAAGTCTAAGTCTAGGCACCTATCTCAAGTCGCCTAAATCCCTTAGACTATGCTCTGATACCACTTGAAACAATCCAACCCGTACTTAAACCGACCCATATTTTTTTCTTTTTAACGTAATAATATTTACAACATTTAGGTCCCAATTATGTTTCCAAAAACATCTTTAATACAATAGTAAGTTTAATGAACTTTAAAACATTTATTACACAAGTTGAAACAAAAAACGGGCATACAACCCGAGACCCGTTTGACATAACCAAAAGATACAAATAAGTTTTCCAACAAAAGACCGAGCATGGTGATTGGGAATGCTACCCAATCCTAATCAAAAGTCTAGAGCAGAACTTCTAAAGCAACCCGCACGCACTAGTCCCCATGCTTACCCAAGCCGTCACCTCGCGAAGCTATAAAAATGTAAACAACGAGAGGGTAAGCTATGAAAGCTTAGTGAGTATAAACATACTATATACATACATATGCATAAAATGAATATGTACAACCAATCACAATAAGTAAACACATACCGCATACCGAGTATAACTAAGCAAGCTATACATAACGTACCACCAAGCCAAATCCACAAGATTAGCTACAACATGTAATAAGTATATATACGCATATACAATAAATAACCAAGACACCAAGGTTAACCCTTTAACCTTATACCTATGAAGGTTGGCCGAACAACCCGAGCCTTAGTGAATTCGTACTACCCGAGATTCACTTCCTTCACCGCTTCAGCAACCGAGGTTGGCCGAACTACCCGTGCCTTAGTGAATTCGCACTACCCAAAATTCACCACCTCATCAATAAGATGACCGAACTACTCGATTCATCATGAATCCGCACTACCCGAGATTCATCTCCTCAACATCATCAACAACGACGGGGTTGGCCCGACATGCCAACGTGAATCCATATACGCCAAAGATTCACTACCCCAAGGGTGGTAACCCAAAATGCATAAACGTACAATATGGAATCAAACTCCAAGAATCCATTCTCCCATCACATGTAGAGTGACTCAGAGCAAGGATCACTCTACCAACCCGCACCCATCCTATGCATACATACGCATATAATATATTTACACTCACCTTGAAATCTTGATGGATGCAACTGAATAACCCGCAATCGCCAATGGAATGTACCTATTCCATTAATCACATAACAAACAACACAATTAGGGTGGATTTACAAACCAACCCAAATTGACAACTAGTGCAATTTCGACCCAATTGCACTTCCAAGCTCAAACCATGCCCAAACTAACCAATAGTTACTAACACAAGTGAGAATGGTCCTAATACGCCAATTAAACCCAATCATAAGTGTTAAACACTTATCTTGCCCAATTTGACACCTAAAACTCTAATTTTGACTCATTTCAAAATTAGTCAACCCAAATACACCCAAATGGGTTCCAACACTTCTATAATCACTAACACTAGTGATTATACACCACTTACAAGCCTTAAACATGATTAAATCATCAACCTACCCAAAACCCACCATGTATCAAAAATAACAAGTTTCCATAAACCCGCTTCATCATCTAAATGGGTTTTACAACTAACAATCTCAAAACCCTAACTTGAATATCAAATCATAAAGATGAAATTCGGAGTAGAGACTTACCAATACCACCAAAATGATGCTGTTGATGAGATGAACAACTTTAATACTTGAGACTTGACCCGAATTAACCTCCTTCTTCTCCAAATGGAGCTCTCTCTCTCTCTCTAAACTCTCTTCCTCTCTATAGAGTTTGAAGATGAGAGTGTTTGTGTGTGAAAATGAAGATGAGATAAGGTTTGGAACTGATTTGGGGTATAAAACCCGTCCATAATGCGAAATTACCAAAACACCCTCAAAATACCCCTTAAAAACGGGTCAAAGAAGTTAGTTCTGCGTAATTATTGCGTTTCGCGACCTTCTATCGCATATCGCGATGAATCTAATGCGGTAAACCTACACGAAACGCGACCAGGTGATCAGGAGGCATGGTTTTCAACCAGTCGCGTATCAACCCACTTAGCCACGGACCGCGATGAGCCAAAACGTGATATACCATGCTTAAACGTGACTAGTGACCTAATTAACACCCATTCCACTTTTTAAGAATATCCAAAGTCATACGTGGTCAAGTAATTACGTTTGAATGATCAAATACCAAAAATTGGACTCCGTATGATGCCCCGAGCATTATGTTTAGAAAAAAGGGGTGTTACATAGACTTATTGATAGTGGTGCGTTATTTGCGGGACTTGTAGGAATACAGGTCCGATTGAGATTTGTTAGTGCCTTAGAGTAGGTGACTAATTAGGACTAGTGCTTGTCCAAAGTGTGATCATGTGGGGCCTTATTTCGTGTATAAATTAGTGCCTTAGACTGCTAGCACCTAATGTAAGTAGGCGAACTTGAACGTTGTTGTAGTGATGGTCACCTAGGTTGTAGGTTGACTTGTGTTGAGGTCTACTTGTGTATATCTATTATTAAATTGTATATAAGTGTATATATATACACAGGTATCTATTGGTACGGTGTCCTAGAGATGAACCTATTGGAGAGATTCGGATGTTTGGTGGTTTTGAGTAATCAAGTTCATGGTAAGGACTTTGGTCATTCGGGTACTAGGAGTTATCGCATGTTATTTTGTGTGAATGTTGCGTCAATCCGGGTAAAGTACTTTACGTGACCATGTAGAAATGGTAAGGTACGCAGTTGTAATAGTGACTGATCACCATTATTACGAAAGTGTATCTTGACACCAAGCATGAGATGACGAGTACCGAACGGAGGAAACGTTGCATGGTTGATGTTATAGCGTGGGGGTACGAAATAGTATTATATTTTTGATACGAAAAGCGATACAGATTACACAAGTTTTAATTATTTATTTACAAATGGGATATACCTAAACCTTGCTACAACACTATAGGCAGTGTACCTAATCGTAGAGTAGTATAGTTTTTAGTAAGTCCGGTTCGTTCCACAGGGAGCGGGCTTATTGCACACTATATTTTTAAACAACTATATTTGTACAAAATATATATAATTATATATAATAATATATAAAAGGGGGTTTACCGTTTAATGACCGGTTTGTCGATTTATATTTTAAGCGAAGCGTATAGTAAATGATGATATAACAATAAAATAAATAACAATAATTAAAATGACAATAAATAAAAGTACGAGGAAATATGAAATAAAATATATTATGCTTATTTAAACTTCCGTAACCATGATGGTTGACGTGTTGATTTTAGTTTTATGCCCATGGGTTAATTGTCCTTTGTCCTGGATTATTTAATATGTCCGTCTGGTTTTTGTTCATAACAGTCCATCGGTCATAAATATAAAATGCGAGTGCCCTCGTCAAATTATCCTTATACCCGAAGTTAAATATTCCAACTAATTGGGGATTTAAACTGTAACAAGATTTTAATACTTTGTTTAATAATTACACCAGGATGTCGACTGAGTGTAACTCAAGGTTTTAATATTTTGTTATCAATTATACCAAGTGTCCTTTGTACATAATTTCACCCCTGTTTTAATTATTCTAGTGGCTATTAATCCATTCCCGTGTCCGGTTAAATGAACGATTATTCGTACATATAAATACCCCGCCCATCGTGTCCGATCGAGTGTATATGGTAATTTATAGGGACGCCCAATTGTAAATCTTTATATTAACATTAACAAACTATCATTTAGTTAAACAAATATAAAGCCCATTAATAGCTCAAAGTCTAATTTCCACAAGTGTCGTTCTTTTGTCCAAACCCCAATTATGGTACAAAGTCCAATTACCCAATTTTAGTAATTAGCCCAACATCATGATTACTTCGGCTCAAATAAGCATAATAATAACTTAGCTACGAGACATTAATTTAAAAAGGAGAACATAACTTACATTGAGTATTTATCGCGTAGTGTTACACGGACAGAATTTCGACTTCAAAAACCCGTAAAATAACCTTTACATAACCCAAACTAATCTAATATAACACTAATCTATATTATATATATATATATATATATATATATATATATATATATATATATATATATATATATATATATATATATATATATATATATATATATTATATATATTTATTTATATTATACTAGGGAGTATTATTATTATTATGTTATTAAACTCGGCAGAATTCGCGACCTTTTATAGGGATTCTGAAATTTCTGTGCTCCGCGAGTCGCGGCACTTTGTGCCTGAGAACTCCGCGAGTCGCGGGGATATGGAATACAGCTCACACCCCTTTGGATCTTCTTTGCCGACGTTTTATATATATAAATATAAAATATAAATAATTAATATAATTATTTATATATTATATTATATTCTTGTGCATAGTAGACTTGTAATTTTTAGTCCGTTGCGTCGGGCGTTGATAGTTGACTCATGTCCTGGTTCCGGATTTTCGAACATCCTTGCATACAATTTAATATCTTGTACTTTGCATTTTGTAACTTGTACTCTTATCTTTTTTAGACGTTCTTCATCAATAATTTGAACCACTTGGATTGTATCTTGTACATTTGAGCTTTTTGGTCATTTGCGTCTTCAAATCATCGTTTTCGCCTTTTGTCTTCGCACTTATTTAATATAAACGATTACAACTTAAAATAGGACAATTACAACTAAATAATTTACATATTGGGAGGATATTGCTACTAAATATATGTTCATTTAGAGCACTATCAAATATCCCCACACTTGAACGTTGCTTGTCCTCAAGCAATACAGAACTTGAAATAAAAACATACATGAATCACTTTTTTATTCATCACACTTTGTACATCAGTGATTTTGATATGGTGGTATAAAAAATGATAGTAACGATAGAACCATGGTTAAAGGTGGGTGTGTCATCCACAGTTGCCTTGGGTTTAGGTCAACGACACTTGCAATCAAATAGCCGATTTACTTTCGGTTTCCAAAGCAAAGTGCACATTTGAAAGGCGGTTTACAGTCCCACATGACTATGAAAATTTAGATCCGTTAGGAAATTGGATCTTTATGAAAACATTTGATATTTTAAAAATTCAATCTAGCTTTTACCCTAGATACGTTTTCCGGAATAACCCTTCACCGGTGTTTGCAAAATATTTTTATGGGTTGTGTGGGTTTCAGATTTGAAAATTTTAGCTCAACACTTGTGGTTTTGTGTCACCCACTTGCTAACCTTGTATTAGGAAAGCAACACGTCCAGTATACTTGCTCCGTATATTACCTTTCGATAAACTACCGTCCGGTTGTAAAGGAAAGCGTTGAACAAGCAACTGTTAAGGCAATGTCCCCTGACCTGCTTTTAATTATGGTCTATAACGTGTCGGACGCAATTACTATCCTTTGTAGGAGCAATAGTAAAGCTCACCCTAGGAATTTTTCGGTCTGGCACAAGGTCATGTCTTCGACCATGCTATGCAACCACCGTTCTTACGGTTGACACCCGATTTGGTTCAGGTGACCTAATGAATTCCAGGTGAATTCCTAGGATTTTACGTTCAATGGTAATGAACGCATTGAAAATGGGTTTTCAGAAAACAAATCGGTTTATAATTTTGATCAAAAATATTTCTCGTTCAAGCTCGAGTTTAGATATCATTGAATTCCATGAGTTTGAATTCTCAATCTTTAAGGTCAATCTCAAGGATTGAGTAATATCAGTCTTAAAAGCTGATTTTTAATCTTTAAGGAGATTATCCTTTTTGGGGATCTGATTCATTAGTCTTATCAAGCTAATTTGCACGGTGCCCCCCCATTGTACGAGATAAATCCTTCTCATGGTTGGGATAAATCTGACCACTTGGCGACCCTGTTTGATGCTGAGGTCCGTGGATTTCCTGCTGATTTTAGTGATGACTTTTCTAGATTTTTCGTCAACCTACAGCTGGTCTGGACGACAACTTCTTGACCTAAATCAAGAAGCGCTTGTCTTTTTCAGAAGACTTTACTTCCTTTTAATGATGGAATTGATTCATCATGTAGATCCATCTTTTCTTTTCTTTCATCGGGTAAAACAGTTAATTTAGTCCAAAACAAAAGCACCTGCAATAACTTTACGGAAACATGTGATAGATAATTTTTTTTTATTGAATAACTTGGTATATTCTCCCCACACTTGGCTTTTATTTATTATGTTTTTTGCCTTTTTATTCTCTTATATTCCATTTTAAATGAATTCAAGCGTTTTGGGTTGTTTCTCAATTTATGTCCTTTCTGAGGTAACGATAATTTCGGCATTAACACCTAGTTTTATCGTTCATAAATATGTATAAACATGATTTTGAATTCATTTAGTTTAAAATTTTTTAAATTTTCATAAAATTTGGCAAATAAGCCAAGTATAAACCCGAGAGAATTTATAACCCTTCCCCACACTTGAGATCATGCAATGCCCTCATTTGCATGAAATCAGACTATAATTATAAATTCATGAGGGTGATTAGTGTAGAAAAGTGATAAAAATACCCATTTTGTAATTACAAAGCTCATCGAATGATAGATGGCACGCCTCATCGTTCATTTCTTCTTGTTTTATCACACATGTTTTTTCTTCAAAAACGGTTGCTTTTCTGAACTGTTTGCTAATATATGAAAATGCGTCTTTTACCCTAATCGTGCATTTTTATTAACGAGTTATGCAATAACCTGAACCCCTAATTTAATGTTAAGTGGGGTTAAACTTCCCCACTCTTAGCTGACGACATGTGAAGTCGGTAGAATAAGTTCCACGAATTAGAGTAGTGAGCCAGTTATTTACATCTCGGGTGGTGTATAATATATCAATGGGTTTAAAGTTTAGACTCACCCGATTGTCACTACTTAATTCTTTTTTAAGTGTAGCTTTTAGTAAATGGATATGTCTCTTTTCTGGTTCTTGGTCAAATGGATCGATATACATCGACATACATATTTCTATAGGGTGGATAATTCCTAACATTTCCTTCCGTTCATTCTCGGGATCAAAGGTTTCACCTCTATTACCCAATTGGGTGAAATTCGAGGTGTCATTATCTATTAAAGCTCGTAGTTCATATTCGCTAGATGACTCGTCTATTGAGAATATTGGGTTGGAAGGTTGTGGAATGGTGAATTTCGGGATTGGAGTAGATTCTTCTTCATTAACGGTACTTATTGGTCTCACCATTTTGGTCTCGGGGGTAAAATTTTCAACGTTATCGTTTTCCCAAGAGTACCAATTTGTCACCCTTACTTCTTCTTTATCCATTGATGGATCGATGATTTCGTCGGTAGAGGCTAATGTGTCGATATGTTGTGAAATTGGTAAAACTGAATAAAAAGTATCATATAATTGGTGATTTCGGAGCTCTCGAATTCATCAAAATTCGATGATATGAGATTTTCTTGCACACGACTCCTCAGATCAACAGGTGTGTAGTCTGATAGAGTTTCAGCTTGCCGATTTATAAACTCTCTCATTTGTTCATTTTGAGCATTGAGTTCTTCGAGTTTGATTTTCATATTGTCTAATAAATTTCCAGACACGTAATTTTCCTCGTCTACTGGTTGTTGAGTTTGGATATATTCTTGGGAATAATCCCAATTTGAATTGTATTCTTCATAATCATTCTATTTAGGTTCCGTGGGTGCGTAATTTTTCATAGGAACGTAATAATAACATTCCCATGTTGAGTGATAATCTCCATAGATTTCACAACCAGTTATTGTTTCGTCATTCGTGATCCAAGATTGACCGAACGAATTGTCATCAACACTCGTTTGAGAGTATTGATTTAATTGATTTTGGATATCAAAAAGAATTTCCATAGCCTTGTTTTCAAAATTTTCCATTTTATTGCGATGGCCAAATTTTAGCTACACAATGTGGTGCATTTACTAATTATCCTATTAGTTATAAAAATAGAAAAACTTATATAAGTTGTCCAATTAATAGACTTTTCTGCTTTTGCCCACGTTTCGAATAGCCAAAAGATGCAGCAGGGAGCCAGAACCCTTTAAATCGGAAGCTCACAACTCAGCCACTAACAAATTCAACTATTACTACGAAGCAGAAAATTGTCAACGTCCATTAATTTAACCACTTAAATAATTTTTCTTTCTGTTTGAGATATTAGATAAGAAATAGAGAAAATTTCTAAGTCCTAAAAACTAAAGCGTCGAGAAATAAGAAAGAAAAAGAATGCGCGTCGAAAAACGTCGAAAAATAAAAATAAGAAAATAGCGCGTCGTAACTTAAAAAGGAATTAAAAACTAAGAATTAAAAGTTGCGTCTAAAAATATTAAAGCTTAAAAAAAAACTATATCCCAAATGGTAATAACTTAAAAAGGTACTAAAATATAAAAACGGCGTCGCAAAATTCTAAAGCACCTAAATCTTAGTCTAAAGAAAAAGCACTTAAGGGATTTTACGGCAAAGCCTAAAAATCTGGAAGTAAAAATAACTATGGCAAAAACTAAGTTTAAAACTAAATATGAGCTAAAAATACAAATATTACGTTAAAAGTGATTAAAAAGGGACAAAATATAAAAATATACAAAAAGTTGTAAAAAGTACAATTTTTATAAAAATATTATTTTTATATTATTTATTTATTAAAACTATTAATTTTACATATAATAAAACTAATTATAATTTAAAATACAATTTAATTAAAAAAAAACTTAAACTAATTATAATAATTAAACTAATTAGGGTTTATTAATAATAATAATAATAAAATCCGTAATTAATGTGAAATTAGGGTTCTGTCATGTGTGTCAGAGTGTCTCCGCGAGTCGCGGTATTTCAAGCAGCAAACCCCGCTAGTCGCGGGGTTCCAAAATTCAACTCTGGTACAGTTTTTAATTCGACGTGTTTTTATTTTTTTATTTTTTTTATTTTTCTGTTTTAAAATCTAAATATTTATATAATAAAAACTTATATTTAAAAACTAAAATAAAAATAGAACTACTTTATAATTTTATAAATAAAAATCGTAAAACTAGATTTATATATATATATTTTTTTTTTCGGGTTTTTTTTTTTTATTTGATATTGTTTTTCTAAAAATATATTTATACAAATATATATTAAAAATATAGCGTTTCGCCAAGTTCCCCGGCAGCGGCGCCAAAAACTTGATGTTATAGCGTGGGGGTACGAAATAGTATTAAATTTTTGATACGAAAAGCGATACAGATTACACAAATTTTAATTATTTATTTACAAATGGGATATACCTAAACCTTGCTACAACACTATAGGCAGTGTACCTAATCGTAGAGTAGTATAGTTTTTAGTAAGTCCGGTTCGTTCCACAGGGAGCGGGCTTATTGCACACTATATTTTTAAACAACTATATTTGTACAAAATATATATAATTATATATAATAATATATAAAAGGGGGTTTACCGTTTAATGACCGGTTTGTTGATTTATATTTTAAGCGAAGCGTATAGTAAATGATGATATAACAATAAAATAAATAACAATAATTAAAATGACAATAAATAAAAGTACGAGGAAATATGAAATAAAATATATTATGCTTATTTAAACTTCCGTAACCATGATGGTTGACGTGTTGATTTTAGTTTTATGCCCATGGGTTAATTGTCCTTTGTCCTGGATTATTTAATATGTCCGTCTGGTTTTTGTCCATAACAGTCCATCGGTCATAAATATAAAATGCGAGTGCCCTCGTCAAATTATCCTTATACCCGAAGTTAAATATTCCAACTAATTAGGGATTTAAACTGTAACAAGATTTTAATACTTTGTTTAATAATTACACCAGGATGTCGACTGAGTGTAACTCAAGGTTTTAATATTTTGTTATCAATTATACCAAGTGTCCTTTGTACATAATTTCACCCCTGTTTTAATTATTCTAGTGGCTATTAATCCATTCCCGTGTCCGGTTAAATGAACGATTATTCGTACATATAAATACCCCGCCCATCGTGTCCGATCGAGTGCATATGGTAATTTATAGGGACGCCCAATTGTAAATCTTTATATTAACATTAACAAACTATCATTTAGTTAAACAAATATAAAGCCCATTAATAGCTCATAGTCTAATTTCCACAAGTGTCGTTCTTTTGTCCAAACCCCAATTATGGTACAAAGTCCAATTACCCAATTTTAGTAATTAGCCCAACATCATGATTACTTCGGCTCAAATAAGCATAATAATAACTTAGCTACGAGACATTAATTTAAAAAGGAGAACATAACTTACATTGAGTATTTATCGCGTAGTGTTACACGGAAAGAATTTCGACTTCAAAAACCCGTAAAATAACCTTTACATAACCCAAACAAATCTAATATAACACTAATCTATATTATATATATATATATTATATATATTTATTTATATTATACTAGGGAGTATTATTATTATTATGTTATTAAACTCGGCAGAATTCGCGACCTTTTATAGGGATTCTGAAATTTCTGTGCTCCGCGAGTCGCGGCACTTTGTGCCTGAGAACTCCGCGAGTCGCGGGGATATGGAATACAGCTCACACCCCTTTGGATCTTCTTTGCCGACGTTTTATATATATAAATATAAAATATAAATAATTAATATAATTATTTATATATTATATTATATTCTTGTGCATAGTAGACTTGTAATTTTTAGTCCGTTGCGTCGGGCGTTGATAGTTGACTCATGTCCTGGTTCCGGATTTTCGAACGTCCTTGCGTACAATTTAATATCTTGTACTTTGCGTTTTGTAAATTGTACTCTTATCTTTTTTAGACGTTCTTCATCAATAATTTGAACCACTTGGATTGTATCTTGTACATTTGAGCTTTTTGGTCATTTGCGTCTTCAAATCGTCGTTTTCGCCTTTTGTCTTCGCACTTATTTAATATAAACGATTACAACTTAAAATAGGACAATTACAACTAAATAATTTACATATTGGGAGGATATTGCTACTAAATATATGTTCATTTGGAGCACTATCAATGGTTGGGATAGAATCGGGACGAATTAGGAATCTTTTATTGGTTCCTAGGATATAGTTGTCTCGGGTGATGTGCTTGTTGTCACATCGGGTTCATTATGAGTCGTGAAGTGTTACAATGGTTTCGGTTAGCTAAGGTGAGTGAGCAAACTCACGAGTTTGGTGTATGCTTAGTCACCCTAAGTAGTGGGTGCACTATTGAGATTGTCATTGGTTGTAGTTACACATTGTAACTAGGATGACCGAATTATGTTTGTGTGTGTGCGCGACGAGGACTTGAATTCCGAAATGGGATGTAGCAAGTCTAATGATTGTAGAATTGTGTTACACTCGGTAGAGTGTGTGGTTAGAGAATCGTGTAAGGATTCTAGTTGTGAGTCGCCTTGGAATTGGTGAATCGAGGAGTCTTCGGGTCGTTAAACTTGTGGGAGTGGGACCCGTATGATGATGAATGCGTTAGTGTGTTGTGGATTATTGGATTACATTCCTAACGGAATATCCCTAGTAGTAGTTGTTTTATCGAGGTGTGAAAGGGTGTAAAACTTGGTGTTCTCAAGCATCTCCTTAGTGTTAGATGAAGGGCTTCATTAGGATATATCGGTTGGCCTTGTGGAATTGCGGGTAGCGTGTGATCGCTAGTAAATATTTATAAGACAATAAACTGTAAGGTTTGTCGGGTAGGTATGACTTAGGGTCATCATTGTGGAGAGATGGGTGACATCGGGTATATGGAACCCAAAGATCGAGTTTCTAAAATTTGGTAGATTGTGGTGTGAGTCTACAGGACACTTCATCAGGTGCCTTCTTATACCTGCTAGTGTAATTTTCAACTCCAGTGATGGTGTGATTACTTTGTGCTTAGGATGCCCGTGAGATACCTTTGGAAGTAGAAAAGACTACAATAGTGATCGACGGGTGATGGTAATTCGACGGTTATGAAAGTCGAAGTTTAAGAGCATTGCGGTAAATACTTCTTATGAAGTGACGGACAAGCGAATCTTGTTGCTTTTAAGTGATAGACGTGTAAAGATGACCGGTGAGCCGGTGATTGACTTAATGGTCGGTTAGGCCGAAGGTTATGATGAGGTGTTGATATTGCGGTCGATGCAATTATTGTGTTGGATTGGTCACTCTTCTCCATGAGAGTGAGTAATTGTTGATAAAGGTTTATTGAGTGGAAGGTATAGTGATCTCGACTGGGATACACTACTGATTAAGCAGAGTTGCATATGCCTAGGCTTAGAGGCGTATGTAGGACTTTGGTGGAGTCGCTTTGCGAACGATGAAAGGTTGTTCATTGTGATTGTAGTATGAAGGTGCAATGTCGTCGGGTGTACGACATTTCAAGTGAATGTGTATGTCGACTTTGAGAGCCTGAAGTGAATTCGTGGTGATTTGATGTTTATGACCAATGATGAGATTGATCATGTGTGTCGTTGAATGACAATTCCGCGGGATGTTATCATCTTGGCGGTGAAAGTGTGGAGCTGAATCCTAAGTGGGGGAGTTTTTACTGCCACCCGAGGAAGCTCCGATGGTGTTAGATCACGTGAAGTGTAAGACTTCTTACGTAAGGTGGTCGTGTAGTACCAAAGTGCGGTATGAGACCAAGTTCGAAGTTTGAGATCACGAAAGTGAGAGAATGAAACTGTCGTTGCGGGTGCTCTCGTGATGTTAATTTGGGTTGGTGTGAAACTCGGATAGTACTGTCGAGTGAGTACGAGTTCGATATTGTTGTGAATAGTGTATTTTCCGTCTCTGGAAGCGTGATCGTGGAAATTGTCAGTGGATTATTTCAATTTATGGATGATTGTGAGGAGGGGAGTGCCGGTTCCGATTTTCTGACATAGAGACACGTAGATGTTGTTTGTTTGCGCGGGTCTGATCCCTAATGATGTGACCCGTTGGTTGCATTGAAATGTGGAGGCCATCCTTAACGGACGGTCTAGGTAGGAGGATTCACCCGGCATTGGTGAATATTTTTGTAGGTCGTGTGACGAATTGCGAATTTGTTGTGATGATAATTCGCTGTTGACCGGATTCTAGTATACAAATAGTTTCCATACTAGTACTAGGAAACCGTCTTGCGCGGTTGTGTTATAGGGTTTAGAGGAGAAACCATGTGTCAGGCGTTAATATATTGTCTAGCTCGTAGTGTATTATTGTTATCTTGGATTAATCCAGTGACGAATGGTCGTGTGTGAATCAATTGATGGAAAAGTTGTGTCCCTAGAGTGATTATTTTGGTGATACCAAAATTTCTTCGTTGAAGGAATAACCTGGTTGGGGTGACGGGGGAAGTTGGTTCTTGAATCAGAGGACATTCATAATTGATCGGTTGAGTAGTATGTTTATGAACTGATAACGTACGGAGTTTTAACGCGGCGCGAATCCTTCTCGATTTGGATTAGCGCAATACTTGGTTCACGGCGTAATGGAGATAGTATGTAGTGACCCGAATTTTTCCATGATTATATATTAAATGAAAACTATATTTGCATGATTAAATGTTTCCAACATGTTAAGCAATCAAATTTGTTAAGACTTGATTATTTGAAATGAGTTTCATGTTGACAATTGACCACCCAAGTTGACCGGCGATTCACGAACGTTAAAAACTTGTAAAAACTACATGATGATATATATATATATATATATGGATATATATATGGTTAACATGAGATTATGATAAGTAAATATCTTACTAAGTGTATTAACAATGAGTGATATACATAAAAATGAGATTATTGAATTAAGAAACTCGAAACGATATATATAACAATTATCGTTATAACAACGTCTTACTAAATACATATGAATCATATTAAGATATAGATACACTATGTTTAACATGATAAAATGATAATTAAGTATATCATTAAGTGTGTTAACAATGAACTACATATGTAAAAATAAGACTACTAACTTAAGGATTTCGAAACGAGACATATATGTAACGATTATCGTTGTAACGACATTTTAATGTATATATATATATATATATATATATATATATATATATATATATATATATATATATATATATATATATCATATTAAGATATATTCATACATCATAATATAATGATAATGTAATAATTTAACATCTCAATAGATATAATAAACAATGGGTTAACAACATTAAATGAGATCGCTAACTTAAAGGTTTCAAAACAACACTTACATGTAACGACTAACGTTGACTTAACGACTCAGTTAAAATGTATATACATGTAGTATTTTAAGATGTATTCATACACTTTTGAAAGACTTCAAGATACATATCAAAGTACTTCTACTTAACAAAAATGCTTACAATTACATCCTCATTCATTTTCATCAACAATTCTACTCGTATGCACCCGTATTCGTACTCGTACAATACACAGCTTCTAGATGTATATACTATTGGTATATACACTTCAATGATCAGCTCCTTAGCAGCCCATGTGAGTCATTAAATATGTGGGAATCATCATTTGATAACTAGCATGAAATATCTCACAAAATTACAAAAAATATTATAAATCATTCATGAATTATTTACATGAAAACAAACTTACACATCCTTTATATCTAATCCATATACCAACGACCAAAAACACCTAAAAACACTTTCATTCTTCAATTTTCTTCATCTAATTGATCTTTCTCAATTTCTATCTTCAAGTTCTAAGTGTTCTTCATAAATTCTATAAGTTCTAGTTTCATAAAATCAAGAATACTTTCAAGTTTACTAGATTACTTCCAAGCTTTCTAATCCAATCCAAGTAATCATCCAAGATCAAGAAACCTTTGTTATTTACAGTAGGTTATCTTTCTTATTCAAGGTAATACTCATATCCAAACTTTGATTCGATTTCTATAGCTATAAACTATCTTAATTCGAGTAATAATCTTACTTGAAATTATTTTCGTGTAATGATTCTGCTTCAAGACCTTCCAAGCCATCAAAGATCCATTCAAGCACAAGATTATTTTTGTCATTTCCAGTAGGTTTACCTACTAAACTTGAGGTAGTAATGATGTTCATAACATCATTTGATTCATATATACATAACTATCTTATTCGAAGATTTGAACATGTAATCACTAAAACATAGTTTAGTGAATTCTAAACTTGTTTGCAAACAAAGTTAATCCTTCTAACTTGACTTTTAAAATCAACTAAACACATGTTCTATATCTATATAATATGCTAACTTAATGATTTAAAACCTGGAAACACGAAAAACACCGTAAAACCGGACATACTCTGTTGTAGTAACACCGCGGGCTGTTTTGGGTTTGATAATTAAAAACTATGATAAACTTTGATTTAAAAGTTGTTCTTCTGGGAAAATGATTTTTTTTATGAACATGAAACTATATCTAAAAATCATGGTTAAACTCAAAGTGGAAGTATGTTTTTCAAAATGGTCATCAAGATGTCGTTCTTTCGACGGAAATGACTACCTATTTAAAAATGACTTGTAACTTGTATTTCTGACTATAAACTTATACTTTTTCTGTTTAGTTTCATAAATTTTAGTTCATTATGAAACCATAGCAACTTGAATCACTCAAAACGGATTTGAAACGAAGAAATGACGGGTAAAACAAAATTGGATAAATTTGCTAGTTTTAGCTACGAAAATTTTGTAACAAATCTAGACTAAACATATCCTAACTAATTTATATTGTATTATACATATTATGTAATCTTGGGATACCATAGACACGTATACAATGTTTTGACATATCATATCGACCCATCTATATATATATTTCGGAACAACCATAGACACTCTATATGCAGTAATGTTTGAGTTAGCTATACAGGGTTGAGGTTGATTCCAAAATAATATATATACTTTGAGTTGTGATCTAGCCTGAGACTTGTATACACTGGGTCCTGGATTGATTCAAGATAATATATATTGATTTATTTCTGTACATCTACCTGTGAACAACTAGTTGTAGGTTACTAACGAGGACTGCTAACTTAACAAACTTAATTCATAAAAACGTAATAAAAAATATTGTGAATATATTTCAATCATATTTTGATATATATGTACATATTTGTTATAGGTTCGTGAATCGACCCGTGGCCAAGTCTTATTTTCCCGACGAAGGAAAAATATGTGAAAGTGAGTTATAGTCTCATTTTTAATATCTAATATTTTTGGGATGAGAATACATGCAAATTTGAAAATGATTTACAAAATAGACACAAGTAATTGAAACTACATTCTATGTTGAATCGTTATACCGGATATCACCCTTGTTGAACTTAGTAACCTAAGAATTGGTGTTTATTATAATTGCCACCAGTTGACGCGAATCCTAAAGATAGATCTATGGGCTTTGACACGCCTCAGTCAGAGAATTTGAACTGCTTTAGTACTTCGATATTATTTATGGGGATATTCTAGATGCATTTTGTTAATGTCAGTTACCAGGTGTTCAAACATATGAATGATTTTTTATGCAAATTGCATGTTATTAAAAGATGAAATCTTGTGGTCTATTATTACAATTTGATATATAGATTTAAACCTATAACTCACCAACAATTTTTTTGTTGACATTTAAAGCATGTTTATTCTCAGGTGATTATTAAGAGCTTCCGCTGTTGCATACTAAATTAAGGACAAGATTTGGAGTCTATGTTTGTATAATATTATTTAAAAACTGCATTCGAAGACATATATTGTTGTGTATTATTATTGTAAACCATTATGTAATAATCGTGTGAAAACGTTATATTTTAGATTATCATTATTTAATAATCGTCGTGATATTTTAAACCTTTATCGATAAAATAAAGGTTATGGTTTGTTTTAAAAATCGAATGCAGTCTTTGAAAAACGTCTCATATAGAGGTCAAACCTCGCAACGAAATCAATTAATATGGAATGTTTATAATCAATATGAATGGGACATTTCAGTTGGTATCCGAGCATTGGTCTTAGAGAACCAGAAAATTGCATTAGTGTGTCTTACCGAGTTTGTTAGGATGCATTAGTGAGTCTGGACTTCGACCGTATTTTCTTTAAAAACGATTGCTTAACACTTTTTGTTGGAAACTATATATTATTAACATGTAAATATTATGTGATATATTAATCTCTTAACATGTTTGATATTGTGTGATAGATGTCTACCTCTAGTACAAATCCCATCGACTCACCTAATAATAACGAAGAGTCGAATATATTTTGAAAAGATTCACAAATTCCCGAGGAGGAACCGGAAGAGGAGGAACCGGAAGAGGAGGAAACGGAAGAAGAGGAACCGGAAGAAGAAGAGGTTCCGGAGGAAGAAATATTAATAACTACAGGAAAATGGTTAAATAAAAGAAAATCCTCAACCAATGGACCAAAGTTAAAAATGGTCAATGGTGTTTCCGCCGAGGAAGCAAAATATTGTGCAAATTACCAATTTTCTGATGAATCGGATCCCGATGAGGATTTTGATGATATTATAGAAATTACCCCGACACAATTTGAAAAGGAAAAAAAAATAATAAGGGAAAAGGCATAAAAATAGAAAAACCCGAGTCCAACCCCGATGACCTCTATGTTAACATGAAATGTCCCGATGAAAAATACCGTCAACACCCGTATTTCTTAAACTTTCACTATAACCCGAGAACATCTAAGCCACCAGGTTTTTCTAGACCATTTGAGAAAAGAACGGCTCGTATTAGGGGAGCACCATATATCCCTAGGAAATTAGCGAAACGAACCAAGTCCGAAGAGGAAGAAACGAGTGAGTTGGAATAAAGAGTTGTAATCATGCGGTGTAATATATGTAATATAAGTGTGCTTGTACTTTCATGTTGTATGTAAAAATTGCTTGTATTATTTGATAATTATCTTTTACGACTCTAATTCTCGTCTATTTTACAGTAAAAAAACACAATGGACGTTAAGTGTAAAGACCCGTCCTAATCCATAAGAACAAATACAATAACATATGATTACATCGCGAGGTATTTGACCTCTATATGATACATTTTACGAACATTTCATTCGTTTTAAAAGACAATCTTTCATTTACATCGAAAGTTGACAGGCATGCATACTATTTTGTAATATCCACCTATAAATGATCTAATCTGTCATTTACTTAATCATAATCTTTACTGAACTCAACGACTTGAATGCAACGTCTTTTGAAATATGTCATGAATGATTCCAAGTAATATCTTTAAAATGAACTAATGCACAGCGGAAGATTTCTTTAGTACCTTAGAATAAACATGCTTTAAAGTGTCAACCAAAAGGTTGGTGAGTTCATTAGTTTATCATAATCATTCATTTTCATCATTTTAATAGACCACAAGAATTTCATTTCCAGTTCTCATAAATATACGTCCCATGCATAGAGACAAAAAAATCATTCATATGGTGAACACCTGGTAACCGACATTAACAAGATGCATATAAGAATATCCCCTATCATTTCGGGAAATCCTTCGGACATGATAAAAACGAAATCGAAGTACTAAAGCATCCAGTACTTTGGATGGGGTTCGTTAGGCACAATAGTTCTATCTTTAGGATTCGCGTCAATTAGTAGATCGGTTTACTAATTCTTAGGTTACCAAGCAAAAGGGGCATATTCGGCTTCGATCATTCACCCATATAATGTAGTTTCAATTACTTGTGTCTATTTCGTAAAATATTTATAAAAAATGCGCATGTATTCTCAGCCCAAAAATATAAAGGGTAAAAAAAAACAAATGAAACTCACCATACTGCATTTCGTAGTAAAATACATATAACATCTTTGAACAAGTGCAAGGTTGGCCTCGGATTCACGAACCTAAATTAATTATATATATTTATATGTTGGTCAATATTTGTCTAACAAATTAAATCAAGTCATAGTGTACCACAATCCTAATGCTCGAGACTAATATGCAAAAGTCAACAAAAGTCAATTTGACTCAAAATGATTTCCAAAATGTATACATGATTATTATATAGTTTAAATATCGTCGTTTTATATTTTTAAATATTTTTAAAAGCTTTATTAGAGTAAATAATATTATTCATTTATTAATAAATAAAATTTTATATAAAATTTACTTTTATATATCTTAAGTAATAAAATTTATAAAGTTTATTTAACATCATAAAAATAATATGATAGGTAGTATTAATGAACTTATGTTACACGTAGTAAAACATCTTTGTATTACATATTTATTTGATAAAATAATATCGATAATAATAATAGTAAGTAAAAGTTTTATTATTTTGTAATAATAATTATTATTATTCTATTAATAAAAATATCAATATTTATAATTACTAAAAATGACATTATGATAAAATGATAATTCTAATTATGATAACTTTAATATTTACGATATTTTTTAATATTATCTTTAAAATAATAATTCTATTTAAAATGATAATAATAATGATATTTTATACTAACAATGACATTTCTATTAAAAATGATAATTTTTGTTAAAATGATAGTTTTAATACTAACGATACTTTTAATAATAATAGTAATGATAAAAATAATAAGAATGATAATTTTATCTAAATCAATATCTTATAATATTTTTAATTTCATCATGATACTCATACTTATTATTTCCTAATCGTTTCGTTTAATAGCTTTTAATCGTCTTTTATATCGTTTTCATAATAATGATAATAATAGTAATCAAAATAATTAGGTGTTATTAGTTTTTAATTACAATAATACTAATAATGAGAATTACTATGATAATACTAATAAATATTTTAATGATAATATAATAATAATAATAATAACAATAACAATAGCCATTTTTAAATAATGATATATATATATTAATAATGATAATAATAATAATAATAATAATAATAATAATAATAATAATAATAATAATAATAATAATAATAATAATAATAATAATAATAATAATAATAATAATAATAATAATAAGATAATAATAATAATAATAATGCTAATTATAACTTTAACGATAATAACGATAGTAATAATAATAAAAATAACAATTTTTAATGATAATTCCTTTTATTGATAAAGATAATAATAATAATAACAATAAGATAAAATTAGAACGACGATAATAACCACGCTAATAATAATAATCATTTTTAATAAAAATACCAAATTTCAATTGACTATAACTTCAAATCTATTCATCGAAACCATTCGATATCTAAATGAAAAGTTCTTAATTTTTCGCTAGCTTTCCAACGACATGCATATCTTATATCTTATCTCAACCGCATATGTAATTAATTCAGAATTCAACATAATCTAACTAAAGGCAATATCAAAAGTACAAGCATGCATAATCATATATACTCGAGCACTAGTTAGGGATACACTATTAGTATGTAAAAATTAAATTATGAGTGCTTACGTATCAATATTGAGATTCAATATTGCAGGAAAGGTACGTAGATGCAACGGAGATGCTAACCACTAAATTGACCTCACGAGCATACCCATGAACCATACCCATCATCTCCATAGCTATAACCCATAATTTCCTTAGCCCTATCCTACTCGCAAACCCGTTTTGAAAATTACCCGAACAGCACTCCGTCGTAGTATTTTATGTATATTACTAACAATAATACCCATACTACTAGTTAAGATTAATAATATATTAATCTTAATAATAATAATAATTATTATTATTATAATATATATAAAGAGAGATTGAGAGACAGAGGTAAATATTTGTGTGTATATCCGAACGAACTCGATTTCCATTTATAGGCTTGAGCTGTGTCATGTTAAAATATCATATGCTCGTAAGATTCTTGTGACCAGTACATAAACGCGTAATTTTTCTTGCCGACATTCTTATGAAATATTATTTTATATAAATATTATTTAATTCATATAATTAATTATATATTATATTATATTCACGTGCATAGTTGACTTATAATTTTTACACCGATGAGTAGTACGTTGTCGCTCGACTTCCGTGCCGGTTCCGATTTTTCGAAAGTCCTTTTGTACGCTTAGAAAACTAGCCTTTTACGTTACGCGACGTGTACCCTTATTAATAATTTGACTTTCTAATCAATAAATTACCTTATAAAAAAATGTAACTTATATAATTGAGTGTTGTGGTCATTTGCTTCTATAAATCAGTGGTTCGTTGTTCGTCAAAATATATTATTTTAAATCAGGACGTTTTATGACTAAGTTAAAATATATATATTTTTATATTTTCATTTCGAAATATAAATCTGGGACAATATATAATATATAGTTTTTCAAAACTAATAATATTCAAATTTATATATCTTGAAATCGTTTAAGTAATAAGAAATATTATTTTGTAACATTTGTATTTTTAAAGTTTAAAATTGATATAATTTATTTATATAAAAAATGTTTACAAAGACATTTTAATATTCCAATTACTTTATATTCCAAATCATTTTATCACAAAGGTTATAATAGTAGAAGTTGTTATGTCATAAGACGTTCTTAAAAAGTCTATTATATCGAAATGACATTTTCGT
Organism: Rutidosis leptorrhynchoides; assembly: GCF_046630445.1. Classification (NCBI taxonomy): domain Eukaryota; kingdom Viridiplantae; phylum Streptophyta; class Magnoliopsida; order Asterales; family Asteraceae; genus Rutidosis; species Rutidosis leptorrhynchoides. The sequence goes on along the minus strand of NC_092343.1, from coordinate 77,083,399 downwards.
TTATGAACATAAAAATCATATATGAATCATATCTGGTTTCAAGGTTTTAACTTCTAGTTTAATCACGACTCGTAGGATTAAGTCTAAAGGAAAAATCAAACGTAAGGAATCATCTTAATGTAAAATGTCGATCTATTTAACTTGTCAATATCTATTTTCTAATTTTCCTATATTCCCTAATTTCACTTTCACAATACATAATATGTAGGTTAATTAATTTTATCTTATCAAAGTCACGGGGCAATTATTGTAGGGCATGTATTGGAATTTAACAGGAATTTCTACCAATCTGGCTAGCTCTTGTTATTTGTCACTTTGTCCTTACTCGAAGATCACTTTACCATTTATTCCGAATATCATTAAAAAGAAAAGGTTTCCTAATTCAAAGTGAACCTCTCAATAGAGACTCGTAATCATAATTCAATGTATCTAATAATTCAATCATTTGATATTATCTTTTAATTTCGTCGATAAACATATAAATACGTTCATGTAAAGTATTATACGTTTAATACTTTGTTAATATTCTAAAGTTATAATATATATATATATATATATATATATATATATATATATATATATATATATATATATATATATGTGTGTGTGTGTGTGTGTGTGTGTGTATATATATAATCATATCCATTTATGTATTGGTTCGTGAATCGTCGAAACTTGGTCGAGGTTAATTGAATGTATGAACACAGTTAAAATTCTTAACAAACTTTGCTTATCGTGTCGGAATAATGTGAAGATTAAAGTTTAAATTTGGTCGGAAATTTCCGGGTCGTCACAGTACCTACCCGTTAAAGAAATTTCGTCCCCGAAATTTGATAGAGGTCGTCATGGCTAACAATGAGAATGTTATTATGATGATTTTAGAGTTTTATCATGTTTAAGAAGTATGGATAAAATAATTCGATTACTCGAAGCGTATGAGGGAAGTTATCGTAAATAAATGAGATAAGATTATAGTGATTCGTCACAACTTTTGACGTCATCACAATTTGATCTCCGAATTTAAAGAAAATCTTTGTAATCTATATTGGATTTGATTCTTCGGCGATTAAGGAAATTTTGATTCTCTTCGATAATTCATCTTGATTTCTCTGTCGGGTATTTAACTATAAATCCACCTCCTTCTTTTCCTTACAATTCACACCTTCTACTCTTTCTCCCTTAACTCATATTTTAAGTATTTGTCAAAATGCTCCATCCAGTACTGATTCTCGATATACTCCTTACTTTTATATCTGTTGTTCTTCTTTTTCATCTGCCGCCGGAGGAATCTATTTACTTCTACTATACTCTTGGTTTTATAGTGTTTTTAGTTCTCCTGTGCCTTTATATTGCCATATGCATCGATATATATGGTTTATAATTTTTGATTTGTCATTAGGCTTTATATCTTCCCTTATATTTCAAAGTCTCTGCTTCTGTCTTCTATAATCATTGTTATCCACAGTTAATGCTTTCTTTTATTTGCTGTGATTTATACCCCAATTTCTGTTTCGGAGCTTTGTCCTTTCGTTTCTTCTTCTTGCGATTAAGCACCGCTTGTAATGGTACAGAATTCGCAGATATGAATTTTGGAATGAACATTGTTAATATTCTAGTAAAGAATTTGTAATGGCATGATCTTGACTTGTCAAATTACCAGAATACCTCGGAAAAAACCGAATCATCAAGAAATATTTTCTTGATATTTTAGTGGTTAAATAGAATACAAGAGTCGTATAACATGGCACATGATGATGTTATGATCTATGACTCATCACGTACCATTTAGAAACTCAGCATGACTTACTGTAATATAATCACGTTGATCAAGTGTCATTATATTATACTAACTCATGCTTCAGTTCCCAACACTACTTCAAAATATTCTTATTTTAAACTTGAGGGTTTCAGAATTCAAAAACTAAAATAGTTTCTTTTATGATGTAATACAGATAGCGCAAAGAGGTAAATGATTTCAGATAAGAATAATTATGGAAATATTTTCAGAAATATGGAGGATATTTATAATGAAAGATACGATGATATCTTATAATTTCTAATATCAGAGGATGATGAAGGGTATTGTTTGCAGGGGTTTAGAGTCAGGAGCAAGGTATTCGTTAATAACTTCAGCAGGTACTGAATCATTTGGATCCTTTGAAGTCAGGTTCAGTCTTTGTGATTTGTCCACAGCCTCCTTCATACTTTGCTCAATCCGATTTCCAGTTCCAAGACTTCTCTTTTTTGCGCTTTGCCAGCACACTTATTCATTATCATCAAACTTTTACTGTTAAAGTTGTTTATAGTTTTTGCTGCTTCATCAGTATTTTTTCCATTTTCGAAGAACTAATTCGTAGTTCAGAGTGTTTTTCAGAAACTTCACATTCAAATTAAGTCCAGAAGATAGATGTTATATATACACATATAACTGTTGGCGTAGACATGCTGCGAGATTTTTAAAATACTGATTACTAATTCCCGATGATTCGTATGAAAATTCTCGTTACAAGATGCGAATGAGTGAATGATGGGGTTTCGATAAATATAATGATTCTCCGAAAGTTCAAAGATTAGTGAAGTTGTGAATAAGTTTATTGCTAATGTGGTGGAACATGAAAGGTTCTCCGGTAACAAAAGGGTAATCATATATATCAAGATTATGATAAGGCTACTCCAAATGAAAAATTGAAGTTTTCTTGCTGGAGCTGTGATAGAATTTGCTACTTTGAAAAGGAATTGCAAGGTTATTTTTGCTAATAAATGCCAAAGGATCTGACACAGATATGTGTTGAATTATGACTTTGGTTTCGAGAGCTTTTTAAGTACATAACTGTGGGTAATATGTGGTTGGATCATCATCTCGATTGCTCATTATTTGAAGTGTCTTTAGAAATTTTCAAAGGGTGTGAACACAGATTGTAATCGTTAATATACATTTGATGTTCTAACACAGTTTCGAAGTCAAAGTATAGCTTTGAAAGATGTAGGAATCTAAAAGTGATGGTCTCGGTTATATTTCGTATTGAATTCTGAGGTTTCAAAATCAGAATATGTAATTGAGTTTGAATAAGTATGGTTGTTTTGATATGAAAGAATGAATATTATTGTGAAAGTATGAAGTATAGTTGATAATTTGCTTAATCAGATTTGAAGAATATAACATATTAATTGTGAATATATATATATATATATATATATATATATATATATATATATATATCTCGGGTATTACCTACCCGTTAAAAAAATTTTTACAATTAATATTTTGTACAAAAGAATTTTATTACAGTCTTTATGAAAATATATATGTATATATTCTCTTCAGATGTAACATAGATTTTAATGAGTTAATACTAAATTAAACTCATTCAATTTACAGTTGGAACTAGAATTGAATAATCCCTTGAAGGCTTTAGAGATTACATAAGTATTTCTTCGATAATATTGAAATTATGAATCAATACTTCGTTATTTGTTGAGGCTTGATGTTGGTTTTCGTTAAATTCTTGTGAACTTCACAAAGTACGAATGATGTTATCTGAAAAGTTTCGGGTACATCGATGATGAAAGTGTAAAATCAAATATATACTTGATTTATTATTAATTGAAATTTGTTGAATTGAGACAGAGATTGTAGTTAACGCTGGTTAAGTTGCGGCCGAAGGACGTACATTATTGCATATTTGTAATATGAATTAACCGAGTAGTTAAGATTCACACACAATAGCTTAGCACGGAAAGATTTATTTTTATTTCAAAATATATATATATAAAATATACATATAATTTCTTTAGAGGAAATGAGTTAATTCTTCATAACTCGTTGATACAATATACGCGTTATTGATTCGTAATGATGTCCAAAGTGATTCTTGAACTGATGGAGTTTGTGATGTTATAGATGTTGTTGATTCTGATGCTGACTGCACTGACGATGCTGGTGACACTGACGGTACTGATGATGCTGTTGGTAAAACAAGTTTAGCTAGTTAACCACACACCATTTTTGTCAGGTGATGTCAAAGCTAAAGGGTATAAAATACTATTAAATTTTACAAGGAAATACTATTAAATACGATACAATTTTACACAAGATATTTATTTATTTATTGAATGGATATACTTAAACCTTGCTACAACACTTATAGGCAGTGTACCTAATCGTACAGTAGTGTAGTTTTTAGTAAGTCCGATTCGTTCCACCGGGAATCTTTTTCACAAAGCTTAACGCTATATTAGTTTAAATTTATAAAAATATAAATATATATATATATAAGTAATATTATTATTATAAAGGGGGGTTTTTACCGTTTAATGACCGGTTTGTCGATTTTAAAACTTTAGTCGCAGTTAAAACCAAATGTAAAATATTAAATAAATAAAAGACTTAATTTAAAGCGTAAAGTAAATAACGATAATGAAATTGCGAATATTAAAAGTGCGATAAAATAAACTTGCGATAATTAAAAAGTACGATAATTAAAAGTGCAATTAAATACAATAACAATAAATAAAAATGCGATAATTAGAAGTACAATTAAATATAAAATAAAGAAATTAAATATGAAATAAAAGAATTATGCTTATTTAAACTTCCGTAATCATGATGTTTGACGTGTTGATTTTAGTTTTATGCCCATGGGTTAATTGTCCTTTATCCTGGATTATTTAATATGTCTGTCTGGTTTTTGTCCATAACAGTCCATCAGTCATAAATATAAAGTGCGAGTGTCCTCATCAAATTATCCTTATACCCGAAGTCAAATATTCCAACTAATTGGGGACTTAAACTGTAACAAGATTTTAATACTTTGTTTAATAATTACACCAGGATGTCGACTGAGTGTAACCCAAGGTTTTAATACTTTGTTAACAATTATGTCAAGTGTCCTTGTACATAATTTCACCCCTGTTTTAATAATTCTAGTGGCTATTAATCCATTCCCGTGTCCGGTTAAATGAACGATTATTCGTACATATAAATACCCCGCCCATCGTGTCCGATTGAGTGTATATGGTTATTTATAGGGACGTCCAATTGTAAATCTTTATATTAAAATTAACAAACTATCATTTAGTTAAACAAATATAAAGCCCATTAATAGCCCATAGTCTAATTTCCACAAGTGTCGTTCTTTTGTCCAAACCCCAATTATGGTACAAAGCCCAATTACCCAATTTTAATATTTTTAACCCAACATCATGATTACTTCGGATTAAATAAGCATAATAATAACTTAGCTACGAGACATTAATGTAAAAAGGTTGAACATAACTTACAATGATTAAAAATAGCGTAGCGTTACACGAACAGAATTTTGACTTACACCCTTACAACATTCGCTAACCTACCCTTATTATTAGAATTAAAATTAAAATTAAAATTAAAATATAAATATATATATATATATATATATATTACGTATATATTGAGAGAGAGATAGATTATATGATATTAAAACTCGTCGAACTGCGTTGGCTTTTATAGGAATTTGAGTCCAGGTGAACTCCGCGAGTCGCGTTATTTTTTGCCTTCAAACTCCGCAACTAGCGGAGTTTGAAATTACAGCTCACCCAGCTTTGGCTCTTTGTTTGCCGACGGATTTTTAATATAAATATAATATATAAATAATTTTAAGAATTATTTAAATATTATATTATATTTAAGTGCATAGTTGACTCGTAATTTTTAGTCCGTTGCGTCGAGCATTGAGAGTTTACTCATGTCCCGGTTCCGGATTTTCGAACGTCCTTGCGTACAATTTAATATCTTGTACTTTGCGTTTTGAATCTTGTACTCTTGTAATTTCAAGACGTTTCTTATCAATAATTGGAACCACTTTGATTGTATTTTGTACTTTTGAGCTTTTTGGACCTTTGCGTCTTCAATTCGTCGAATCTGTCTTTTGTCTTCACCTTTTATTATTTAAACGAATATCACTTTTAAATAGAACAATTGCAACTAAAAGCTTGTCTTTCTAGAGGAATAATGCTATGAAATATATGTTCGTTTTTAGCATTATCAAATATTCCCACACTTGAGCGTTGCTTGTCCTCAAGCAATATAGTCTTGAAATACTAGAATCACTTCTTTATTCTTCACACTTTGTACATCAGTGATTTCTATACGGCGGTATAAACAATGGTAGTAACGATATGGTTTACAGTCCCACATGACTATAAAATTTAGATCCATTAAGGAAATTGGATCTTTATGAAAACATTTGATCTTTTAAAAATTTTAATCTAGCTTTTACCCTAGATAAGTTTTCCGGAATAACCCTTCACCGGTGTTTGCAAAATATTTTTGTGGGTTTGGTGGGTTTGGTGGGTTTCAGATTTGAAAATTTTAGCTCAAAACTTGCGGTTTTGTGTCACCCACTTGCTAACCTTGTATTAGGAAAGCAACACGTCCAGTATACTTGCTCCGTATATTACCTTTCGGTAAACTACCGTCCGGTTGTAAAGGAAAGCGTTGAACAAGCAACTGTTAAGGCAATGTCCCCTGACATGCTTTTAATTATGGTCTATAACGTGTCGGACGCAATTACTATCCTTGGTAGGAGCAATAGTAAAACTCACCCTTATGATTTTTCGGTCTGGCACAAGGTCCTGTCTTTGACCATGCTATGCAACCACCGTTCTTACGGTTGACACCCGATTTGGTTCAGGTGACCTAATGAATTCCAGGTGAATTCCTAGGATTTTACGTTCAATGGTAATGAACGCATTGAAAATGGGTTTTCAGAAAACAAATCGGTTTGTAATTTTGATCAAAATATTTTCTCGTTCAAGCTCGAGTTTAGATATCATTGAATTCCATGAGTTTGTAATTCTCAATCTTTAAGGTCAATCTCTAGGATTGAGTAATATCAGTCTTAAAAGCTGATTTTTAATCTTTAAGGAGATTATCCTTTCTAGGGATCTGATTCATTAGTCTTATCCAGCTAATTTGCACGGTGCCCCCCATTTTACGAGATAAATCCTTCTCATGGTTAGGATAAATCTGGCCACTTGGCGACCCTGTTTTATGCTGAGGTCCGTGGATTTCCTGCTGATTTTAGTGATGACTTTTCTAGATTTTTCGTCAACCTACAGCTGGTCTGGACGACAACTTCCTGACCTAAATCAAGAAGCGCGTTTCTTTTTCGGAAGACTTTACTTCCTTTTAATGATGGAATTGATTCATTGTGTAGATCCATCTCTTCTTTTCTTTCATCGGGTAAAACAGTTTAGTTTAGTCCAAAGAAAAAGTATTTTCAGTTATTTGTTACAGAAATATGTGACATATGTTTAAAATATCTTGATAAATTTTCCCACACTTGGCTTTTATTTTCCTTTTTATTGTCCTCTATTCTATTTTAAATGAATTTTAACATTTTGGTTTGTTTCTCAATTTATGTCCTTTCCGAGGTAACAATAATTTCGGTGTTAAAACCTAGTTTTATCATTCATAAATATGTATAAACATGATTTTGAGTTCATTTAATTGAAAATTTTGAAAATTTTTACTAGAATTGGGTAGTCAGTATATAAGACTAGGGCTGTTCTTTATTATCAGAGAGCACTAGATTCTAATACAACTACTACTTTACTAGTATTTCTAATGGTAACCAAGTGTATAAAGTAAAAATTTTAAAATCCGAAAGAATTTAACCCCCTTTCCCACACTTAAGATCTTGCAATGCCCTCATTTGCAAGAAATCAGTAACAATTTAAATTATTGAGGGTGATTTGTGAAAATGATTAAATTTTACCAAAGTTTCCAAACATATTGGCGTTTGTTTGCTGAATGATAAATGGTGCATATCATTTGTTCATTTCGTCTTGTTGTTATATCACATTTATTTTGCATCTTGTCGTCAAAATTAGTTGCTTTTGCTGAACTTAATGCCAGTCTTTGAAAATGCATTGTTTTATCCTGTTGTGTACATAAGATAAACTGCAAACATATATACATATTTTTGAAGTTTGGTATATTACCCCAAATTCAAACATTATTAAAATCTAAAAATAAAAATTTGTAAATTATAAAAACTAATACAATTCCAACATAAGTATTAAATGTATCAACATTACAAATTATAAAATAAATAAAACTAAGTAGACTAGGGATGATACTGATACCAGTAGGGGTTCCATGCATAACCATATGTGTTATAAAATGCTTCGGCTGGGTTATACGTAGGATATGGTGGTTGGATCTCTATAGACCAGGGAGGAAATACGGGCGATGGAGTAGGAATATAGTTTATACCTACATGTTGGCAATGAGCTATGATTTGGTTTTGATGAACTTGCCAATCTTCAAATGCTCGATGTCTAGCATTTTCATACTCTTGTGAAGCTATAAACCTTTGCATTTCTGTCATTTCGTTTCCTCCTCCCACATTACCTGGCTGTTGGTTTCTCTCAACTTGTGGATGTCTACCATGGTATTGTACTGCGGCATTATTTCGCCTCTTCAAAACCTTCGCACCATGGTATACATTTAAACCTATTGTATCGCGGGGTTCTGGTTCTTTGACTAATAATCCCCCCCGACTTATATCCACACCGAGATATTCAGCAATCAAAGTAATAAATATACCACCTCCTATTATGCTATGCGGTCTCATCCCCCTAACCATAGCTGATAAATAATAACCCACACAATAAGGTATACTTACAGTGCTTTGTGGGTCTCAAATACACATGTGGTAAAACAAATCCTGTTCATTTACCTTTTCCTTGTTCTTACCTCGTTGTGTAATCGAATTGGCTACAAACCTATGAATTACTCTTAACTCTGCTCTATCTATATCCAAAAAAGAGTAATTTCCCCCTTTAAATCGGTGATGGCTAGTCATTTGACTCCATACACCATGCGTATCAAAATTTTAATCTATCTTTCTACCATTTAGTATCAACCCTCTACAATCGGCAGATGCTAACTCCTCAGGCGTATATATACGTAAAGCCTGAGCCATGTCTAGTAAGGACATGTGGCGCATCGAACCTCCTAACAAAAATCTAATAAAAGATCGATCGGTTAAACTAACTACCCGATCATTTATTTCTATACTACACAATAATTCTTCACACCATACTTTATATACAGGTCTACGTATGTTGAATAAACGTACGCAATCATTAAAAGTAGAATTACCATACCTCTGTGTAAGTAATTCCCTAATTGGCCCGGCTAATTCTACAGCTTCTAACGGTGCCCATTCTATTACCCTAGGTACTTCAACAGCTTTAGAATGAAGAGTATGCAAACCCCTTTGGTATTTCGGATAATCTATCCAACGTCTGTCAAATCTCAAGTTCGGGTGCAAATCTTCCAAGTGCATATCTGAAAATGTCATGACTGGATGAGGTATATCTTGTTTGTAGTAGTTATCCACCTCCTGTTGTTCCGTATTCTCAGCAGGAGCATTGCGAGCTTAGGATGAAGATTCACCCCTTTCAGTCTGCAAAACACATCAAACACAATTTTTGTGCATCCAAATATGCATTAGTGTCAGCAAAATCATCAATCAAAATAATTACAATGACATGTTCAATTTATATCAAACATAAGCTCATTTTCATATTTTTATCAAATCTACACTTTTTCAAATAAGCATATACGAAAATGTTCACCAAGTTCATAAGCATTCAACTCAAATAACATGTCAAAATAATCATTACTAGCAATTAAACAAGTTTCAAATGGCATTATCTCTCAAAAATTAAGTTCATGAATTTTAGACTTGAAAAAGTCCACTTTAATTCTCAAAATCATGCTTAGGCTCAAAGTTTGGATCATTTAACTACCTAAACATGTTACACTACTTAATTTACCAACAATTCATGACAAAAATCGGCCATAACCTATTTATATCAAAAAGCCCCAAATTTGCTCAAGAACACAAACCCTAGATTACTCAAAATTTGAAGTTTAAGGCATCTAATCATGTTAAATAGCATCAATCTAGGTTATACAAGCATAATACATAAGCAATTTAAGCATAATTACACTAAAAAGTATCAAAATCAAATTGGGGAAAAAAAATTGCTCAAGAACACCAATTTTCGGATTAAATGGTGTTTAGGTGTAGAAATTTACCATTTTTCTTGAGTAATTCCTTGATAGCATCCTTCTCAACATGATTTTAGTAAAAGATTTGATGAAAAACGGTGAAAAATTTCGATTTTTGGAGGTTTTAGTGTGTGTTTTTCGGGTGTTTTGTTCGCAGTTTTTGTGTGTGGTGTATGGACTGATCAGTTCCAGCGATTTTATTTTTTTCTGTATTTTGGTCTCTCCGCGAGTCGCGGCGTTTGGCAGTTTCAAATACCGCGAGTCGCGGTGTTTGGTTTTTTTTTTTTTATATAAGCCTTAACTTATAAAGCAAATATAAAATAAATTTAAAATTTTGTTTTCCTTTGTTTTAGGACGAGGTCGTTTCGGATCGATGTCCTAGTCCGTCCTTCGATAAAATTTTAAAATTTGTCTTTTTGTAGCGATTGTTTTAAAAGCTAAGATTTTTGGGTTTTTTTTTTTAATATTTTTGGCATACTTTAATTCAATAAGTTTAAAAATAATGATAATAAAAGTTCTCGTCCTTCCCTCGGGTAAAGCAATTTCGGTTCAAAGACCTAGTCTTCAACTCACGACGAATTTTAAAAATCATATTTTTAACTTAGCGAAATAAAGTAAATTTTTGTTTTTAAATTCACACCAAACTTAAATTTAAAATGCATAAAATTAAGAATTCATATAATAAAAATTAAAAATTCACACCAAACTTATATTATATTTTTGTTTTTAAACATACAAACTTATATTAAAAAGATTAATTTTTCAAATATTTACAATTTTAAATATATTAATTTTAAAAAGTTTACAATATTATTTTAATTTTTATATATTAATTTTTTTAAACATGGTAAAATTAAAAATCTTTTTGGCTTTTATCCCACTTTAATCAATCAAATATTATCAAAAATATACGCCCCTCTTTTCGGTAAAGTAATTTCGGTTCCATGACCTAATTTAACTCGTGACGAATTTTTGAAATATTTTGGGTTGATTGATTAAAGATATTTATACCTTAAGAATAAACGTTAAATTTCGCAGTGATGTAATAAATTTTTGAATGATATCAATAATTTCGGTCGCCAAACCTAATTTTATTCAATACCAATTTAATACTTTATAGCGAACAAATTAGCGTTTATTATCAAAAGGTTAAAAATAAAAATAAAAAAAATAAAAACTGTACAGACTTACCTGTGAGATAGTATTCTTAGTTATATGATCTATCCCATTCATAAGATAGTCGGTTTAATTGGTTTTCCATGGCTACATAGGTGTAACCTCGAGCATTCAGTGTTTTTTCTTCTAAACATATGAACGGTCCGTCTCTGCATAAAGTAACAAATTCGGTGTTTGAATAGGTTTGATTATTTGAACATTTACCTCCATGTGACCATTTTCCGCATTTGTGACATCTTTCTAGGTGTCGTGCTCTTCTTTTCGCTGCGGATTTTGATTTTCCTTTACCAAATTGTAACTTATTATCTTCGCATCTGGATTCTTTTCTTACTCCGTCCAATCTTTCTCTGATTACTGATACTATTTCACTCGGAAGTGTGTCATTATTACGTTTAGTGATCAAAGCGTGTAGCATTAGACCATGGTTTAGTTCGCAGGAAGTCTTCATTTCGTAAAAACCTTAGAAAAATAAAAATTCAGAATGGGGGGAGAAGACTAGTTCTTTAGGGTCTGCTAGGAAAAGACCATTCGGGTTCCATTTTCGAGAACTACACGAAAACAGACAATATAACTCTAACAGAAATACATATTATCCTTTAAAGACTTGATTCTCCTCACACTTAGTTAGCTGTGGTATCGAAATTGTGATTAACTTCATTGTCAACTTCCATTGGACTATCTATGTACTGTTTAACTCTGTGACCATTAACCTTAAATTCAATCCCATTTGAATTTATTAATTCTATCGTTCCGTATGGGAAAACTCTTTTGACTATGAATGGTCCAGACCATCTTGATTTCAATTTTCCAGGAAATAGCTTGAATCGTGAATTGAAAAGAAGAACTCTGTCTCCTTCTTTAAATTCTTTTAAACTTCTGATTCTTTTATCATGCCATTTCTTCGTTCTTTCCTTATAGATTAACGAATTTTCGTATGCTTCATGTCTTAATTCTTCTAATTCGTTTAGTTGACTTAATCGTAGACGTCCGGCTTCATGTAAATCAAGATTACATATCTTCAAAGCCCAAGATGCTTTGTGTTCAATTTCTACTGGAAGATGACATGCTTTTCCGTAGACGAGTCTGAAAGGTGTGGTTCCAATTGGAGTTTTGTAGGCTGTTCTAAAAGCCCATAGTGCATCCTCCAATTTAATGGACCATTCCTTCGAATTTGATCCTACGGTTTTTTCTAGAATATGTTTTAAAGCTCGGTTAGTATTTTCAACTTGTCCACTTGTTTGTGGATGATATGCGGTGGAGATTTTATGAGTTACTCCATATCTTTTAAGAACTTTCTCAAGTTGATTATTACAGAAATGAGTTCCCCGATCACTTATTAAAGCTTTCGGCGTTCTAAACCTTGCAAAAAGATGTTTTAAAAAGTTGACTACAACTCGTGCATCGTTAGTTGGGAGAGCTTGTGCTTCCGCCCATTTAGATACATAATCAATGGCTACGAGAATATAGAGATTATTATGAGATTTTGGAAATGGACCCATAAAGTCAATACCCCAAATGTCAAATACTTCGCATACTTGAATGACATTTTGTGGCATTTCATCACGTTGACTTATTTTTCCGGCCCTTTGACAAGCATCACAGGATTTGCAAAGAAGGTGTGCGTCTTTGTAAATTGTAGGCCAATAGAATCCAGCATCATAAACTTTTCTTGCTGTTAGTCGAGGCCCATAATGCCCTCCTGTTGGTCCTGTGTGACAATGGTTTAAAATTTTACTAGCTTCATCTCCGAATACACATCGGCGTATTATTCCATCTGGACAACTTTTAAATAGATGTGGATCTTCCCAGAAATAGTGTTTTATATCACTGAAGAATTTCTTTCGTTTTTGGTACGATAATCCTTTTTCAAGGAATCCACATACTAAATAGTTTGCATAGTCTGCAAACCATGGAATTTCATTATAATCTATCTTCAATAGATATTCATCAGGAAAGTTGTCTTGTATGGCCGATTCATTTAGAACTTCTAATTCGGGATTTTCAAGACGAGAAAGATGATCAGCGGCGAGATTTTCTGCTCCTCTTTTATCTCGGATTTCAATATCAAACTCTTGTAAGAGTAAGATCCAACGGATTAATCTTGGTTTGGCATCTTGTTTCGAAAATAGGTATCTAAGAGCAGAATGGTCGGTATAGACCACCGTTTTTGCTAGAACGAGATATGAACGAAATTTGTCAAAAGCAAAGACAATAGCAAGGAGTTCTTTTTCAGTAGTTGTATAGTTCGTTTATGCTCCTTGTAACATCTTGCTAGCATAATATATAGGTTGAAATCATTTTTCAATCCTTTGTCCTAAAACGGCTCCCATTGCAAAATCACTTGCATCGCACATTAGTTCAAACGGTAGATTCCAATTTGGTGTTATCATGATCGGCGCATTAGTAAGTTTCTCTTTAAGAATATTAAAAGATTTGATACATTTATCTGAAAAGATGAATGGAGCATCCTTTTCTAGGAGTTTATTCATAGGAGTGGCAATTTTAGAAAAATCTTTTATGAAACGTCGGTAAAAACCGGCATGCCCTAGAAAACTCCTAACTCCTCTAACATTGGTGGGATGTGGAAGTTTAGCAATTACATCTACTTTAGCTCTATCCACTTCAATTCCTTCTTTTAAAATTTTATGTCCAAGAACGATGCCTTCTTTAACCATGAAATGGCATTTCTCCCAATTAAGTACTAGATTTGATTGTTCGCATCTAATCAGCATTCGTTCAAGATTAGCTAGACATGATTCAAACGTATCACCGAAGACTGAAAAGTCATCCATGAAAACTTCCATGCATTCTTCTATCATGTCGTGAAAAATCGCCATCATACACCTTTGAAAGGTTGCAGGGGCGTTGCAAAGACCAAATGGCATGCGTTTGTAAGCAAAAGTACCATAAGGGCACGTGAACGTGGTTTTCTCTTGATCTTCGGGTGCTATTGGAATTTGAAAATATCCGGAAAATCTATCAAGAAAACAATAGTAACTATTTCCGGCTAGCCTTTCCAACATTTGATCAATGAAAGGTAAGGGAAAGTGATCTTTTCTGGTGGCGTCATTTAATTTTCTATAATCAATACATACACGCCATCCTGTTACAGTCCTAGTAGGAACAAGCTCATTTTTTTCATTTGTAATGACAGTCATGCCACCCTTCTTAGGCACGCATTGAACTGGGCTTACCCATGGGCTATCAGAAATTGGATAAATTAAACCTGCATCTAGCAGTTTAATTATTTCTTTTTTAACAACATCTTGCATATTCGGATTTAGTCTTCGTTGGCATTGCACATACGTTTTATGACCTTCTTCCATAAGGATTTTATGTGTGCAATACGAAGGACTTATTCCTTTAATATCATGAATCTTCCATGCGATGGCTGGTTTATGAGCTTTCAACACAGAAATGAGTTGTGATTTCTCATTTTCAGTAAGAGAAGACGATATTATTACAAGTAATTCAGATTCACCATGTAAATAAGCGTATTCCAAATAGTTTGGAAGTGGCTTTAACTCTAATTTCGGTGGTTCTTCTATTGATGATTTATATCGATATCTGTCTTCTTCTTTTAGCATTTAAATTTCTTCTGTTGTTGGTTCATATCCATTAGCTATAAGTGTAGCTAACATTTCAACTTCATCAATTGGTTCAGTTCCTTCTCCTAAAGAACATTCTTCTGTTCCTTGCAATTCTGGAAATTCTTCTAACAATTCTGCATGTGAATCTATAGTTTGAATGTATAACATGTATCATCTGCAGATTGCGGTTGTTGCATGGCTCTATCAACAGAAAAGGTAACACTCTCGTCCTCTATACTTAGGGTCAGTTTCTCACCAAACACGTATATTATTGCTTTAGCCGTGTTTAAAAATGGTCTTCCTAATATGAGAGGAACTCGAGAATCTTCTTCCATGTCCAGAATAACAAAATCTACTGGAAATACTAAAGTACCAACTTTAACTAGCATGTTTTTCATTATCCCTCTAGGATATTTTACTGATCGATCGGCTAGTTGTATGCTTATTCGTGTTGGTTTCAATTCTCTAAGGTCTAGTTTAGCATATAGTGATTACGACATTAGATTTATACTAGCACCTAAATATTCCAATGCTTCTATTGAACTAAGACTACCCAGAAAACATGGAATTATGAAACTTCCTGGATCTGAAAGTTTTTCTGGTATCTTATTCAACAGCACTGCTGAACAATTAGCGTTCATAGTAACAGCCGAGAGTTCTTCCATTTTCTTTCTATTCGTGATCAGATCTTTCAAGAATTTAGCATATCTAGGCATTCCTGAAATCACATCAATGAAAGGAAGATTTACATTTATCTGTTTAAACATATCCAAGAATTTGGATTGCTCGGCTTCAAGTTTCTCTTTCTTCATTTTACTCGGGTAAGGAAGCGGTGGTTGGTATGGTTTAACATAAGGTTTAGCCTTAACTGTGTTATCTTCATTAACCTTTTCAACTACCGGTTCTTTTTCCTTATCTTGATCAGGTTGTGGTTCTTGTGGAGTAGGAATAGCTTCATCAGAAGTTACAGGTATTTTAGGTGGTTTAAGTGTTGTACCACTTCTTGTGGTAATGGCTTTAGCTGTTTCATTCCGGGGGTTTGCATTTGTATCACTAGGTAAACTTCCCGATTTTCTTTCACCTATTAACCTTGCTAGGTTACTTACTTCTTGTTCCAGATTTTGAATAGAAGCTTGTTGATTTCTAAATGCTTGAGCATTTTGTTCATTAGTTTGTTTCTGAGATGTGAAAAACTGCGTTTGAGTTTCAACTAGCTTCGTCATCATATCTTCTAAATTCGGCTTTTTATCATCGGGTTGTGGTTTGTTTTGAAAATTAGGTCTTTGCTGGTTATAAGTATTATTGGATACTTGTTGATTGCTAGGACCTTGTTGGTTGTTGTATGGAATATTTCGGTTATAATTCTGATTTTGATTGTAAATCGGTCTTGGCTGTTGATAATTATTCTGATAATTATTTCCAGGCCTTTGGTTTAGATATGAAATATTCTCCCTTTGTTCCATTGTTAATTCAATACTGAGACAATCTTTTGTTAAATGTGGTCCTCCACACTGCTCACAACTAATTCGTATTGAGTGAATATCCTTAGTCATCTTTTCCATTCGTCTCTCGACAGCATCTATCTTTGCGGAAATGGAATCTAAGTCATGGCTAGAATCGGCTCTAGCTGCTTTAGATGATCTAACGATATCTTTTTCTTGGTGCCACTCATGTGAGTGGGAAGCAGTGTTATTAATAATTTTGTAAGCTTCAGTTGCGGTTTTCTTCATAATGGAACCACCAGTTGCTATATCGATGTCTTTTCTTGTAGTGATGTCGCATCCTTGGTAGAATATTTGTACTATTTGACAGGTGTCTAAACCATGTTGCGGACATCCTCTTAATAACTTTCCAAACCTTGTCCACGCCTCATATAGAGTTTCATTCGGTTTCTGCATGAACGTAACAATTTCTCCTTGAAGTCTTACGGCTTTAGATGCCGGAAAGAATTGTTTAAGAAAATTTTCAACTAAAACGTCCCATGTATCAATCGCCCCTTCAGGTAACGATTCTAACCAATCTTTGCCTTCTCCCTTTAAAGTCCAAGGAAATAACATGAGATAGATCTGTTCATCCTCCACTTCTCGGATTTTAAATAAAGTACAGATCCTATTAAAGGTACGAAGATGTTCGTTTGGATCTTCCTTCGGCGCACCAGTAAATTGGCATTGATTAGTTACCATGTGTAGGATTTGTCCTTTTATTTCATAATCTGGCGCATTAATGTCTGGTTGAGTAATTGCGTGACCTTGGCCAGTGCGTTTAGCTCTCATTCGGTCTTCCATACTTAGAGGTTCCAGATTCTACATTATTAAATTTGTTGAATCTGAATCACTAGAGGATTCTGATTTAATGGTTCGTTCCTCAACAATCTCTGTTTGAATGATTGGTGGTTCCGGAGGAAATATTAGTGGTTCAGGATCTCTGAATTGTCCCTGAATATCCTCCGGATTCTCAATTGTGAGGTCGGGTTCAAAAAATGGATTATCTGAAATTTGAATTGGAGTACTTGGTCGACTTGATGACGATTCTTAGGAAAAATCAACGGCGACAATATTGGCTAGATGTCTTGATCGAGTTACAGGTGGTGAACGTATGAAAGGTGGTGAACGTTTTGCTCGGTGCATTCACTGAATATCCTATTAGTTATAAAAAATAAAAATTATATAAGTTATCAAATTAATAGACTTTTCTGATTTTGCCCACGTTTCGAATAGCCAATAGATGCAGTAAGTAGCCAGGACCCTTTAAATCGGAAGCCCACAACTTGCCACTAACAAATCCAACTATTACTACGAACCAGAAAATTTTGGATGTCTATCAATTTAACCACTTAAAATAATTTTTCTTTGAAATTTAAAGAAATTTTAGAGAAGAAATAGAAAATTCTATGTCCTAAAAACTAGAGCGTCGAGAAATAAGAAAGAAAAAGAGCGCGTCGGAAAACGTCGAAAAATAAAAGGTCGAAAAATAATAAAAAGAACGTAGCGCGTCGAAACTTAAAAGTCTAAAAACTAAGAATTAAAAGTTGCGTCTAAAAGTATTAAAGCTTAAAAGGAATTCTATATCCAAAACGGTAATAACTTAAAAAGTACTAATATTTATAAAACGGCGTCTCAAAATTCTAAAACACCTAAATCTTAGTCTAAAGAAAAAGCACTTAAAGGATTTTACGGCAAATTCTAAAAATCTAGAAATAAAAATAACTACGGCAAATACTATATTTAAAACTAGTTACGAGCGATAAAAATACAAATTACGTACTAAATAATAAAAATATACAATTTATAAAAAGAGACAAAAATGATAAAATTACTAATTTTTATAAAAAAAAAAATTTATTTTTATATTTATTTTATAAAAGTATTAATTTTTATATATTAATAAAACTAATTAAACTTAAAATACAAAAATAATAAAACTAAAACTTAATTATTATTATAATTAACCCTAATTATGGTTTATATTAATAATAATTAAAATATACTTCGTAAGTAATGCAGTACCAGGTTCAGACCAGCGTGTCAAGGCTGCTCATGCGGTCGCATGAGTTTTAGCCTATGGATTCATGCGGTCGCATGAATTAGAAAATCGGGCCAGATTATTTGGGCTGCTACAATGTAGCCCGAATATAATTTTAATTTTTTTTTTCTGTTTTAAATTTTCTGTTTTATAAATATATAAAATAAATAAAAACTTATATTTTTACAAAAAAAACTACCTATTAGTTTTTGTAACTAAAAGAAAATACAAACTTTTTAATTTTTTTATATGTTGAACAACTCTTAAAAATATATATATTTTGTTTTTCTTTTTATATTTTTGTATTTTTTAATATCTAAAACGTATTTTTACAAAAGTAAATTAAAAATCTTATTTTTATATATAGCGTTTCGCTTCCGGCGTTTAAGCAGTTCCCCGGCAGCGGCGCCAAAAATACTTGGTGTGCTTAGAGGTGTATACGAAATAGTTATATTTTTACTACAAAATATTATTAAATACGATACAATTTTACACAAGTTATTTATTTATTTATAGAGTGGATATACCTAAACCTTGCTACAACACTTATAGACAGTGTACATAATCGTACAGTAGTGTAGTTTTTAGTAAGTTCGGTTCGTCCACAGGGAACTAGCCAAGTTTAACGCTATATTTTTAAAACTATATTTGTAGTGACCCGAACTTTTCCATGTTTATATATATTAATTGAGATTTATATTTACATGATTAAATGTTTCCAACATGTTAAGCAATCAAACTTGTTAAGACTTGGTTAATTGAAATATGTTTCATATAGACAATTGACCACCCAAGTTGACCGGTGATTCACGAACGTTAAAACTTGTAAAAACTATATGATGACATATATATGGTTATATATATAGTTAACATGATATTATGATAAGTAAACATATCATTAATTATATTAACAATGAACTACATATGTAAAAACAAGACTACTAACTTAATGATTTTGAAACGAGACATATATGTAACGATTATTGTTCTAACGACATTTAATGTATATATATCATATTAAGAGATATTCGTACATCATAATATCATGATAATATAATAATTTAAAATCTCTTTTGATATTATAAACATTGGGTTAACAACATTTAACAAGATCGTTAACCTAAAGGTTTCAAAACAACATTTACATGTAACGACTAACGATGACTTAACGACTCAGTTAAAATGTATATACATGTAGTGTTTTAATATGTATTCATACACTTTTGAAAGACTTCAAGACACTTATCAAAATACTTATACTTAACAAAAATGCTTACAATTACATCCTCGTTCAGTTTCATCAACAATTCTACTCGTATGCACCCGTATTCGTACTCGTACAATACACAGCTTTTAGATGTATGTACTATTGGTATATACACTCCAATGATCAGCTCTTAGCAGCCCATGTGAGTCACCTAACACATGTGGGAACCATCATTTGGCAACTAGCATGAAATATCTCATAAAATTACAAAAATATGAGTAATCATTCATGACTTATTTACATGAAAACAAAATTACATATCCTTTATATCTAATCCATACACCAACGACCAAAAATACCTACAAACACTTTCATTCTTCAATTTTCTTCATCTAATTGATCTCTCTCAAGTTCTATCTTCAAGTTCTAAGTGTTCTTCATATATTTTACAAGTTCTAGTTACATAAAATCAAGAATACTTTCAAGTTTGCTAGCTCACTTCCAATCTTGTAAGGTGATCATCCAACCTCAAGAAATCTTTGTTTCTTACAGTAGGTTATCATTCTAATGCAAGGTAATAATCATATTCAAACTTTGGTTCAATTTCTATAACTATAACAATCTTATTTCAAGTGATGATCTTACTTGAACTTGTTTTCGTGTCATGATTCTGCTTCAAGAACTTCGAGCCATCCAAGGATCCATTGAAGCTAGATCCATTTTTCTCTTTTCTAGTAGGTTTATCCAAGGAACTTAAGGTAGTAATGATGTTCATAACATCATTCGATTCATACATATAAAGCTATCTTATTCGAAGGTTTAAACTTGTAATCACTAGAACATAGTTTAGTTAATTCTAAACTTGTTCGCAAACAAAAGTTAATCTTTCTAACTTGACTTTTAAAATAAACTAAACACATGTTCTATATCTATATGATATGCTAACTTAATGATTTAAAACCTGGAAACACGAAAAACACCGTAAAACCGGATTTACGCCGTCGTAGTAACACCGCGGGCTGTTTTGGGTTAGTTAATTAAAAACTATGATAAACTTTGATTTAAAAGTTGTTATTCTGAGAAAATGATTTTTATTATGAACATGAAACTATATCCAAAAATTATGGTTAAACTCAAAGTGGAAGTATGTTTTCTAAAATGGTCATCTAGACGTCGTTCTTTCGACTGAAATGACTACCTTTACAAAAACGACTTGTAACTTATTTTTCCGACTATAAACCTATACTCTTTCTGTTTAGATTCATAAAATAGGGTTCAATATGAAACCATAGCAATTTGATTCACTCAAAACGGATTTAAAATGAAGAAGTTATGGGTAAAACAAGATTGGATAATTTTTCTCATTTTAGCTACGTGAAAATTGGTAACAAATCTATTCCAACCATAACTTAATCAACTTGTATTGTATATTATGTAATCTTGAGATACCATAGACACGTATACAATGTTTCGACCTATCATGTCGACACATCTATATATATTTCGGAACAACCATAGACACTCTATATGTGAATGTTGGAGTTAGCTATACAGGGTTGAGGTTGATTCCAAAATATATATAGTTTGAGTTGTGATCAATACTGAGATACGTATACACTGGGTCGTGGATTGATTCAAGATAATATTTATCGATTTATTTCTGTACATCTAACTGTGGACAACTAGTTGTAGGTTACTAACGAGGACAGCTGACTTAATAAACTTAAAACATCAAAATATATTAAAAGTGTTGTAAATATATTTTGAACATACTTTGATATATATGTATATATTGTTATAGGTTCGTGAATCAACCAGTGGCCAAGTCTTACTTCCCGACGAAGTAAAAATCTGTGAAAGTGAGTTATAGTCCCACTTTTAAAATCTAATATTTTTGGGATGAGAATACATGCAGGTTTTATAAATGATTTACAAAATAGACACAAGTACGTGAAACTACATTCTATGGTTGAATTATCGAAATCGAATATGCCCCTTTTTATTAAGTCTGGTAATCTAAGAATTAGGGAACAGACACCCTAATTGACGCTAATCCTAAAGATAGATCTATCGGGCCCAACAAGCCCCATCCAAAGTACCGGATGCTTTAGTACTTCGAAATTTATATCATATCCGAAGGGTGTCCCGGAATGATGGGGATATTCTTATATATGCATTTTGTTAATGTCGGTTACCAGGTGTTCACCATATGAATGATTTTTATCTCTATGTATGGGATGTGTATTGAAATATGAAATCTTGTGGTCTATTATTATGATTTGATATATATAGGTTAAACCTATAACTCACCAACATTTTTGTTGACGTTTTAAGCATGTTTATTCTCAGGTGATTATTAAGAGCTTCTGCTGTCACATACTTAAATAAGGACGAGATTTGGAGTCCATGCTTGTATGATATTGTGTAAAAACTGCATTCAAGAAACTTATTTTGTTGTAACATATTTGTATTGTAAACCATTATGTAATGGTCGTGTGTAAACAGGATATTTTAGATTATCATTATTTGATAATCTACGTAAAGCTTTTTAAACCTTTATTGATGAAATAAAGGTTATGGTTTGTTTTAAAATGAATGCAGTCTTTGAAAAACGTCTCATATAGAGGTCAAAACCTCGCAGCGAAATCAATTAATATGGAACGTTTTTAATCAATAAGAACGGGACATTTCAGTTGGTCAAGTGTAAGAATCTTTATTTCATCAACGAAATCAATAAAGGTGATGAAACATGACTAGGAATAGAAACATTTCTTTTACCTATATTTCACATGTTAAAATCAGAACTGGATGGAGCATATTGATGAATACTTTAAAATATGAGTTGAGGGGGAAGGAATAGAAGGTGATGAAACATGACTAGGAACTTAGAAATCAACAGATTTAACTCACACAATGGCGGAATAAGTGAATCAAACCCTCTAGTGAATAGGTTAAGTTTTTTTTGATTAATTTAGTCAAACCACAACTAAATTAAGTGTGACTAGATCAACACCTAGAGCTATTATTCACCACCTGGGTGACTTGGACTGAGAGAGAATCGGAGGAGCTCACTAGATCTGAGTGTGTGTAACAAATGAGAGGCTAAACCTAAAATGAAGAACATAAGACTTTATATACCCCTGCTGTTGACTCACCTATACGATTCATTCATCACACGTACGAGTTGGCTTCATCAGTCGTACGGGTGATCACTCACTTGTGTCTTCTCATTTAGGTTGTAATTGTGACTTAGCTCAGCATCAACCGTGCGTATGAGCCTGTCAGCTGTACTAGTGAGGCTTCACTCGTACGTCTGACTAAGTCTAACATAGTTAAACATCTAAATCTCGTTCTTGCAGTTCCTGTAACCACATACAAACACGGATAGGATAATAACGAGCAATCATGGTGGCCTGTAAACTGTTGTACCTGCAATGGACGCGGGTAGATGTCTAGGAACTTGCATAAAATGCATCAACAGAAGGTGTGAGTTGTAAGGAAACGAAGGAGGTGAATTTATAAGAAAATCTCCGACAGAACAATTAAAATGGACGATCGCATTTAAAGCGGATCCTAATTCCCTTGATTACCGGAGAGTCAAATCTTATTAAGAAGATTTTCTTCAAATCCCTTAAAATCTGGGAATCAATCATATCTACGTCAAATGATAAGATGAATCTACACTTACTCATTTCACTCTTCTATGTTAGCTTCATTCGTACTCTTCATATAAATGGATTGTTTATCCAAATTATTCGCTGATGATAAAACTCTAATTTTCAGCCCGTATGCATCATGAAAACATACTTATTATCATTCACGACCTTTCCACTCAAATTTCGGGACGAAATTTCTTTAACGGGTAGGTACTGTGACAACCCGGAAATTTTCAACCAAATTTAAACTTTAATCTTTATATGTTTCCGACACGATAAGCAATATTTGTTAAGTTAAATTGCAAGAATTTTAAACTATGTTCATACATTCATTCAACCTCGACCATGTTCCAACGATTCACGAACCATTAAACGAATATGATTATATATGTATATGTGTATATATATTATAACTTGAAACGTAAACAAAATATTAGATTAAATACTTTATATGATTGTATCTGTTTCAAAATATTTATCAATGGAATTAGAAGATAAGATCAAATGATTGAATTATCAGATATATTGAATTATGATTACAAGTCTCTGTTGAAAGGCCCACGTTGATTTGAGAAATCTTTCCATTTTAACAATATTCGGAAAATGGTAAAGTGATTTATAAATAAGAACAAATTGTCAATCATTGAGAACTAGACAAAGGATAGTGGAAGATTGAATCTCATAAAGACTCGATTGATCTATTTAGTTTCAAACGTACAAAAACATTTTTAGTTTAAAAAAAACTTTATTATTAAAACGTATATAACTTTTATAAATATCTAGAACCACTTTTGACAACTCATTACTTAACTAGTATGATAAAGATAACGATATTTATATTTTATTTTATTAAATATATATACCGATTTAAATTAATATTATATATATTTATACGCGTATTATACGTACATAGTTTTATACTTTTACTATACTTAAACTTTACCTTTACTTTATTTTTACTTTACTTTAACTTTAATAATTCACTTTAATAATTCATACTTTAATAATTCACTTTAATAATTCATACTTTAATAATTCACTTTAATAATTCATACTTTAATAATTCACTTTAATAATTCATACTTTAATAATTCACTTTAATAATTCAAAAATCTATTATAAATAGAATTCAATAGGTTTCATTATTTGATAGAAACTTGAAATTTTTTTTCTCTAAACTCTCTCAATCGATTTACATATATATATTTACTCCGTATTATTTCAAGATATTATTAGTATACATAAAATATTACGACGGAGTGCTGTCCGAGTGATTTCGAAATTGTTTTTCGAGTAGGATAGGATTAAGGAAATTATGGGTTACAGCTATGGAGGTGATTGAGTATGGTTCATGGGTATGCTCGTGAGGTCAATATAGTGTTTATCATTTCCGTTGCGTCTACGTACCTTTCCTGCAATATTGAATCTCAATATTGATACGTTCGTGAATCCGAGGCCAACCTTGCACTTGTTCAATGACGTTATATGTATTTTTACTACGAAATACAGTATGGTGAGTTTCATTTGCCTTTTTACCCTTTATATTTTTGGGACTGAGAATACATGCGCTTTTATAAATGTTTGACGAAATAGACTCAAGTAATTGAAACTACATTCTATGGTTGAATTATCGAAATCGAATATGCCCCTTTTTATTAAAGTCTGGTAATCTAAGAATTAGGGAACAGACACCCTAATTGACGCGAATCCTAAAGATAGATCTATTGGGCCTAACAAACCCCATCCAAAGTACCGGATGCTTTAGTACTTCGAAATTTATATCATGTCCGAAGGAGGATCCCGGAATGATAGGGGATATTCTTATATGTATCTAGTTAATGTCGGTTACCAGGTGTTCACCATATGAATGATTATTTTTGTCTCTATGCATGGGACGTATATTTATGAGAACTGGAAATGAAATTCTTGTGGTCTATTAAAATGATGGAAATAAATGATTATGATAAACTAATGAACTCACCAACCTTTTGGTTGACACTTTAAAGCATGTTTATTCTCAGGTGTTAAAGAAATCTTCCGCTGTGAATTTGCTCATTTTAAAGATATTACTTGGAGTCTTTCATAGCATATTTCGAAGAACGTTGCATTCGAGTCATTGAGTTCATCAAAGATTATTATTAAATCAATTTATAGTTGGATAGTGGATATTATGAAACGGTATGCATGCCTGTCAATTTTCGATGTAAAGAAATTTTGTCTTTTAAAAACGAATGCAGTGTTTGTAAAATGTATCATATAGAGGTCAAATACCTCGCAATGTAATCAACTATTGTGAATCGTTTATAATGTATATGAACGGGTCATTTCAGTTGGTATCAACTGAAATGTCCCGTTCTTATTGATTAAAAACGTTCCATATTAATTGATTTCGTTGAGAGGTTTTGACCTCTATATGAGACGTTTTTCAAAGACTGCATTCATTTTTAAAACAAACCATAACCTTTATTTCATAGATAAAGGTTTTAAAAAGCTTTACGTAGATTATCAAATAATGATAATCTAAAATATCCTGTTTACACACGACCATTACATAATGGTTTACAATACAAATATGTTACAACAAAATAAGTTTCTTGAATGCAGTTTTTACACAATATCATACAAGCATGGACTCCAAATCTCGTCCTTATTTAAGTATGCGACAGCGGAAGCTCTTAATAATCACCTGAGAATAAACATGCTTAAAACGTCAACAAAAATGTTGGTGAGTTATAGGTTTAACCTATATATATCAAATCATAATAATAGACCACAAGATTTCATATTTCAATACACATCCCATACATAGAGATAAAAATCATTCATATGGTGAACACCTGGTAACCGACATTAACAAGCTGCATATATAAGAATATCCCCATCATTCCGGGACACCCTTCGGATATGATATAAATTTCGAAGTACTAAAGCATCCGGTACTTTGGATGGGGTTTGTTAGGCCCAATAGATCTATCTTTAGGATTCGCGTCAATTAGGGTGTCTGTTCCCTAATTCTTAGATTACCAGACTTAATAAAAAGGGGCATATTCGATTTCGATAATTCAACCATAGAATGTAGTTTCACGTACTTGTGTCTATTTTGTAAATCATTTATAAAACCTGCATGTATTCTCATCCCAAAAATATTAGATTTTAAAAGTGGGACTATAACTCACTTTCACAGATTTTTACTTCGTCGGGAAGTAAGACTTGGCCACTGGTTGATTCACGAACCTATAACAATATATACATATATATCAAAGTATGTTCAAAATATATTTACAACACTTTTAATATATTTTGATGTTTTAAGTTTATTAAGTCAGCTGTCCTCATTTGTAACCTAAAACTAGTTGTCCACAGTTAGATGTACAAAAATAAATCGATAAATATTATCTTGAATCAATCCACAACCCAGTGTATACGTATCTCAGTATTGATCACAATTCAAACTATATATATTTTGGAATCAACCTCAACCCTGTATAGCTAACTCCAACATTCACATATAAAGTGTCTATGGTTGTTCCGAAATATATATAGATGTGTCGACATGATAGGTCGAAACATTGTATACGTGTCTATGGTATCTCAAGATTACATAATATACAATACAAGTTGATTAAGTTATGGTTGGAATAGATTTGTTACCAATTTTCACGTAGCTAAAATGAGAAAAATTATCCAATCTTGTTTTACCCATAACTTCTTCATTTTAAATCCGTTTTGAGTGAATCAAATTGCTATGGTTTCATATCGAATTCTATTTTATGAATCTAAACAGAAAAAGTATAGGTTTATAGTCGGAAAAATAAGTTACAAGTCATTTTTGTAAAGGTAGTCATTTCAGTCGAAAGAACGACGTCTAGATGACCATTTTAGAAAACATACTTCCACTTTGAGTTTAACCATAATTTTTGGATATAGTTTCATATTCATAATAAAAATCATTTTCTCAGAATAACAACTTTTAAATCAAAGTTTATCATAGTTTTTAATTAACTAACCCAAAACAGCCCGCGGTGTTACTACGACGGCGTAAATCCGGTTTTACGGTGTTTTTCGTGTTTCCAGGTTTTAAATCATTAAGTTAGCATATCATATAGATATAGAACATGTGTTTTGTTGATTTTAAAAGTCAAGTTAGAAGGATTAACTTTTGTTTGCGAACAAGTTTAGAATTAACTAAACTATGTTCTAGTGATTACAAGTTTAAATCTTCGAATCAGATAGCTTTATATGTATGAATCGAATGATGTTATGAACATCATTACTACCTTAAGTTCCTTGGATAAACCTACTGGAAAAGAGAAAAATGGATCTAGCTTCAACGGATCCTTGGATGGCTCGAAGTTCTTGAAGCAGAATCATGACACGAAAACAAGTTCAAGTAAGATCATCACTTGAAATAAGATTGTTAAAGTTATAGAAATTGAACCAAAGTTTGAATATGATTATTACCTTGTATTAGAATGATAACCTACTGTAAGAAACAAAAATTTCTTGAGGTTGGATGATCACCTTACAAGATTGGAAGTG
The DNA here is from genome assembly GCF_046630445.1 of Rutidosis leptorrhynchoides. Classification (NCBI taxonomy): domain Eukaryota; kingdom Viridiplantae; phylum Streptophyta; class Magnoliopsida; order Asterales; family Asteraceae; genus Rutidosis; species Rutidosis leptorrhynchoides. The sequence goes on along the minus strand of NC_092343.1, from coordinate 77,055,643 downwards.
AGCTAGCAAACTTGAAAGTATTCTTGATTTTATGTAACTAGAACTTGTAGAATATATGAAGAACACTTAGAACTTGAAGATAGAACTTGAGAGAGATCAATTAGATGAAGAAAATTGAAGAATGAAAGTGTTTTTAGGTGTTTTTGGTCATTGGTGTATGGATTAGATATAAAGGATATGTAATTTTATTTTCATGTAAATAAGTCATGAATGATTACTCATATTTTTGTAATTTTATGAGATATTTCATGCTAGTTGCCAAATGATGGTTCCCACATATGTTAGGTGACTCACATGGGCTGCTAAGAGCTGATCATTGGAGTGTATATACCAATAGTACATACATCTAAAAGCTGTGTATTGTACGAGTACGAATACGGGTGCATACGAGTAGAATTGTTGATGAAACTGAACGAGGATGTAATTGTAAGCATTTTTGTTAAGTAGAAGTATTTTGATAAGTGTATTGAAGTCTTTCAAAAGTGTATAAATACATATTAAAACACTACATGTATATACATTTTAACTGAGTCGTTAAGTCATCGTTAGTCGTTACATGTAAATGTTGTTTTGAAACCTTTAGGTTAACGATCTTGTTGAATGTTGTTAACCCATTATTTATTATAACAAATGAGATGTTAAATTGTTATATTATCATGATATTATGATATATAATATATCTTAGTATGATATATATACAGTTAAATGTAGTTTCAACGATAATCGTTACATGTATGTCTCGTTTCGAAATCATTAAGTTAGTAGTCTTATTTTTACATATGTATTTCATTGTTAATACACTTAATAATATATTTACTTATCATTTAACATAATTAACCAAGTGTATCAATATCTTAATATGATTCATATGTACCTAGTAAGACGTTGTTATAACGATAATCGTTATATATATCGTTTTCGAGTTTCTTAAATTAATAGTCTCATTTTTATGTATATAACTCATTGTTAAAATACCTAATGAGATACATACTTATAATAAAATCATGTTAACTATATATATAACCATATATATGTCATCGTATAGTTTTTACAAGTTTTAACGTTCGTGAATCACCGGTCAACTTGGGTGGTCAATTGTCTATATGAAACCTATTTCAATTAATCAAGTCTTAACAAGTTTGATTGCTTAACATGTTGGAAACATTTAATCATGTAAATATCAATCTCAATTAATATATATAAACATGGAAAAGTTCGGGTCACTACAGTACCTACCCGTTAAATAAATTTCGTCCCGAAATTTTAAGCTGTTGAAGGTGTTGACGAATCTTCTGGAAATAGATGCGGGTATTTCTTCTTCATCTGATCTTCATGCTCCCAGGTGAACTCGGGTCCTCTACGAGCATTCCATCGAACCTTAACAATTGGTATCTTGTTTTGCTTAAGTCTTTTAACCTCACGATCCATTATTTCGACGGGTTCTTCGATGAATTGAAGTTTTTCGTTGATTTGGATTTCATCTAACGGAATAGTGAGATCTTCTTTAGCAAAACATTTCTTCAAATTCGAGACGTGGAAAGTGTTATGTACAGCCGCGAGTTGTTGAGGTAACTCAAGTCGGTAAGCTACTAGTCCGACACGATCAATAATCTTGAATGGTCCAATATACCTTGGATTTAATTTCCCTCGTTTACCAAATCGAACAACGCCTTTCCAAGGTGCAACTTTAAGCATGACCATCTCTCCAATTTCAAATTCTATATCTTTTCTTTTAATGTCAGCGTAGCTCTTTTGTCGACTTTGGGCGGTTTTCAACCGTTGTTGAATTTGGATGATCTTCTCGGTAGTTTCTTGTATAATCTAAGGACCCGTAATCTGTCTATCCCCCACTTCACTCCAACAAATCGGAGACCTGCACTTTCTACCATAAAGTGCTTCAAACGGCGCCATCTCAATGCTTGAATGGTAGCTGTTGTTGTAGAAAAATTCTGCTAACGGTAGATGTCGATCCCAACTGTTTTCGAAATCAATAACACATGCTCGTAGCATGTCTTCAAGTGTTTGTATCGTCCTTTCGCTCTGCCCATCATTTTGTGGATGATAGGCAGTACTCATGTCTAGACGAGTTCCTAATGCTTGCTGTAATGTCTGCCAGAATCTCGAAATAAATCTGCCATCCCTATCAGAGATTATAGAGATTGGTATTCCATGTCTGGAGATGACTTCCTTCAAATATAGCCGTGCTAACTTCTCCATCTTGTCATCTTCTCTTATTGGCAGGAAGTGTGCTGATTTGGTGAGACGATCAACTATTACCCAAATAGTATCAAAACCACTTGCAGTCCTTGGCAATTTAGTGATGAAATCCATGGTAATGTTTTCCCATTTCCATTCTGGGATTTAGGATTGTTGAAGTAGACCTGATGGTTTCTGATGCTCAGCTTTGACCTTAGAACACGTCAAACATTCTCCTACGTATTTAGCAACATCGGCTTTCATACCCGGCCACCAAAAATGTTTCTTGAGATCCTTGTACATCTTCCCCGTTCCAGGATGTATTGAGTATCTGGTTTTATGAGCTTCTCTAAGTACCATTTCTCTCATATCTCCAAATTTTGGTACCCAAATCCTTTCAGCCCTATACCGGGTTCGGTCTTCTCGAATATTAAGATGCTGCTCCGATCCTTTGGGTATTTCATCCTTTAAATTTCTTTCTTTTAAAACTCCTTGTTGCGCCTCCTTTATTTGAGTAGTAAGGTTATTATGAATCATTATTTTCATAGATTTTACTCGAATGGGTTCTCTGTCCTTCCTGCTCAAGGCATCGGCTACCACATTTGCCTTCCCCGGGTGGTAACGAATCTCAAAGTCGTAATCATTCAACAATTCAATCCACCTACGCTGCCTCATATTCAGTTGTTTCTGATTAAATATGTGTTGAAGACTTTTGTGGTCGGTATATATAATACTTTTGACCCCATATAAGTAGTGCCTCCAAGTCTTTAATGCAAAAAAAACCGCGCCTAATTCCAAATCATGCGTCGTATAATTTTGCTCGTGAATCTTCAATTGTCTAGACGCATAAGCAATCACCTTCGTTCGTTGCATTAATACACAACCAAGACCTTGCTTTGATGCGTCACAATAAATCACAAAATCATCATTCCCTTCAGGCAATGACAAAATAGGTGCCGTAGTTAGCTTTTTCTTCAATAACTGAAATGCTTTCTCTTGTTCATCCTTCCATTCAAATTTCTTCCCTTTATGCGTTAATGCATTCAAGGGTTTTGCTATTCTGGAAAAGTCTTGGATGAACCTTCTGTAGTAACCAGCTAGTCCTAAAAACTGGCGTATGTGTTTCGGAGTTTTCGGGGTTTCCCACTTTTCAACAGTTTCTATCTTTGCCGGATCCACCTTAATACCTTCTTTGTTCACTATGTGACCGAGGAATTGAACTTCTTCCAACCAAAATGCACACTTTGAAAACTTAGCGTACAATTCTTCCTTCCTCAATACTTCTAACACCTTTCTCAAATGTTCACCGTGTTCTTGGTCATTCTTTGAGTAAATAAGTATGTCATCAATGAAAACAATGACAAACTTGTCAAGGTATGGTCCACACACTCGGTTCATAAGGTCCATGAACACAGCTGGTGCATTAGTTAAACCAAACGGCATGACCATAAACTCGTAATGACCGTAACGTGTTCTGAAAGCAGTCTTTGGAATATCATCTTCTTTCACCCACATTTGATGATACCCGGAACGTAAGTCAATCTTTGAATAAACAGACGAGCCTTGTAGTTGATCAAATAAGTCGTCGATTCTCGGTAGTGGGTAGCGGTTCTTGATGGTAAGTTTGTTCAACTCTCGGTAGTCGATACACAACCTGAATGTACCATCTTTCTTCTTGACAAACAAAACAGGAGCTCCCCACGGTGATGTGCTTGGTCGAATGAAACCACGCTTTAAAAGTTCTTGTAATTGGCTATGCAGTTCTTTCATCTCTCTGGGTGCGAGTCTATAAGGAGCACGAGCTATTGGTGCAGCTCCTGGTACAAGATCTATTTGAAATTCAACGGATCGATGTGGGGGTAATCCCGGTAATTCTTTCGGAAATACATCGGGAAATTCTTTTCCAATGGGAACATCATTGATGCTCTTTTCTTCAGTTTGTACTTTCTCGACGTGTGCTAGAACAGCATAGCAACCTTTTCTTATTAGTTTTTGTGCCTTCAAATTACTAATAAGATGTAGCTTCGTGTTGCCCTTTTCTCCGTACACCATTAAGGGTTTTCCTTTTTCTCGTATAATGCGAATTGCATTTTTGTAACAAACGATCTCTGCTTTCACTTCTTTCAACCAGTCCATACCGATTATCACATCAAAACTCCCTAACTCTACTGGTATCAAATCAATCTTAAATGTTTCGCTAACCAGTTTAATTTCTCGATTCCGACATATATTATCTGCTGAAATTAATTTACCATTTGCTAATTCGAGTAAAAATTTACTATCCAAAGGCGTCAATGGACAACTTAATTTAGCACAAAAATCTCTACTCATATAGCTTCTATCCGCACCCGAATCAAATAAAACGTAAGCAGATTTATTGTCAATAAGAAACGTACCCGTAACAAGCTCCGGGTCTTCCTGTTCCTCTGCCGCATTAATATTGAAAACTCTTCCGCGGCCTTGTCCATTCGTGTTCTCCTAGTTCGGGCAATTTCTAATAATGTGGCCCGGTTTTCCACATTTATAACAAACTACATTGGCATAACTTGCTCTGACACTACTTGCTCTGCCATTACTCGTTCCGACACCATTTGTTCCTTTCGTTCTGTTAACCCCTGGTCCGTAGACCTCACACTTCGCCGCGCTATGACCATTTCTTTTACACTTGTTGCAAAATTTGGTGCAGAACCCCGAGTGATACTTTTCACACCTTTGGCATAGCTGCTTCTGATTGTTGTTGTTGTTGCGGTTATTATTGTTGTTGAGATGATTGTTGTAGTTGCTGTTGTTGTTGTTGTTGTTGTTCGGCCGTTTGTTGTAGTTACGATTGATGTTGCGATTGTTGGGATAATTGTTGCGATTATTGTTGTAATTGCTGTTGTTGTTGTATTGGTGATTCTTATCACCGTTTTCCTCCCACTTTCTTTTGACTTGCTTCACATTGGCCTCTTCAGCAGTCTGTTCTTTAATTCTTTCTTTAATCTGGTTCACTAGTTTGTGAGCCATTCTACATGCCTGTTGTATGGAGGCGGGCTCGTGTGAACTTATATCTTCTTGGATTCTTTCCGGTAATCCTTTCACAAACGCGTCGATCTTCTCTTCCTCATCTTCGAATGCTCCCGGACACAATAGGCACAATTCTGTGAATCGTCTTTCGTACGTGGTAATATCAAATCCTTGGGTTCGTAACCCTCTAAGTTCTGTCTTGAGCTTATTGACCTCGGTTCTGGGACGGTACTTCTCGTTCATCAAGTGCTTGAATGCTGACCACGGTAGTGCGTACGCATCGTCTTGTCCCACTTGCTCTAGATAGGTATTCCACCATGTTAACGCAGAACCTGTGAAGGTATGCATAGCGTACTTCACTTTATCCTCTTCAGTACACTTACTTATGGCAAACACCGATTCGACCTTCTCGGTCCACCGTTTCAATCCGATCGGTCCTTCGGTTCCATTAAATTCCAAAGGTTTGCATGTATTCATCAACTGAATAAACAGATTATACCAACCACTACCGAGAATCGATGACTTATTTGATCAACTACAAGGCTCGTCTGTTTATTCAAAGATTGACTTACGTTCCGGGTATCATCAAATGCGGGTGAAAGAAGATGATATTCCAAAGACTGCTTTCAGAACACGTTACGGTCATTACGAGTTTATGGTCATGCCGTTTGGTTTAACTAATGCACCAGCTGTGTTCATGGACCTTATGAACTGAGTGTGTGGACCATACCTTGACAAGTTTGTCATTGTTTTCATTGATGACATACTTATTTACTCAAAGAATGACCAAGAACACGGTGAACATTTGAGAAAGGTGTTAGAAGTATTGAGGAAGGAAGAATTGTACGCTAATTTTTCAAAGTGTGCATTTTGGTTGGAAGAAGTTCAATTCCTCGGTCACATAGTGAACAAAGAAGGTATTAAGGTCGATCCGGCAAAGATAGAAACTGTTGAAAAGTGGGAAACCCCGAAAACTCCGAAACACATACGCCAGTTTTTAGGACTAGCTGGTTACTACAGAAGGTTCATCCAAGACTTTTCCAGAATAGCAAAACCTTTGACTGCATTAACGCATAAAGGGAAGAAATTTGAATGGAATGATGAACAAGAGAAAGCGTTTCAGTTATTGAAGAAAAAGCTAACTACGGCACCTATATTGTCATTTCCTGAAGGGAATGATGATTTTGTGATTTATTATGACGCATCAAAGAAAGGTCTCGGTTGTGTATTAATGCAACGAACGAAGGTGATTTCTTATGCGTCTAGACAATTGAAGATTCACGAACAAAATTATACGACGCATGATTTGGAATTAGGCGCGGTTGTTTTTGCATTAAAGACTTGGAGGCACTACTTATATGGGGTCAAAAGTATTATATATACCGACCACAAAAGTCTTCAACACATATTTAATCAGAAACAACTGAATATGAGGCAGCGTAGGTGGATTGAATTATTGAATGATTACGACTTTGAGATTCGTTACCACCCGGGGAAGGCAAATGTGGTAGCCGATGCCTTGAGCAGGAAGGACAGAGAACCCATTCGAGTAAAATCTCTGAATATAATGATTCATAATAACCTTACTACTCAAATAAAGGAGGCACAACAAGGAGTTTTAAAAAAGAGAAATTTAAAGGATGAAATACCCAAAGGATCGGAGAAGCATCTTAATATTCGGGAAGACGGAACCCGGTATAGGGCTGAAAGGATTTGGGTACCAAAATTTGGAGATATGAGAGAAATGGTACTTAGAGAAGCTCATAAAACCAGATACTCAATACATCCTGGAACGGGGAAGATGTACAAGGATCTCAAGAAACATTTTTGGTGGCCGGGTATGAAAGCCGATGTTGCTAAATACGTAGGAGAATGTTTGACGTGTTCTAAGGTCAAAGCTGAGTATCAAAAACCATCAGGTCTACTTCAACAACCCGAAATCCCGGAATTGAAATGGGAAAACATTACCATGGATTTCATCACTAAATTGCCAAGGACTGCAAGTGGGTTTGATACTATTTGGGTAATAGTTGATCGTCTCACCAAATCAGCACACTTCCTGCCAATAAGAGAAGATGACAAGATGGAGAAGTTAGCACGACTGTATTTGAAGGAAGTCGTCTCCAGACATGGAATACCAATCTCTATAATCTCTGATAGGGACGGCAGATTTATTTCAAGATTCTGGCAGACATTACAGCAAGCATTAGGAACTCGTCTAGACATGAGTACTGCCTATCATCCACAAACTGATGGGCAGAGCGAAAGGACGATACAAACGCTTGAAGACATGCTACGAGTATGTGTTATTGATTTCAGAAACAGTTGGGATCGACATCTACCGTTAGCAGAATTTTCCTACAACAACAGCTACCATTCAAGCATTGAGATGGCGCCGTTTGAAGCACTTTATGGTAGAAAGTGCAGGTATCCGATTTGTTGGAGTGAAGTGGGGGATAGACAGATTACGGGTCCGGAGATTATACAAGAAACTACCGAGAAGATCATCCAAATTCAACAACGGTTGAAAACCGCCCAAAGTCGACAAAAGATCTACGCTGACATTAAAAGAAAAGATATAGAATTTGAAATTGGAGAGATGGTCATGCTTAAAGTTGCACCTTGGAAAGGCGTTGTTCGATTTGGTAAATGAGGAAAATTAAATCCAAGGTATATTGGACCATTCAAGATTATTGATCGTGTCGGACCAGTAGCTTACCGACTTGAGTTACCTCAACAACTCGCGGCTGTACATAACACTTTCCACATCTCAAATTTGAATAAATGTTTTGCTAAAGAAGATCTCACTATTCCGTTAGATGAAATCCAAATCAACGAAAAACTTCAATTCATCGAAGAACCCGTCGAAATAATGGATCGTGAGGTTAAAAGACTTGAGCAAAAGAAGATACCAATTGTTAAGGTTCGATGGAATGCTCGTAGAGGACCCGAGTTCACCTGAGAGCGTGAAGATCAGATGAAGAAGAAATACCCGCATCTATTTCCAGAAGATTCGTCAACACCTTCAACAGCTTAAAATTTCGGGACGAAATTTATTTAACGGGTAGGTTCTGTAGTGACCCGAACTTTTCCATGTTTATATATATTAATTGAGATTGATATTTACATGATTAAATGTTTCCAACATGTTAAGCAATCAAACTTGTTAAGACTTGTTTAATTGAAATATGTTTCATATAGACAATTGACCACCCAAGTTGACCGGTGATTCACGAACGTTAAAACTTGTAAAAACTATATGATGACATATATATGGATATATATATAGTTAACATGATACTATGATAAGTAAACATATCATTAAGTATATTAACAATGAACTACATATGTAAAAAACAAGACTACTAACTTAATGATTTTTAAACGAGACATATATGTAACGATTATCGTTGTAAAGACATTTAATGTATATATATCATATTAATAGATATTCATACATGATAATATCATGATAATATAATAATTTAAAATCTCATTTGATATTATAAACATTGGGTTAACAACATTTAACAAGATCGTTAACCTAAAGGTTTCAAAACAACACTTACATGTAACGACTAACGATGACTTAACGACTCAGTTAAAATGTATATACATATAGTGTTTTAATATGTATTTATACACTTTTGAAAGACTTCAATACACTTATGAAAATACTTCTACTTAACAAAAATGCTTACAATTACATCCTCGTTCAGTTTCATCAACAATTCTACTCGTATGCACCCGTATTCGTACTCGTACAATACACAGCTTTTAGATGTATGTACTATTAGTATATACACTCCAATGATCAGCTCTTACCAGCCCATGTGAGTCACCTAACACATGTGGGAACCATCATTTGGCAACTAGCATGAAATATCTCATAAAATTACAAAAATATGAGTAATCATTCATGACTTATTTACATGAAAACAAAATTACATATCCTTTATATCTAATCCATACACCAACGACCAAAAACACCTACAAACACTTTCATTCATCAATTTTATTCATCTAATTAATCTCTCTCAAGTTCTATCTTCAAGTTCTAAGTGTTCTTCATATATTCTACAAGTTCTAGTTACATAAAATCAAGAATACTTTCAAGTTTGCTAGCTCACTTCCAATCTTGTAAGGTGATCATCCAACCTCAAGAAATCTTTATTTCTTACAGTAGGTTATCATTCTAATACAAGGTAATAATCATATTCAAACTTTGGTTCAATTTCTATAACTATAACAATCTTATTTCAAGTGATGATCTTACTTGAACTTGTTTTCGTGTCATGATTCTGCTTCAAGAACTTCGAGCCATCCAAGGATCCGTTGAAGCTAGATCCATTTTTCTCTTTTCTAGTAGGTTTATCCAAGTAACTTAAGGTAGTAATGATGTTCATAACATCATTCAATTCATACATATAAAGCTATCTTATTCGAAGGTTTAAACTTGTAATCACTAGAACATAGTTTAGTTAATTCTAAACTTGTTCGCAAACAAAAGTTAATCCTTCTAACTTGACTATTAAAATCAACTAAACACATGTTATATATCTATATGATATGCTAACTTAATGATTTAAAACCTGGAAACACGAAAAACACAGTAAAACCGGATTTACGCCGTCGTAGTAACACCGCGGGCTGTTTTGGGTTAGTTAATTAAAAACTATGACAAACTTTGATTTAAAAGTTGTTATTCTGAGAAAATGATTTTTATTATGAACATGAAACTATATCCAAAAATTATGGTTAAACTCAAAGTGGAAGTATGTTTTCTAAAATGGTCATCTAGACGTCGTTCTTTCGACTGAAATGACTACCTTTACAAAAACGACTTGTAACTTATTTTTCCGACTATAAACCTATACTTTTTCTGTTTAGATTCATAAAATAGAGTTCAATATGAAACCATAGCAATTTGATTCACTCAAAACGGATTTAAAATGAAGAAGTTATGGGTAAAACAAGATTGGATAATTTTTCTCATTTTTGCTACGTGAAAATTGGTAACAAATCTATTCCAACCATAACTTAATCAACTTGTATTGTATATTATGTAATCTTGAGATACCATAGACACGTATACAATATTTCGACCTATCATGTCGACACATCTATATATATTTCGGAACAACCATAGACACTCTATATGTGAATGTTGGAGTTAGCTATACAGGGTTGAGGTTGATTCCAAAATATATATAGTTTGAGTTGTGATCAATACTGAGATATGTATACACTGGGTCGTGGATTGATTCAAGATAATGTTTATCGATTTATTTCTGTACATTTAACTGTGGACAACTAGTTGTAGGTTACTAACGAGGACAGCTGACTTAATAAACTTAAAACATCAAAATATATTAAAAGTGTTGTAAATATATTTTGAACATACTTTGATATATATGTATATATTGTTATAGGTTCGTGAATCAACCAGTGGCCAAGTCTTACTTCCCGACGAAGTAAAAATCTGTGAAAGTGAGTTATAGTCCCACTTTTAAAATCTAATATTTTTGGGATGAGAATACATGCAGGTTTTATAAATGATTTACAAAATAGACACAAGTACGTGAAACTACATTCCATGGTTGAATTATCAAAATCGAATATGCCCCTTTTTATTAAGTCTGGTAATCTAAGAATTAGGGAACAGACACCCTAATTGACGCGAATCCTAAAGATAGATCTATTGGGCCTAACAAACCCTATCCAAAGTACCGGATGCTTTAGTACTTCGAAATTTATATCATATCCGAAGGGTGTCCCTGAATGATGGGGATATTCTTATATATGCATCTTGTTAATGTCGGTTACCAGGTGTTCACCATATGAATGATTTTTATCTCTATGTATGGGATGTGTATTGAAATATGAAATCTTGTGGTCTATTATTATGATTTGATATATATAGGTTAAACCTATAACTCACCAACATTTTTGTTGACGTTTTAAGCATGTTTATTCTCAGGTGATTATTAAGAGCTTTCGCTGTCGCATACTTAAATAAGGACGAGATTTGGAGTCCATGCTTGTATGATATTGTGTAAAAACTGCATTCAAGAAACTTATTTTGTTGTAACATATTTGTATTGTAAACCATTATGTAATGGTCGTGTGTAAACAGGATATTTTAGATTATCATTATTTGATAATCTACGTAAAGCTTTTTAAAACCTTTATCTATGAAATAAAGATTATGGTTTGCTTTAAAAATGAATGCAGTCTTTGAAAAACGTCTCATATAGAAGTCAAAACCTCGCAACGAAATCAATTAATATGGAACGTTTTTAATCAATAAGAACGGGACATTTTAGTTGGTATCAGAGCGGTGGTCTTAGCGAACCAGGTCTGCATTAGTGTGTATAACTGATAAGTCGTTAGGATGCATTAGTGAGTCTGGACTTCGACCGTGTCTGCATGTCAAAATTTTGCTTATCATTTTTGTCGGAAATCATCAGTTTATCATCCTTAGAAAATTACCTTCTTATGATTCTTAGTCTAGACACATCTTACTGCAATGATTGCATGAATAGTGTATAGACAAAATTCATATCTTAGCATATCTACTAATCCATATCTTAGCGTATCTGTCACTGTAGACTTTATCTGACACGTTTCCTTAATTTTTTCCTTAATTCATGGGATCTTTGGAAGTATGTATAGATATTCTATATATAATTAGAATATCATTCGATATTCGAAAATCATTTCATATCAAAACCCTTTAACTGATCGTGAGAAATGGATCCTACACCTAGCTTGGATTCCATTAGTTCCGGAAGCGATTTCGAGATGTATATTGAAGCAAACTCCGAAGTCAATGAACCAGAAGTGCCTCAACCATTTAGTTATTTTTCTTTCTGGAGGAGATGGGGGTGGGTCCGAGACTTACTCACTCGATGGATAAATGAAGAAGGCGAGCCCTACCGCGAACCCAATTTACCTACTAACATCGGAGAAAACGATGTACTCACCGGTGAACCTATGCGCAACACTGTATTCACCCTTCTTGCTAAAGTTTTCCACCTCGAAGGTCGCATTACTGCAATCTCAGAAAATATTCAACCTCTACTTCCGAATACCAATAGAAGGGGAATATTAGAAGAAGTTAGGAAACTTCGAATTGATAATCAAGATCTATCGAATCAGATGAGTGGATGGATAGAAATGATAGAGGGAAGGATAGAAACCCTGACAAGAATGGTGCGTGATCTACAAGCTATACTTACTACACCAACATCATCACCAATCTCAGCACCAACAACACTTGTAGCACCGACAGCAACAGTACCACCATCAGCAGCACCAGCAGCATAACCAGTACCAACAACAACAACATCATCACACGTCTCAACCTCGCAATCTATACCTCAAGCATAATCATCGTTCTACGAATCGTTCTACATAAACTATTTTCGTCCTTCGTGATGATTATGTAATCTCTAATGTTTTAGAGATTATATACTCTAGTTCTAGCCGTAAATCTGATGAGTTTAATATCACAATGACTCATTAAATTCATGATTACGTCTGAAGAAAATATATATGTATATATGTTTTCATAAAGATTGTAATTAAAATTTTTATTGTACAAATTGTTAATGGTAAAAATATTTTAACGGGTAGGCAATACCCGAGGAATATTTAGATTCCACATTAATGAGGTACACTGTACATTCTTCGAACCTGATTCAACAGTCATTTACTATTCTACTTACATTCACCGATATACGAATTTATTCACCACAAAATAACCATTTACATTCAATTTCATATTTGGATTTTGACCTATCAGAATCCAACAAGTGGCATAATGAAGAATTAATTGACACAATAAAAATTGATTAGAAACAGACTAATTAACAATATGAAATTTTGTTAAGAAACCATGCTAACAAGATCCTAGCTAACTGTTCCTAGCTAACTGTTAATTCCGTATTACATATTATTAATCGCATTTTATTTATCGCAATTTTAATTCTCGCAATTTTATTTATTGTTATTTAATTTCTGTTATTTATTTTACACACTTTAAATATCGGGACACGTATACAAGGTTTTGACATATCATATCGACGCATTTATATATATTATTTGGAATAACCATAGACACTCTATATGCAGTAATGAACGAGTTCTCTATACAGGGTTGAGGTTGATTCTACAATAATATATATAGTTTGAGTTGTGATCGAGTCTGAGACATGTACACGGGTCACGATACGTATTAATTAATTCGAATATTGTATATTAAACTATATATGAATTATTGAATTGCTAACTGTGGACTATCAAATGAGGACCACCAACATTGAACAATTAAAATGAATTAAAATATAGATTATAACATATGAAACTAAACAATTCTTCAAGTTTGCCACTTGATTTCATCTTAAACCTCATTTGTATCTTGACAATTCCAATATGTGTTCAAACATTTCATGATTCTTGAAAAACACCTCAATCGAGAGAATGAACCAACCACACTTCATCTACAGGAGAAAAGATAGGTCATATAATTGTACACCTGAAAACACTCAGAACCTGACTAAACGTTTAACACGTATCTGTGCTAATTCTTTTAGTGTTATTATTACCCAAAATAACTTGGTGATTTCCTTTCAAAGTAGCAAATTTTGTCACAGCTCCAGCAAGTCAACTTCGACTTTTCGTTCGAAACAATCTTATTATAACTTTGTTATATATGCGTGCTCTTTATTGTTACCGGGGAACCTTTTATATTCCACCATATTACCAACAGCCGTACCAGTAACCTCGTTGATTCTTGGCTTAAATCTCTCTGATAAATCATTATATTTATTCATTGAAACCCTATCATATACTCATCCGCATCTTGTAATGAGAACTGCCATACCAATTACCGGGAATCAGCAATCAGTACTTTGAAAACTCACAGCATACCTACATCAATAGTTATATGTATAACATTTATCTCTTAGAATTATGAACTTTCATTATGAAATTCTGAAAAGCACTCAGTCTACAAATCAATACTCTGAATGTTGAAAAAGCTAAATGAAGCAGCAGAAACCGTAGACAACCGTAAATGACCTTAATCATCGAAAGTTTGATGATAAAGAATAGTATGTTGGAAAAGCTCAGAAAAGTTTTAACTGGAAAATGGATTGAGCTAACCATGAAGGAGACCAAGGACAAATACAAGGACCATACCATATATTCAAAGAATCCAGGTAATTCTGGATCCAATGAAACCTTCAACGTATATCTTGCTCCGAACTCATGCTAAAATCTTGCGAAAAATCTTTCTTCATCAACCATCGATATTAGAAATTCCAAGATATCATCGTATCTTTCATTATAAATACCCTCCATATTTCTGAAGATATTTTTATAATTATTCTTATCTGAAATCATTAATCTCTTCGTGTTATCAGTGTTACATCATATAGAAACTGTTAGTTTCTATATTCTGTAAATTTTCGAGATTAAAATATGAATGTTATTGAAGTAATGTTGGGAACTGATGCATGAGTTAGTATAATATAATGACACTTGATCAACGTGATTATATTACAGTAAGTCATGCTGAGTTTCTAAATGGAACATGATGATTCACAGATTTTAACATCATCATGTGTCATGTTACATAACTCTTTCATTCTGATTAACTTCTGAACATATTAAGAAATAATATTCTTGATAGTTCTATTCTTAGTGATTCAGGTAATTTGACAAATCAAATCGTGCGATCACGTTCTTTCTTGCTTAGAACCTGGAGTTCATTCGAAATTCCATATTTACGAATTCTGGACCATTACTCGCTTTACTAGAGGTCGAGAGGATAATAAAAAGGCAAAGAGCTCCGAAATATAAGAGAAAATATAAAGCCCAATAACAACACGGAGATTACAAACCATGGATATTAATACGAATAGCAATATAAAGATACGGTAGAATTAAGAATAGTATCATCCCAAGGTAATAATAGAAGTAACCAAATCTTTCTGGTGGAAGATTGAAAAGAAGAATGACAGAAATGATGATTAGGAAAATATCAAGGATTAGAATGGGATTAAGTATTTTCACAATCTTTTGGATGTACGAACTAAGAAAGAAAGAACAGGAATGGTGAGAATAATGGAACGGAAGAGTTTAATTTATAATGGAAATATCAGACGGAGTAATCGAGACAGATCACCGTATTTAATTATAGATATCTTAATTCCCTTATTCGCCGAAGAATCAAATCTTTTAGATTTCAAATATTTCCTTTAAATCCCTTGAATTCCGGAATTCAACCCTGATTCTGTCAAAAGTTAAGATGAATCTTTACTTTCCTATTTCACTCTTTGGTGATAGCTTCATTCGTACTCTTCGAATAATCGAATTATTTTTATCCATATTACTCAATGATGATAAAACTCAATTTATCAACTCATATTCGTCATGAAAACATTTTCATTGTTAGCCATGACTACCTCACCCAAATTTCGGGACGAAATTTCTTTAACAGGTAGGTACTGTGACGACCCGGCAATTTCGGACCAAATTTAAACTTTATCTTTATATTAATCCGACACGATAAGCAAAGTTTGTTATGTTAAGTCTCAAGGATTTGAAACTATATTCATATATGCATTTAACCTCGACTAAATTTCAATGATTCACGAACCACTAAATGAACGTATATGATTAGATATGTTTATGTATAAATATATTAACTTGAAAACGTTACGCGTTAAACTATCTTTCTAAACAAAATAAAAATAAACTTTGAAAAATAAATAGTTTTGAAAAACTAAATGTTATACTATTAAATAAAAGATTTTGGATACAAACTTATATTTCTAAATATGTAAGTATATATTTTTACTTAGTCATGAAACGTCCTAATTTAAAATAATATATTTTAGTAAACAACGAGTCACTGTTTTATAGAAGCAAATGACCACAACACTCAAATTTTATAAGATACATTTTCACAAAGTAAATTTTTTGATAAAAAAGTCAAATTATTATTAAAAGTACACGTCGCATAACGAAAAAGGCTGGTTTTCTAAATGTACGAGAGTGCGCTCGAAAAACCGAAAGTGGTACATGAGTCGTGAGACCACGACCGTGTCATTTTTGTAAAAATTATATTTTTACCATGAGCGTAAATATAATATAATATTTAATTAATTCTAAAGATTAAATATAATAAATATTAATTAACATATAAATCTTACGTAGGTATAATGCAAGTAAAACGAGAGTGTCGGCATAAGAAACAAAATGATTGAACTGTACATGAGGTGTTAGGTGTGGTTACATGCTTAAAAGCTCGACGTTTTACCAGTTTCTGAAATCATTTCATTCATCCATCTCTCGCAGCTCTCTCTCTATATATGAATAATAATTATTTTTATTATTATTAAAATTAATATTATTAATATTAATCATATTATTATTAGGAGTATTAAGTGTTATTATTATTATGTATTATACCTAAAATACTACGACGAGGTCATGAGCGAGTAATTTCAAAACTGGTGTTCGAGTAGGATAGAGATAAGGAAATTATGGGTTATAGCTATGGAGGTTATGGATAATGTTCGGGGGTATGCTCGTGAGGTCAATCTAGTGTTTATAATCTCCGTAGTGTTTACGTACCTTTTCTGCAATATTGAATATCAATATTGATACGTGAGTACTCATAATTTAATTTTTATATACTAATAGTGTATCCCTGACTAATGCTCGAATATTTAGGATTATGCATGCTTGTACTTTTGATGTTGCCCTGAGTTAGGTTATGTTGAATCTCGAATTAGTTACACCTGCGATTGAGATAAGGTATAAGATATGCATGTCGTTGGAAAGCTAGCGAAAAATTAAGAACTTTTCATTTAGATGTCGAATGGATTCGATGAACGGATTAGAAGTTATAGTCAATTGAATTTTTGATATTATTATTAAAAATGATTATTTTTATCGTCGTTATTATCGTCGTTCTAGTTTTTACTTAATTATTATTATTATTATTATTATAATTATTATTATTATTATTATTATTATTATTATTATTATTATTATTATTATTATTATTATTATTATTATCATTATCAAATAAAAAGTATTATCATTAGAAATTATTTATTATTATTATTACTATTATTATTAAAAGTATCGTTAGTATGAAAACTATCATATTAACAAAAATTATCATTTGTCATTGTTATTATAAAATATTATTATTATTATTATCATTTTAAATAAAATTATTATTTTAAAGTTAATATTAAGAAGTATTGTAAATAATAAAGTATCATTATCATGTTATCATATTATCATTCTTAGTACATTTAAATATTAATATTTTATTAATAGGATAATAATAATTATTATTACAAAATAATACAACTTTTACTTACTATTATTATAGATATTATTTTATCAAATAAATACGTGATACAAACATATTTTACTATGTGTAATAAAATTACATTAATAATACCTATTATATTATCTTTATGATATCAAATAAACTTTATAAATTTTATTACTCAATATATATAAGTATATGTTATTATATAAATGTTAATATAAAATTTTACTTATTAATACATGAATTATATTATTTACTCTAATAAATCTTTTAAAAATATTAAAAAAAAAATATATACAACGATGATATTTAAACTATATAATAATCATGTATAAATTTTGGAAAACATTTTGAGTCAAATACCAACTGTAGATACCCGTCCTAATCCATCCGGACAAAGTCCATATCGATTATAAACGATTCACAACAGTTGATTACATCGCGAGGTACTTGCCCTCTATATGATACATTTTACAAACATTGCATTCAATTTTAAAAGACAAATTTTTTTTACAACTAAAATTGACGGCATGCAGACCATTTCAGAATATATCCAACTATAATTGACTTAATAATAATCTTAATGAACTCGACGACTCGAATGCAACGTCTTTTGAAATATTCCATGAATGACTCCAAGTAATGTTTCTAAAATGAGCAAATGCACAGCGGGAGATTTCTTTCGTACCTGAGAATAAACATGCTTTCAAGTGTCAACCAAAAGGTTGGTGAGTTCATTAGTTTAACATAAATAAACATTTCCATCATTTTAATAGACCACAAGATTTTCATTTCTCATAAATATACGTCCCATGCATATAGACAAAAATAATCATTCATATGGATTGAACACCTGGTAACCGACCTTAACAAGATGCATATAAGAATATCCCCATTATTCCGGGATCCTCCTTCGGACATGATATAAATTTCGAAGTACTAAAGCATCCGGTACTTTGGATGGGGCTTGTTGGGCCCGATAGATCTATCTTTAGGATTCGCGTCAATTAGGGTGTCTGTTCCCTAATTCTTAGATTACCAGACTAAAAAGGGGCATATTCGGTTTAATAATTCAACCATAGAATGTAGTTTCGATTACTTGTGTCTATTTCGTAAAACAGTTATAAAAACAGCGCATGTATTCTCAGTCCAAAAAATATATATTGCAAAAGCATTTAAAAAAGGGAGCAGATGAAACTCACATAATGTATTTTGTAGTAAAAATACATATGACGACATTGAACAATGCAGAGTTGGCCTCGGATTCACGAACCTATAGGATTCATATTCATATATATATTAAAACATATTCTTGTAAATGAATAATTCTATTTATTATTATTAAAGATGTTTTTGTTATATTTAGTAATTTATAAGTTTCATTATTTATTTATTTATTTTTATTTTTATATGTAGAAATTTTAATATAGTTAAGTTATGTAATTTAAATATATTTGGGTATATGTAACCTATATTTTCATATTCATAATAATTTTAATGATAATAATAATACTAATAATACTAATAATGATAATAATAATAATAATAATAATAATAATAATAATAATAATAATAATAATAAAAATAATAATAATAATAATAATAATAATAATAATAATAATAATAATAATAATAATAATAATAATAATAATAATAATAATAATAATAATAATAATAATAATAATAATAATAATAATAATAATAATGATTACTACCTTAAAGGTTTAAAAAGATGACAACTCGCCAACGCTGGGACTCGAACCCACAATCTCTAGATTTACGACCACACGCTCAACCACCGATCTGTCTATTCTTTTTCTAAAAGTATCACTACATTATAATATTTAACACTTATTTCTCAGTCATCCTCTTCATTACACCTTCTTTTAACATCATCGAAAATTTATGCCACAGAATCATCATATCAACTCGTATACCGTCACTAGCAAATCATCATCTATATCATCCAAATCATTTTCTTATCATTCTAAAATCGTATATCATCATCACTATAATTATCACAATTAACATCATCATCCATTAAGGGGTGTGTTTGGTTTATGCTTGTTGATCGACAGAAACAATGGAGACAAAGCTTTCGAGCAGCAGCCCAAAAGAAATCACGGCCCAACAGCCTATAACCAATTCATGAACCCAAGAACAAGTCCATTTATTGTTAAATGGCCGATATAAACAAAACATAGTCCCGGTATATTTTATAAGAGACCCACGAGAGTTAACAACCCCACTTGGTTTGTTATTTTAGCGAATAGGAAAGAAACAGGTTAGCAACCTGTTTAATCAATAAAAAAACGATCGTTCAACTTGTTATCAAAACCCCACTAACTTAAAAGGATGATAACTGTCGACCATACAGGAAGAAAAAAAAACGCATTCCCTTTACTTTAATCCAATTAGATCGGCCATAAAGTTCCACCATGATCCAAATGTCTATTTATAAAATACCTTCACTATATGGTAGTAACAAGTTGACAAGGCTTTTAGTTAGTGAGCAATGTAGGAAAAATATATACGAAACTGAAACAATTATACATATTATCACAAACATAATAATCACATAGACAATATGTATAATAAATAATCATAATAAGAACGGAAAAAGATAGAACGATCTAACCGATTTGACGATCTATCCGTTTTGAAGGGTTGAACCGGGCTTGTGTTTGACACAATTCCCTTAAACAGATTCGACGTCTGTTCCCAGGGTACACCGGCTCGAAGCAGCGTACTGCCGGACTTTACCACTTGCCTGAAAGGAAACCGGAATGGGGAGACCTCGTTGCGGCTGAGAAGGAAAACTAATAGTGTTTTTGCTCTCTTGTTTTTGGTGTCTTTCTACAAAGCCTAAAGGCTTTATTTATAGTGGAAGCCAAGGCCTTAAGTTTGTTCCCATCACCGATGTGGGACAACTTCCACTTCTTTTCATTCCTTTTAATTTTGCACCAAACTAACAACTTTGAGACTCGATATCTCATTCACCATTTATCCATTTTAGACACACTTTAGCTCATTTTAAAGCCCTCGTTAGAGACTACAAAACCCACTAACTAGTCATTAATATATATCACTCTATCATATATTAAATGGTGTCCAAATATTGGTGAAAACACAATTTTCAACACTATTTTTCCAACAATCCCCCACATGAATGGAGATCGATCTCAGAAACAACAATATTCCGATTAAGTTTCAGCGGTTGAATCTTGCATACGATAAGTAGGTGTTACCCTTTGAACTTCCGCTTGTGAATACGCACTTAGTCTACTGGCTCGGAGTAGACGACGATGTCTTTGAACTCATTCTGCCGTTTGTGTAGGCGACAATACGTATCACACAAGACTCTCCCTGACAATGTCACGTCCTCATAGTTATGTTCGTTATGGTCATGAACATTAGCCTGGTTCTGCGAGAGCTTATCAAGTATTGTGCCCCAACAATACCCTTCAAAGCGACCCCACTTCTCTCTCACATAGGTGATTCACCACTGAATGGCTACTGACTAACCACACATGGTTATTTCAGTTGAATCATTAAAAGCCATAGGCTTATCCTCTTACTTGTCACTTTTAGGAATGGACTAGGAAGTCTACTCTTAATTAGTAAACTCCCTTTAAAAGTGTAGGGGTTGCTAGTTTAGTAATTAACTCCCCCACAGTGACCGTCGCTAGTTCATACAAGTAGGTTGTCCTATTGAACTCAGATCTTGGGATCTCCAGTCAACTGAGTTAGGTTTTCCTTCATATAAACTTAGCCTTTCATGGGCTTCAGTCCCATTCCCACGCACGACTCATACACTAACTCTCTGCTTAAGCCTTTTTTTTCAGCAGATCCGTAACATTATCCTTTGACTTCACATAGTCAATATTGATAATTCCTTTAGAGATTAGTTGTCGTACTTTATTATGTCTACGTCTAAAGTGTTTATTTATACCATTACACATTGTAATATGAGCTCTACCAATTACCGATTGGCTATCACAATGTATACATATAGCCGACACCGGCTTAGGCCATCTGGTATATCTTTAACGGATTGACGTAGCCATTCTACCTCTTCACCAGCTTTATCTAAAGCAATGAATTCTGGTTCCATCGTGGATCTAGCAATAACCGCTTGTTTAAAATATTTCCACGATATAGTCGCACCTTCAAGTGTGAATAAATACCCACTTATCGCTCTGGAATCATTCGTATCAGATATATAGTTTGCATCACAGTGTCCCTTGATCACTGCGGGATATCTGTTACTGACTTAACTCTAATGAGATGTACTTTGATTATCTTGTATTTACTTAGCTTGCTTACAGCATATGCTAAGTCGGATCTAGCACAAACTCATTAGATACATTAGAACGCATTATCATGTATCATGTTCTTGCTATCAAAATGCAAGACACCCCCACATTATCAAGCTATTGTGTTCATTTTACACAACTAACAAGGGTTACCGCTTATCATTCAAAGCTTCCCCCACATGTCTTGCAACTTGATATCATAATCATATATATCTAATATGATTCTAATCAATGAAACATTCAAATGCCTACATATAAGATTTACATCTTTTGTGATCCATATTTTAGCACATTTGAGCAATTCTTAGTCATTTTCTAGGTTTGACCTAGAGACGTAGAATTTTGAAACTTAACAAAAGTTTCGCACTCAAAATTATATTTGAATCTATATACTGATTAGATAATTCAAAACGTTAAGATAATAGAATAATAAAGATTGACATCTTTATATTTATAATTATCTTCAATATCATAATTCACCTAACATGTGAATAATTAACATCATCAATGATGTTCACAAATCTGGTTTCAAAATATACCAAATCCTTTTATTATTGAATGAAAGTGATTTTGTCTATAAATATACTCAACACAATGAAATATTAATTGTTAATTGATCTTTGCAGATGCTCGTCATTAACAAATCCAAGTCTAGTACTCCATAGACTTTATGTCAAAAGCATTAGAATAAAAGACGCATCATACATATTCTACATTGCTTTTCTCACAAGAAATGTCATACCATATCTCTTGTATCATGACAAAATCATAATTCAGTTTATTATCACAAATAAATATTTAATGGCATCTCTCCATTGAGATCCTTCCGAAAAAGTTCCTTTATCTAATTTTTCCTTTTGAACTAGCTCATTAGGTGTCTCATCTTGAACACCTTCATTGTCTATCATAAACGAACTTCTACGTTCATTTGTAATGTATGCAAATACAATTTCAAAGAATGAAATGTTTATCGATTCCATTTTCAGACCCGTGTCTATATCCGAAATATTGGATTCATACAAAAAGAAGCGATAAGCACTACTGTGTTCAACATATCTAATAAATATGCAATCAACAGTCTTGGCTCCAATCTTTTGTGCCTTAGGTAATTGAAAAACTACCTTTACTAGGCACCCCCACATTTTTAGGTATTCATAGAATGATTTCTTTTCCACCATAACTCGTATGGGGTTTCATTCCGATTCCTCTGGGTATCTTATTTATAAGATAATTTGTCAATAGAATGACATCCTCCCACATTTACTGGCTTACACCAGAACTTACCAAATGGCATTCACCATATCTTTCAAGGTTCTATTCTTTCGTTCAATAGTCTCATTCGAGTGGGGTGAGTAAGATGCAGTGAATTCATTTCTAATGCCATTTTGTGAACAAAATTCAGCAAAATGTGCGATATATTCACCACCTCTATCACTACGAACAACCTTTATTTTCCGTTCAAGTTGATTCTCAACTTCGTTTTATAAGCAATAACTTCTCAATTGCTTCATCTTTACTTTAAAACAAGTAAACACAACAATACTTCGTGTTATCATCGATACACATAATGAAGTACTTGTTACCATTCCTCGTTGGAATGAATTTCAAATCACACACATTATGTGGACCGTATCAAGGGTTTCGGTTATTCGTTCAACCGTAAATGATCTCGTTAATTTGGCTTCAACACAAGTTTCACATTTATAGGGTATAACCCTTTTAAACGTACACTCACTCTCGGTCAACATGACCTTTTGAACGTACATTCCAATATCTTTTTTTTTTTTTTCAAAACGCCAAACTTGTTCATCTGAACACCAAATTTCTTACGAATCTCAGGAACATACAACACATTATTCAATGTAGTTCCTATCCAAAGTTCAATTTCCAGGATCATCACTCTGAAATATAAACTAAAATAAACTGTTTTAGCAAAACAGAAAATTTCAGTCAGCAAATACCACGTGAACTGAACTAATTTGGATTTTCAACCCAATAAAAGTTTCATTTTACCGTGAACAAACTGAGTTAACCAAGCATGTTTCAACTCAACTAGGTTAAACCAATCAGGTTTCAACCAAATAGGTAAACCGAGCAGGTTCAACTTAAACAAGTAAACCAAATAGGTTTAAACCCAACAAGTAAACCAAACAGGTTTAAACTCAAACGGGTAACCAAACAGGCATCACCTTAAAACCGTTTCAACTCAAACGGATAAACCGAACAGGTTTCAACCCTACTGTTAAACCAAACAGGTTTAACCACAAACATGTAAACCAAACATGTTAAAACCAAAATGTTTATACTAAACGATTAACTAAACCGTTTCAACAAAACCGGTTAAACCAAACATCATGTTTAAGCCAAAATGTTAAACAAACATGTTTAAATCCGGTTTAATAACAGTGTAAAACTGTTCCAATTATGTCCTGAACATAACCAGTTTCGAATGCAGTCTGGAAACATTCTGAAAAACAGTCCGAAAACAGTTCGGAAACGTGTTCAAAGCCATGTTCGAAAACAATCCAGAAACAGTCCAAAGACTGTTCGTATACACGTTATAGAATGATCGACTTGCGCACAAGTAATCTGAATGATTCCAAACCTGAACCGCGCTCTCAATTTGAGCATCATGTTCCCCTTTCGCAATTTGGGAAGCGGTTCAGCCATGAACCTTGCAAGGTTCAGTCAAGAACCTCGCAAGGTTCGGATAAGAACTTCGCAAGGTTCGGATATAGGTTCGATAGGATGCATTAATCTTTAATGATTCATAATAATATTTCAAAGATTGATAATAACCTTTATTTGACCTTTATTGATTTATCAAGTGTAATAATCTTTATTTGACCAATATATGATACATTTTACAAACATTGCATTCGTTTTTAAAAGACAATCTTTCTTTACATCGAAAATTGACAGGCATGCATACCATTTCATAATATCCACTATCCAACTATAAATTGATTTAATAATAATCTTTGATGAACTCAATGACTCGAATGCAACGTTCTTCGAAATATGCTATGAAAGACTCCAAGTAATATCTTTAAAATGAGCAAATGCACAGCGGAAGATTTCTTTAACACCTGAGAATAAACATGCTTTAAAGTGTCAACCAAAAGGTTGGTGAGTTCATTAGTTTATCATAATCATTTATTTCCATCATTTTAATAGACCACAAGAATTTCATTTCCAGTTCTCATAAATATACGTCCCATGCATAGAGACAAAAATAATCATTCATATGGTGAACACCTGGTAACCGACATTAACTAGATACATATAAGAATATCCCCTATCATTCCGGGATCCTCCTTCGGACATGATATAAATTTCGAAGTACTAAAGCATCCGGTACTTTGGATGGGGTTTGTTAGGCCCAATAGATCTATCTTTAGGATTCGCGTCAATTAGGGTGTCTGTTCCCTAATTCTTAGATTACCAGACTTTAATAAAAAGGGGCATATTCGATTTCGATAATTCAACCATAGAATGTAGTTTCAATTACTTGTGTCTATTTCGTCAAACATTTATAAAAGCGCCTGTATTCTCAGTCCCAAAAATATAAAGGGTAAAAAGGCAAATGAAACTCACCATACTGTATTTCGTAGTAAAAATACATATAACGTCATTGAACAAGTGCAAGGTTGGCCTCGGATTCACGAACCTAAATTAATTATATATATTTATGTGTTGGTCAATATTTGTCTAACAAATTAGGTCAAGTCATAGTGTACCACAATCCTAATGCTCGAGACTAATATGCAAAAGTCAACAAAAGTAAATTTGACTCAAAATAATTTCCAAAAATCTATACATGATTAATATATAGTTTAAATATCGTCGTTTTATATTTTTAAATATTTTTTAAAGATTTATTAGAGTAAATAATATAATTTATTTATTAATAAATAAAATTTTATATTAAATTTATATAATAAAATATACTTTTATATATATTTAAGTAATAAAATTTATAGGGTTCATTTAATATCATAAAGATAATATGATAGGTATTATTAAAGTAAGTTATTACACGTAGTAAAATATGTTTGTATCACATATTTATTTGATAAAATAATATCTATAATGATAGTAAGTAAAAGTTGTATTATTTTGTAATAATAATTATTATTATAAAAATATCAATATTTATAATTACTAAGATGATATTATGATAAAACGATAATTCTAATTATGATAACTTTAATATTTACGATAATTTTTAATATTATCTTTAAAATAATAATTCTATTTAAAATAATAATAATAATAATAATGATATTTTATAGTAACAATGACATTTCTATTAAAATAATAATTTTTGTTAAAATGATAGTTTTAATACTAACGATACTTTTAATAATAATAGTAATGATAAAAATAATAAGAACGATAATTTTATCTAAATCAATATCTTATAATATTTTAATTTCATCATGAAACTCTTACCCATTATTTCCTAATCGTTTCATTTAATAGCTTTTAATCGTCTTTTATATCGTGTTCATAATAATGATAATAATAGTAATCAAAATAATTAGGTGTTACAAATATTTGTTTTAATTACACTAATATTAATAATGATAGTTACTATAACATTATTAACGATAATACTAATAATTATCTTAATGATAATATAGTAATAATAATAATAACAATAACAATAACTATTTTTAAATAATGATAATAATAATAATAATAATAATACCAATAATAATAATAATAATAATAATAATAATAATGGGATAATAATAATAATACTAATTATAACTTTAACGATAATAACGATAGTAATAAAAAAAATAACAATTTTTAATGATAAATCCCTTTTATTGATAAAGATAATAATAATGATAATAATAAGATAAAACTAGAACGACGATAAAAACGACGATAATAATAATCATTTTTAATAAAAATATCAAAAATTCAATTGATTATAACTTCTAATCCGTTCATCGAAACCATTCGATATCTAAAGGAAAAGTTCTTAATTTTTCGCTAGCTTTCTAAGGACATGCATATCTTATACCTTATCTCAACCGCAAGTGTAACTAATTCAAGATTCAACCTAACCTGCCTAAGGGCAATATCAAAAGTACAAGCATGCATAATCCTAAATACTCGAGCACTAGTCAGGGATACACTATTAGTATGTAAAAGTTAAATTATGAGTACTCACGTATCAATATTGAGATTCAATATTGCAGGAAAGGTACGTAGATGCAACGGAAATGATAAACACTATATTGACCTCACGAGCATACCCATGAACCATACTCAATCACCTCCATAGCTATAACCCATAATTTCCTTAATCCTATCCCACTCGAAAAACAATTTCGAAATCACTCGGACAGCACTCCGTCGTAATATTTTATGTATACTAATAATATCTTGAAATAATACGGAGTAAATATATATATGTAAATCGATTGAGAGAGTTTAGAGAAAAATATTTTCAAGTTTCTATGAAATAATGAAACCTATTGAATTCTATTTATAATAGTTTTTTGAATTATTAAAGTAAATTATTAAAGTATGAATTATTAAAGTGAATTATTAAAGTATGAATTATTAAAGTGAATTATTAAAGTATGAATTATTAAAGTGAATTATTAAAGTATGAATTATTAAAGTGAATTATTAAAGTTAAAGTAAAGTAAAAATAAAGTAAATGTAAAGTTTAAGTATAGTAAAAGTATAAAACTACATAATACGTATAATACGCGTATAAATATATATAATATTAATTTAAATCATTATATATATTTAATAAAATAAAATATAAATATCGTTATCTTTATCATACTAGTTAAGTAATGAGTTGTCAAAAGTGGTTCTAGATATTTATAAAGGTTATATACGTTTTAATAATAAAGTTCTTTTTAAACTGAAAACGTTTTTGTACGTTTGAAACTAAATAGATCAATCGAGTCTTTATGAGATTCAATCTTCCACTATCCTTTGTCTAGTTCTCAATGATTAACAATTTGTTCTTATTTATAAATCACTTTACCATTTTCCGAATATTGTTAAAATAGAAAGATTTCTCAAATCAACGTGGGCCTTTCAACAGAGACTTGTAATCATAATTCAATATATCTGATAATTCAATTATTTGATCTTATCTTCTAATTTCATTGATAAACATTTTGAAACAGATACAATCATATAAAGTATTTAATCTAATATTTTGTTTACGTTTCAAGTTATAATATATATACACATATACATATATAATCATATTCGTTTAATGGTTCGTGAATCGTTGGAACTTTGTAGAGGTTGAATGAATGTATGAACATAGTTTAAAATTCTTGAAATTTAACTTAACAAATATTGCTTATCGTGTCGGAAACATATAAAGATTAAAGTTTAAATTTGGTTGGAAATTTCCGGGTTGTCACAGTACCTACCCGTTAAAGAAATTTCGTCCTGAAATTTGAGTGGAAAGGTCGTGAATGATAATAAGTATGTTTTCATGATGCATACGGGCTGAAAATTAGAGTTTTATTATCAGCGAATAATTTGGATAAACAATCCATTTATATGAAGAGTACGAATGAAGCTAACATAGAAGAGTGAAATGAGTAAGTGTAGATTCATCTTATCATTTGACATAGATATGATTGATTCCCAGATTTCAAGAGATTTGAAGAAAATCTTCTTAATAAGATTTGACTCTCCGGTAATCAAGGGAATTAGGATCCGCTTTAAATACGATCGTCCATTTTAATTATTCTGTCAGAGATTTTCTTATAAATTCACCTCCTTCATTTCCTTACAACTCACACCTTCTGTTGATGCATTTTATGCAAGTCCCTAGACATCTACCCACGTCCATTGCAGGTACAACAGTTTACAGGCCACCATGATTGTTCGTTATTATACTATTCGTGTTTGTATGTGGTTACAGGAACTGCAGGAACGAGATTTAGATGTTTGACTATGTTAGACTTAGTCAGACATACGAGTGAAGCCTCACGAGTACAGCTAACAGGCTCATACGCATGGTTGATGCTGAGCTAAGTCACAATTACGACCTAAATAAGAAGACACGGGTGAGTGATCACCCGTACGGCTGATGAAGCCAACTCGTACGTGTGATGAATGAATCGTATGGATGAGTCAACAGCAGGGGTATATAAAGTCTTATGTTCTTCATTTTAGGTTAAGCCTCTCATTTGTTACACACACTCAGATCTAGTGAGCTCCTCCGATTCTCTCTCAGTCCAAATCACCCAGGTGGTGAATAATAGCTCTAGGTGTTGATCTAATCACACTTGATTTAGCTGTGATTTGACTAAATTAATAAAAAAAAACTTAACCTATTCACTAGAGGATTTGATTCACTTATTCCGCCATTGTGTGAGTTAAATCTGTTGATTTCTAAGTTCCTAGTCATGTTTCATCACCTTCTATTCTTTCCCCCTCAACTCATATTTTAAAGTATTCATCAATATGCTCCATCCAGTTCTGATTCTCGATATACTTCTAACTTTCATATTGGTCATTCTTCTTTTTCATCTACCGCCGGAAGAATCTATTTACTTCTACTATACTCTTGGGTTTATAGTGTTTCTAGTTCTCCCGTGTCTTTATATTGCTATATGCATCGATATATATGGTTTATAATTTATGGTTTATCGTTGGGCTTTATATGTTCCCTTATATTTTAAAGTCTCTGCTTCTGTCTTCTATAATCATTATCATTCACAATTAATGCTCTCTTTTATTTGCTGCAATTTATACCCCAATTTCTATTTCGGAGTTTTGTCCTTTCGTTTCTTCTTCTTGCGATTAAGCACCGCTTGTAATGGTCCAGAATTCACAGATATGAATTTCGAAATGAACATTGTTAATGTTCTAGGAAGGAAATTGTGATGGCACGATCTTGACTTGTCAAATTACTAGAATACCTTGGAAAAGGCCGAATCATCAAGAAATATTTTTTTTGATATTTTAGAGGTTAAATAGAATACAAGAGTCGTATAACATGGCACATGATGATGTTATGATCTGTGAATCATCACGTTCCATTTAGAAACTCAGCATGACTTACTGTAATATAATCACGTTGATCAAGTGTCATTATATTATACTAATTCATGCTTCAGTTCCCAACACTACTTCAAAATATTTCTATTTTAAACTTGAATGTTTCAGAATTTAGAAACTAAAATAGTTTCTTTTATGATGTAATACAGATAGCGCGAAGAGGTAAATGATTTCAAATAAGAAAAATTAAGAAAATATCTTCAGAAATATAGAGGATATTTATAATGAAAGATATGATGATATTTTAGAATATCCAAGATCAGAGGATGATGAAGAATATTATTCACAAGGGTTTAGAGTCAGGAGTAAGGTATTTGATAATAATTTCAGCAGACACTGAATCATTTGGATTCTTTGAAGGCAGGTTTAGTCTTTATGATTTGTCCATAGCCTCCTTCATGGTTTGCTTAATCCGTTTTCCAGTTCCAAACCTTCTCTTTTTCTAAGCTTTTCCAACACACTGTCCTTTATTATCAAACTTTTGACTGTTAAGGTCGTTTACAGTTTTTGCTGCTTCATCAGCATTTTCCAAACTT
Organism: Rutidosis leptorrhynchoides; assembly: GCF_046630445.1. Taxonomy (NCBI): domain Eukaryota; kingdom Viridiplantae; phylum Streptophyta; class Magnoliopsida; order Asterales; family Asteraceae; genus Rutidosis; species Rutidosis leptorrhynchoides. Next base: position 77,025,161 of record NC_092343.1, on the reverse strand, counting down.
CGGAGAACTAGTTTGCAGTTTAGGGTGTTTTTCAGAAACTTCACATTCAAAGTATATAAGTCTAGGAGATAGACGTTATATATACACCTATAACTGTTGGCAGAGACATGCTGCAAGATTTCAAAATACTAATTGCTGATTCCCAGTAATTGGTATGACAATTCTTGTTACAAGATGCGGATGAGTAAATGATGGGGTTTCGATAAATATAATGACTTTTCGGAAAGTCAAAGATCAGTGAAGTTGTTGGTAAGTTTATTTTTAATGTGGTGAGACATAAAAGGTTCTCCGGTAACGATGACGAAAGGGCAACGTCTATATCAAGGTTATAATAAGACTGTTTCAACTGAAAAGTCGAAGTTGACTTGCTAAATCTGTGACAAAACTGACTAATTTGAAAAGGAATCGCAAAGTTATTTTTGCTAATAAATGCCAAAGTGTCTTCAGGAATTTTGAAGGGTTTTGAACACAGATTGTAATCGTTAATATACAAATGATGTTTTAACACAGTTTTGAAGTCAAAGTATAGCTTGTGAAAGATGTAAGGATCTAAGAGTGATGATTTCGGTCATATCTCGAGTTGAATTCTGAGATTTCAAAATCAGAATATGCAATTAAATTTTGAATGAGTATGGTTGTTTTGATTTCTATAAAAGAATATATATTGTTTGAGAAAATAGTGAGTATAGTTGATGATTGCTGAATCAGATTCGAAGAATGTAACATATTAATTGTGAATTTATATATCTCTCGGGTATTACCTACCCGTTAAAAAATATTTCACAATTAATATTTTGTACAAAAGAATTTTTATTACAGTCTTTTTGAAAATATATATAAATATATATAAATATATATAAATATATATATATATATATATATATATATATATATATATATATATATATATATATATATGTATATTTTCTTCAGATGTAATATCGATTTAATGAGTTAATATTAAATTAAACTCATTTAATTTACGGTTGAAACTAGAATTGAATAATCCCTTAAAGGCTTTAGAGATTACATAAGTATTACTTCAATAATATTGAAATTATGAATCAATACTTCGTTATTTGTTGGGGCATGATGTTGGTTTTCATTAAATTCTTGTGAACTTCGCAAAGTACGAATGATGTTATCTGAAAAGTTTCGAGTACATTGATGACGAAAGTGTAAAATCAACATATATTTGAATAATACACTTGATTTATTATGAATTGGAATTTATTGAATTGAGACAGAGGTTGTAGTTAACGATAGTTAATTTGCGGACGAATGACGTGCATTATTGCATATTAGTAATATGAATTAACCGAGTAGTTAAGATTCACACATAATAGCTTAGTACGGAAAGATTTATTATGGTTTAAAGATTTATATATAAGATATACACATAAATCCTTCAGTGGAAATGAGTTAATTCTTCATAACTCGTTGATACAATATACTCGTTGTTGATTCATAATGATGTCCGCGGTGATTCTTGAACTGACAAGGCTTGTGAGGTTATAGGTGCTGCTAATGCTGATGCTGACAACACTGACGATGCTGGTGATGCTGGCGGTACTGTTGATGCTGTTGGTAAAACAAGTCTAGTTTGTAAATCATGCACCATTCTGGTCAGGATTTCTTTTATCATTTCGGTCCACTCATCTGATTTATGGTTAGATCTAGAATAAGTAATCTCTAAAATTTTAGAGATTACATAATCACCGTAAAATATTTCTCCAATGAAGTCATGAATTAATACTTCATCGTTTGTTGTTGTTGGTCTTCCATGTTATTTATAGGACGTATGACCTTGATACTCGTGGGACAGATTGTGGAGTTGAGGTTTACGACGCGGTTGTGGTTGGGGGTGGTAATGGTAGTGTTGACGTTGATGTTGGTGGTACTGATTATGCTGCTGGTGCGGCTGCTGGTGTTTGTAACCTTTGCACCATATTCTCCAAAGCCACTACCCGAGCGCGAAGGTCGTTGACTTCTTCTATTACACCGGGATGATTGTCGGTTCGGACAAGCGGATAAATAAAATCTAGATTTTGATGTAGTATATAATCGTGATGAGATACTCTGGAAATGAGAGAGAAAATAGTGTTTCGGACAGGTTCGCCGGTAAGTGCTTCAGGTTCTTCGTCAAGAGGACAATGTGGTGGATGGAAGGGATCACCTTCTTCTTGTCTCCAATGATTGAGGAGACTACGAACCCATCCCCAATTCATCCAGAATAGGTGATGACTGATTGGTTGATCCATTCCGGTCACACTGCTTTCGGAGCTTGAGTGGGATTCCATTTCATAATCTGAGGAACTTGAACTAATGATGAATTCCATTTCGTACGATTGAATAAAGGGTTTTTCGATATGAAATGATTTTCCGGCTATCGAATGGTATTCTAATTACATAGAATATATATATATATATATATATATATATATATATATATATATATATATATATATATATATATATATATATATATATATATATATATATAGATCAAAAGATTTCGTAGATTACGGAGGACTTTGCGGGATATGTCAGGCAAAGTTTAAAGTAACAGATACGATAAGATATGATTTAGCAGATATGCTAAGATATGAATTTTTGTCTATACACTATTCATGCAATCAATGCAGCAAGACGTGTCTTAGACTAAAAATGATAAGCAGGTAATTTCATGAGGATGATAAGTAGTTAATTTTCGACACAAAATGATAAGCAAAACATTTGACATGCAGACACGGTCGAAGTCCAGACTCACTAATGCATCCTATCGACTTATCAGTTAGACACACTAATGCAGACCTGGTTCGCTAAGACCCGTTCTTGATAAAATTATTTATGAGACCACCGCAAGGTTCAGATTATATTATTTTCCGGGTCATTACTTGTAAAATATTATTATATATCGTATCGAGAGTTTTGTTCCATTTGACTATTTTGAAGGAAATGGCACCGACTACTCGACACACCGTGAATATGAATGAAGAGGAATTCCGTACTTTTCTAGCTTCAAACATAGCCACAGTACAGGCTGCGCTACATACCAACAATAACCTTGGATCTAGCAGTACAGGAAATCGTGTAGGATGCACCTACAAAGAATTCACTGCCTGCAAACCTTTGGAATTTGATGGAACCGAAGGACCGATCGGATTGAAACGGTGGACCGAGAAGGTCGAATCGGTGTTTGCCATAAGTAAGTGTACTGAAGAGGATAAAGTGAAGTACGCTACGCATACCTTCACAGGTTCTGCGTTAACATGGTGGAATACCTATCTAGAGCAAGTGGGACAAGACGATGCGTACGCACTACCGTGGTCAGCATTCAAGCACTTGATGAACGAGAAGTACCGTCCCAGAACCGAGGTCAATAAGCTCAAGACAGAACTTAGAGGGTTACTAACCCAAGGATTTGATATTACCACGTACGAAAGACGATTCACAGAATTGTGCCTATTGTGTCCGGGAGCATTCGAAGATGAGGAAGAGAAGATCGACGCGTTTGTGAAAGGATTACCGGAAAGAATCCAAGAAGATATAAGTTCACACGAGCCCGCCTCCATACAACAGGCATGTAGAATGGCTCACAAACTAGTGAACCAGATTGAAGAAAGAATTAAAGAACAGACTGCTGAAGAGGCCAATGTGAAGCAAGTCAAAAGAAAGTGGGAGGAAAACGGTGATAAGAATCACCAATACAACAACAACAGCAATTACAACAATAATCGCAACAATTATCCCAACAATCGCAACATCAATCATAACTACAACAAACGGCCAAACAACAACAACAACAACAACAACAACAACAACAACAACAGCAACTACAACAATCATCCCAACAACAATAATAACCGCAACAACAACAACAATCAGAAGCAGCTATGCCAAAGGTGTGAAAAGTATCACTCGGGGTTCTGCACCAAATTTTGCAACAAGTGTAAAAGAAATGGTCATAGCGCGGCGAAGTGTGAGGTCTACGGACCAGGGGTTAACAGAACGAAAGGAACAAATGGTGTCGGAACGAGTAATGGCGGAGCAAGTAGTGTCGGAGCAAGTTATGCCAATGTAGTTTGTTATAAATGTGGAAAACCGGGCCACATTATTAGAAATTGCCCGAACCAGGAGAACACGAATGGACAAGGCCGCGGAAGAGTTTTCAATATTAATGCGGCAGAGGCACAGGAAGACCCGGAGCTTGTTACGGGTACATTTCTTATTGACAATAAATCTGCTTACGTTTTATTTGATTCGGGTGCGGATAGAAGCTATATGAGTAGAGATTTTGGTGCTAAATTAAGTTGTCCATTGACGCCTTTGGATAGTAAATTTTTACTCGAATTAGCAAATGGTAAATTAATTTCAGCAGATAATATATGTCGAAATCGAGAAATTAAACTGGTTAGCGAAACATTTAAGATTGATTTGATACCAGTAGAGTTAGGGAGTTTTGATGTGATAATCGGTATGGACTGGTTGAAAGAAGTGAAAGCAGAGATCGTTTGTTACAAAAATGCAATTTGCATTATACGAGAAAAAGGAAAACCCTTAATGGTGTACGGAGAAAAGGGCAACACGAAGCTACATCTTATTAGTAATTTGAAGGCACAAAAACTAATAAGAAAAGGTTGCTATGCTATTCTAGCACACATCGAGAAAGTACAAACTGAAGAAAAGAGCATCAATGATGTTCCCATTGCAAAAGAATTTCCCGATGTATTTCCGAAAGAATTACCGGGATTACCCCCACATCGATCCGTTGAATTTCAAATAGATCTTGTACCAGGAGCTGCACCAATAGCTCGTGCTCCTTATAGACTCGCACCCAGCGAGATGAAAGAACTGCAAAGCCAATTACAAGAACTTTTAGAGCGTGGTTTCATTCGACCAAGCACATCACCGTGGGGAGCTCCTGTTTTGTTTGTCAAGAAGAAAGATGGTACATTCAGGTTGTGTATCGACTACCGAGAGTTGAACAAACTTACCATCAAGAACCGCTACCCACTACCGAGAATCGACGACTTATTTGATCAACTACAAGGCTCGTCTGTTTATTCAAAGATTGACTTACGTTCCGGGTATCATCAAATGTGGGTGAAAGAAGATGATATTCCAAAGACTGCTTTCAGAACAAGTTACGGTCATTACGAGTTTATGGTCATGCCGTTTGGTTTAACTAATGCACCAGCTGCGTTCATGGACCTTATGAACCGAGTGTGTGGACCATACCTTGACAAGTTTGTCATTGTTTTCATTGATGACATACTTATTTACTCAAAGAATGACCAAGAACACGGTGAACATTTGAGAAAGGTGTTAGAAGTATTGAGGAAGGAAGAAATGTACGCTAAGTTTTCAAAGTGTGCATTTTGGTTGGAAGAAGTTCAATTCCTCGGTCACATAGTGAACAAAGAAGGTATTAAGGTGGATTCGGCAAAGATAGAAACTGTTGAAAAGTGGGAAACCCCGAAAACTCCGAAACACATACGCCAATTTTTAGGACTAGCTGGTTACTACAGAAGGTTCATCCAAGACTTTTCCAGAATAGCAAAACCCTTGACTGCATTAATGCATAAAGGGAAGAAATTTGAATGGAAGGATGAACAAGAGAAAGCGTTTCAGTTATTGAAGAAAAAGCTAACTACGGCACCTATTTTGTCATTGCCTGAAGGGAATGATGATTTTGTGATTTATTGTGACGCATCAAAGCAAGGTCTTGGTTGTGTATTAATGCAACGAACGAAGGTGATTGCTTATGCGTCTAGACAATTGAAGATTCACGAGCAAAATTATACGACGCATGATTTGAAATTAGGCGCGGTTGTTTTTGCATTAAAGACTTGGAGACACTACTTATATGGGGTCAAAAGTATTATATATACCGACCACAAAAGTCTTCAACACATATTTAATCAGAAACAACTGAATATGAGGCAGCGTAGGTGGATTGAATTGTTGAATGATTACGACTTTGAGATTCGTTACCACCCGGGGAAGGCAAATGTGGTAGCCGATGCCTTGAGCAGGAAGGACAGAGAACCCATTCGAGTAAAATCTATGAAAATAATGATTCATAATAACCTTACTACTCAAATAAAGGAGGCGCAACAAGGAGTTTTAAAAGAAAGAAATTTAAAGGATGAAATACCCAAAGGATCGGAGCAGCATCTTAATATTCGGGAAGACGGAACCCGGTATAGGGCTGAAAGGATTTGGGTACTAAAATTTGGAGATATGAGAGAAATGGTACTTAGAGAAGCTCATAAAACCAGAAACTCAATACATCCTGGAACGGGGAAGATGTACAAGGATCTCAAGAAACATTTTTGGTGGCTGGGTATGAAAGCCGATGTTGCTAAATACGTAGGAGAATGTTTGACGTGTTCTAAGGTCAAAGCTGAGCATCAGAAACCATCAGGTCTACTTCAACAACTCGAAATCCCGGAATGGAAATGGGAAAACATTACCATGGATTTCATCACTAAATTGCCAAGGACTGCATGTGGTTTTGATACTATTTGGGTAATAGTTGATCGTCTCACCAAATCAGCACACTTCCTGCCAATAAGAGAAGATGATAAGATGGAGAAGTTAGCACGACTGTATTTGAAGGAAGTCATCTCCAGACATGAAATACCAATCTCTATTATCTCTGATAGGGATGGCAGATTTATTTCAAGATTCTGGCAGACATTACAGCAAGCATTAGGAACTCGTCTAGACATGAGTACTATCTATCATCCACAAACTGATGGGCAGAGCGAAAGGACGATACAAACACTTGAAGACATGCTACGAGCATGTGTTATTGATTTCGGAAACAGTTGGGATCGACATCTACCGTTAGCAGAATTTTCCTACAACAACAGCTACCATTCAAGCATTGAGATGGCGCCGTTTGAAGCACTTTATGGTAGAAAGTGTAGGTCTCCGATTTGTTGGAGTGAAGTGGGGGATAGACAGATTACGGGTCCGGAGATTATACAAGAAACTACCGAGAAGATCATCCAAATTCAACAACGGTTGAAAACCGCCCAAAGTCGACAAAAGAGCTACGCTGACATTAAAAGAAAAGATATAGAATTTGAAATTGGAGAGATGGTCATGCTTAAAGTTGCACCTTGGAAAGGCGTTGTTCGATTTGGTAAATGAGGGAAATTAAATCCAAGGTATATTGGACCATTCAAGATTATTGATCGTGTCGGACCAGTAGCTTACCGACTTGAGTTACCTCAACAACTCGCGGCTGTACATAACACTTTCCACGTCTCGAATTTGAAGAAATGTTTTGCTAAAGAAGATCTCACTATTTTGTTAGATGAAATCCAAATCAGCGAAAAACTTCAATTCATCGAAGAACCCGTCGAAATAATGGATCGTGAGGTTAAAAGACTTAAGCAAAACAAGATACCAATTGTTAAGGTTCGATGGAATGCTCGTAGAGGACCCGAGTTCACCTGGGAGCATGAAGATCAGATGAAGAAGAAATACCCGCATCTATTTCCAGAAGATTCGTCAACACCTTCAACAGCTTAAAATTTCGGGACGAAATTTATTTAACGGGTAGGTACTGTAGTGACCCGAACTTTTCCATGTTTATATATATTAATTGAGATTGATATTTACATGATTAAATGTTTCCAACATGTTAAGCAATCAAACTTGTTAAGACTTGATTAATTGAAATAGGTTTCATATAGACAATTGACCACCCAAGTTGACCGGTGATTCACGAACGTTAAAACTTGTAAAAACTATACGATGACATATATATGGTTATATATATAGTTAACATGATTTTATTATAAGTATGTATCTCATTAGGTATTTTAACAATGAGTTATATACATAAAAATGAGACTATTAATTTAAGAAACTCGAAAACGATATATATAATGATTATCGTTATAACAACGTCTTACTAGGTACATATGAATCATATTAAGATATTGATACACTTGGTTAATTATGTTAAATGATAAGTAAATATATTATTAAGTGTATTAACAATGAAATACATATGTAAAAATAAGACTACTAACTTAATGATTTCGAAACGAGACATACATATAACGATTATCGTTGTAACGACATTTAACTGTATATATATCATACTAAGATATATTATATATCATAATATCATGATAATATAACAATTTAACATCTCATTTGTTATAATAAATAATGGGTTAACAACATTCAACAAGATCGTTAACCTAAAGGTTTCAAAACAACATTTACATGTAACGACTAACGATGACTTAACGACTCAGTTAAAATGTATATACATGTAGTGTTTTAATATGTATTTATACACTTTTGAAAGACTTCAATACACTTATCAAAATACTTCTACTTAACAAAAATGCTTACAATTACATCCTCGTTCAGTTTCATCAACAATTCTACTCGTATGCACCCGTATTCGTACTCGTACAATACACAGCTTTTAGATGTATGTACTATTGGTATATACACTCCAATGATCAGCTCTTAGCAGCCCATGTGAGTCACCTAACAGATGTGGGAACCATCATTTGGCAACTAGCATGAAATATCTCATAAAATTACAAAAATATGAGTAATCATTCATGACTTATTTACATGAAAACAAAATTACATATCCTTTATATCTAATCCATACACCAATGACCAAAAACACCTACAAACACTTTCATTCTTCAATTTTCTTCATCTAATTGATCTCTCTCAAGTTCTATCTTCAAGTTCTAAGTGTTCTTCATATATTCTACAAGTTCTAGTTACATAAAATCAAGAATACTTTCAAGTTTGCTAGCTCACTTCCAATCTTGTAAGGTGATCATCCAATCTCAAGAAATCTTTGTTTCTTACAGTAGATTATCATTCTAATACAAGGTAATAATCATATTCAAACTTTGGTTCAATTTCTATAACTATAACAATCTTATTTCAAGTGATGATCTTACTTGAACTTGTTTTCGTGTCATGATTCTGCTTCAAGAACTTCGAGCCATCCAAGGATCCATTAAAGCTAGATCCATTTTTCTCTTTTCCAGTAGGTTTATACAAGGAACTTAAGGTAGTAATGATGTTCATAACATCATTCGATTCATACATATAAAGCTATCTTATTCGAAGGTTTAAACTTGTAATCACTAGAACATAGTTTAGTTAATTCTAAACTTGTTCGCAAATAAAAGTTAATCCTTCTAACTTGACTTTTAAAATCAACTAAACACATGTTCTATATCTATATGATATGCTAACTTAATGATTTAAAACCTGGAAACACAAAAAACACCGTAAAATTGGATTTACTCCGTCGTAGTAACACCGCGGGCTGTTTTGGGTTAGTTAATTAAAAACTATGATAAACTTTGATTTAAAAGTTGTTATTCTGAGAAAATGATTTTTATTATGAACATGAAACTATATCTAAAAATTATGGTTAAACTCAAAGTGGAAGTATGTTTTCTAAAATGGTCATCTAGACGTCGTTCTTTCGACTGAAATGACTACCTTTACAAAAATGACTTGTAACTTATTTTTCCGACTATAAACCTATACTTTTTCTATTTAGATTCATAAAATAGAGTTCAATATGAAACCATAGCAATTTGATTCACTCAAAACGGATTTAAAATGAAGAAGTTATGGGTAAAACAAGATTGGATAATTTTTCTCATTTTAGCTACGTGAAAATTGGTAACAAATCTATTCCAACCATAACTTAATCAACTTATATTGTATATTATGTAATCTTGAGATACCATAGACACGTATACAATGTTTCGACCTATCATGTTGACACATCTATATATATTTCGGAACAACCATAGACACTCTATATGTGAATGTTGGAGTTAGCTATACAGGGTTGAGGTTGATTCCAAAATATATATAGTTTGAGTTGTGATCAATACTGAGATACGTATACACTGGGTCGTGGATTGATTCAAGATAATATTTATCGATTTATTTCTGTACATCTAACTGTGGACAACTAGTTGTAGGTTACTAACGAGGACAGCTGACTTAATAAACTTAAAACATCAAAATATATTAAAAGTGTTGTAAATATATTTTGAACATACTTTGATATATATGTATATATTGTTATAGGTTCGTGAATCAACCAGTGGCCAAGTCTTACTTCCCGACGAAGTAAAAATCTGTGAAAGTGAGTTATAGTCCCACTTTTAAAATCTAATATTTTTGGGATGAGAATACATGCAGGTTTTATAAATGATTTACAAAATAGACACAAGTACGTGAAACTACATTCTATGGTTGAATTATCGAAATCGAATATGCCCCTTTTTATTAAGTCTGGTAATCTAAGAATTAGGGAACAGACACCCTAATTGAAGCGAATCCTAAAGATAGATCTATTGGGCCTAACAAACCCCATCCAAAGTACCGGATGCTTTAGTACTTCGAAATTTATATCATATCCGAAGGGTGTCCCGGAATGATGGGGATATTCTTATATATGCATCTTGTTAATGTCGGTTACCAGGTGTTCACCATATGAATGATTTTTATCTCTATGTATGGGATGTGTATTGAAATATGAAATCTTGTGGTCTATTATTATGATTTGATATATATAGGTTAAACCTATAACTCACCAACATTTTTGTTGACGTTTTAAGCATGTTTATTCTCAGGTGATTATTAAGAGCTTCCGCTGTCGCATACTTAAATAAGGACGAGATTTGGAGTCCATGCTTGTATGATATTGTGTAAAAACTGCATTCAAGAAACTTATTTTGTTGTAACATATTTGTATTGTAAACCATTATGTAATGGTCGTGTGTAAACAGGATATTTTAGATTATCATTATTTGATAATCTACGTAAAGCTTTTTAAACCTTTATTGATGAAATAAAGGTTATGGTTTGTTTTAAAATGAATGCAGTCTTTGAAAAACGTCTCATATAGAGGTCAAAACCTCGTAACGAAATCAATTAATATGGAACGTTTTTAATCAATAAGAACGGGACATTAGGTTCTGACCTCTATATGCCATGAACGACTCCATGTAATATGAGCAAATGCACAGCAGAAGATTTCTTTCATACCTGAGAATAAACATGCTTTAAAGTGTCAACCAAAAGGTTGGTGAGTTGATAAGTTCATCATAAAACAATAAAATTCATCATTTTGATATACCACAAGATTTAAATGCTGCATGGTACAAATGGGCCCGAATCCTATACCCACCTGTAATGTACATGCGATATCTTTTAAATACAGTACACCTTTCTCGTGTACAAAACCATTTTTCATAAATCTAAGTAACCGTACACATATTTCGTGCACAAAAATAACATATACATAACCTGTGTATAAAATCATTCTCTCGATACATAACATTCATATCAATTGGTGGCAATTATCATGTCCACATAATTCAATGGTGGCAATTATCATGTCCACATAATTCAATGGTGGCAATTATCATGTCCACATAATTCAACAATAATCCGCAGAACTTCTGTCTGCATAATAATTCATTCGAGGAATGTTTTGCTTGTGTTTATCTCTTCAAACATTTATAAAAGCATTTCATGTATTCGCAGTTTAAAATATATTTTCAAAAGCATTTAATAAAGCAGTTGTAAAAACAGCGCATGTATTCTCAGTCCTAAAAATATAAAGAGTAAAAGGGAGTAAATGAAACTCATCATACTGTATTTTGTAGTAAAATACATATGACAATATTGAACAAGTGTAGGGTTGGCTTCGGATTCACGAACCTATATCAGGTATATATATATATATATATATATACATATTAACACATATAGTTGTAATCAAATAAATTTATATAGTATTAGAGATTTAATTGTTATTTTAATTAGATTTTTCATTAATAATCTTATTAATTATATTTATTAATATTTATTATGAAAGTATTAATATAGTTATGTTATGTGTAGTAAATATAATTTTATATAACTAATAATTATTTAATAAAACACTATTGATAATAATAATAAATAAAAGTTGTGTTATTTTACAATAATAATAATAATAGTTATTATGATAATAATATTGATAATATAAAAATAATAATATTAATGTTAAAATAATAATAATGATAGTAATAATAATAATTTTGATAAAAATGATAATTTCTCTAATAATGAGAATAATAATAGTTAAAAATGATACTTTTAATATAATTGATAGTTTTTAATAAAAATGATACTAATAATAATAATAATGATATTATTATTAATAATTTTAATAATACTAATAATAATAATAATAATAATAATAAAAACGATAACAATAATAATAATAATAATAATGATAATAATAATAATAATAATAATAATAATAATAATAATAATAATAATAATAATAATAATAATAATAATAATAATAAATAGATAAATAGCTACCTCGAGGAAGTAGCCCTAAAAATAATGCCCAAGTCCGAGTTTGAACCCGCGACGTCCCGCTAAACCGATAATATCCTTAACCATTGAGCTACCACTTCGATCTTGGTGAAAACCCCATATTTATTTTATTTACCCCATCTTTTCAGCCTTAACTATATTTCTAACAACAACAAAAAAATGTCGCCCCCAAGTCTTGAACCCTTGACCTCTCGTTTCACAAACACAAACCCTAACCACTTCTCTATCCTTTCATTTTTGTAACCTCCTTCTCATTAAACCATTCTAACCCTTAGTATTCTGCTTCTTTCTTCTTCTCCTAAAATTTAGTTATCTTCACAGAACCCTTCTCATTTTCATCTTCTCATCATGACATTCATCTCCCTCTTCTTCAATAATCAAAATCATTATCATCAACTCGTTCTCAGTCATCGAAACATCATGCATACACTTCATCATCTACTCGTTAATCATTGTTTCTAGACGTAACATCATAATCACTTTTACTAACCATCATAATAGTAATATTCCATTATCATACCATGATCACCATCTTCGCCTTCATCATAAATCATCATCATTATGCAGTTAATAACATAATAGTGATTTACGAACCATATCACTAACATACATTGTCCCACTTCCATATTTTTAATCATTTGCCTCTTGTTTATTTTAAATGGGACAAGACTTAGTGGGAGGTGGGATCACTTGTGTGTAAACGTCAACCAAAGGAAAAAAAATATACCGATGGTTCAAATCATTACTCACCATCCATGTATACTCAATACTAGTGCTAATACCTTACTTTAATCCTTATTTAATCGATAAACATCATCATAAAAAAAAAGTGCCGCGTGATTTAGATGACCATATTGGGTCAGCCAAATCCTTTTATTAGTCCACATGTACTAAACTAATATATATCTTCAATCAAGCTTGTCATACACCTTTATCAATTAGTAAAGCAAAAGTAGTTACCCCATTCTTTATAAACGCACGTTCCAAAAGTCAATAGCATTTAGGATTTTAGAATGGGTAAAAAAAAGCGATTAGTAGGGTTTCTTGTGTGAGCTGTAGTTCCAAAAAGAAGAAAGGTAATTCAAGTTTGTTCCCTATAATTCACGTTACAAAGAAAAGAGTAAAAAGGTTGGCACGTTCTTGTTAAACTTCCCAAATTTGTCAACCATAGTTTAATCATGTTGTCCCACGTAAAAAAAAATCGTGATAGAATATGAGTTAGTGGATGTTGGCCAATAAAGTTAATAATGCAATCGTGTAATCTTCATTATTACGTATTTAAATCCCTTCAGTTGTTGGTGATATATCGAACACAAAAAAAAAATGTTGCAGCTCTCATTCTCCTTCTGTTGGTTTCGATTAACAGGAAATAAAATAGAGGAGTAGGAGAATTTGTAGTCGTAGTGGGTGTAAGGTGAGGTGGTTCCTGGTGGATTTGGGCAATGAATAAAAGAACGGTGGTTTATATGATGAAGGTGATGTCATTTATCTTGGCTCAAAGATTATTATCAACTCAACATGATGAGTTTGGTAGTAATGAGGGTGAGGGTAGTTGTTCTCGATGTCGATCATGGTTGGCGATGGTGACCAAGTTTTACAAAAGAGAAATGGTGAGGTAGTGATCAAATAGTGATGAATATGGGATTCGAAGGTGGTGTTCAGTTATAGTGTGGGTTAAACAGAAGCATGATAGTGGTCATATTAGTGATGATAGCAAAAGTGGTGATTGTGTTGTGGTTTATGGTTTAAGGTGATGTTATGGTACTCAAGGTATTGTAATCGAACAATTAACAGATAATAGATTGAAGGTGGTGATGGAGAAATCGAATAACTTCCTCCACAATTTGAGGTCAACGTATGTTATATAAAGAAAGTGTGCTCGACAGATGGAATCAATCCATGAAGAAGGAAACAAAGAAATAAAAGAAGAAAGAGATTGGAAACAGATTCGTACGATTTACTGATATTGATAGGTAACAAATTTTGTATTTATTTGTTTGATTCTTCTCCTCCTCCATTCAAATTTCAGTAATGGTTAACATTATGTATTGTAATCGAATATTTGAAGTTGTAAATATGATACGACCCATTTGTTTTGTAGCTTAACAAAACAAGAATCATTCGCTCAGTACCAAAATATATTAGAAAATTAAAAGGGGAAGTCGATAGCTAACAGAATTTTTCACCATGCCAATGATCAGTTGTCTTGTAGTAGTGAAAGAATAAAGATTGACAGAGATGTATAACAAATTGTAAATATCTGTGAATTGAGATCGATTGTTGTTTTGTGAGGTTGTCGACAAGTTTATCAATCAGGAGTAGAAGAAAAATGGAAAAAGAATAGTGACCTTCAACAGATTTTGTTTGCTTCTTGTGATTGAATTTCAAATTGGTACGATTCAGAGGACAGAAAAAAATAAGAGAATAAAAAGATGAATGCGAGTTCTAACAGATTTTTAGATTTACTGTAAGGATGGAATCTGATTGTACGAATTTAAACAATCACCAATAGTTGGACAATGACCTGAAACAAAATCTGATTTGCTAAATCTATATATATACCATTTGTTACATATTTGATATTAATAAATAATTAAATAAATTAATAATAATAATAATAATATTAATAATAATAATTTTATAAATAATAATAATTAATAATAACAATATCAATTATGATAATAATAATAATCATTATTAATAATAATATTAATGATAAATTGTATTATTTACATGATAACTACTAATTATCATAATAATGATGTTAATAATAATAACAATAATATTAGTAATTAAATGTATCCAAGTTCATATATATATTATATGTATATAATGATATTGATAATACTGATATTAATACTAATAATAATAATAATAATGAAAGTAATAACATTAATATAACAATTTAATTATTTATATTTCATTAGCTCCAATTATTATATGTACTTACATTTATATAAATATATATAAATATTTATTTACAAATAATTGTTCGTGAATCGTCGGAAATAGTCAGGGTTAAATACTTGTATGAAAATAGTTCAACTATTTTGAGACTCAACCTATCGGACTTTGCTTATCATGTCAACAATATTAAATCGTATTGAGAGTTTGGTTTAAAATTACTCGAAATTTTCCAGGTCGTCACAGTACCTACCCGTTAAAGAAATTTCGTCCCGAAATTTGATCGAGGTCGTCATGGTTAACAATAAAAATGTTTTCATGACGATTATGAGTTGATAAATAGAGTTTTGTCATCATCGAGTAATATGAATAAGACAATTCGATTACTCGAAGAGTACGAATGAAGCTATCACTAAATAGTGAAATGAGAAAGACAAGTTTCATCATAACTTTTGTTTAGTCATGGTTGAATTCCAGAATTCAAAGAATTTATAGAAAATCTTCGAAATTTATAAGATTTGATTCTTTGATGAATAAAGAAATTAAGATCTCTTTAACTAAATGCGATGATCTGTCTCGATTACTCTGTCTGATATTTCGCTATAAATTTACCTCTTCCATTCCACTATTTTCACCACTCCAATACTTTCTTTCTCAATTCATACTTTCAAAGATTGTGAAAATGTTTAATACGGCTTTGGTTCTTGACCTTAAGTAAAGCGATCAAGACGTCTCAATTTGTAGGTATGAAGTTCGAAAGAACATAACTAAGATTCTAAGCAGAAAGGAAATGTAATAGCACGATTTGATTTTCAAATTACTAGAATCACGGAAGATAGAACTATCAAGAATATATTTTCTTGATATGTTCAGAGGTTAAGTAGAATGACAGAGTTATGCAACATGGCACATGATGAGGGTAAGATCTGTGAACCTTTATCATGTTCCATTAGAAACTCAGCATGACTTACTGTAATATAATCACATTTTCCAAGTGTCATTATATTATACTAATCCATGCTTCAATTCCCAACACTTCTCCACAATTCGTTCATAATTTATACTTAGATTTTACAAAAGTTTCCAATATCATGGATTACAGAAAGCATGAAGAGGTAGATAATTTCAGACAAGAATATTTATGAAAATATCCTCAGAAATATCGAAGATATTTATGATGATATTTGGGAATTTCTAAGTTCGAAGGTTGATGAAGAAAAATTTTCCGCAAGATTTTAACATGACTTCGGAGCAAGATATTCTCTAAAGATTTCATCTGATCCAGAATTACCTAGATTCTTTGAATATAGGGTATGATCCTTGTATTTGTCCTTGGTCTCCTTCATGGTTAGCTCAATCTGTTTTTCAGTACCAAATTTTTAATCGAGTGTTCCCAACACTCCATTCTTTATCATCAACCTCTTGGCCATTTAGGCCATCTACAAATTTACTGTTTCCTCTGCATTTAATGTAGCCATATCTGAATCGTCGGTTATCAATCCGAATTGGTTTCAGAAGGATTGTGTTTTTAGATGATTAAACACTGATGGTAATCGTCAAGATACGAATGATTGTTTAGGACGAAATCAAGTGACAAACCTATATATCAAACTTATAATAAGGCTAATCCGAGTGAAAGTCGAAGTTGATTTGCTGGAGCTGTGACAAAATTGGCTAATTTTGGAAAGGTATTGTATAGTTATTTTCAGTAATAACACACCACTGGATCTGGCACAGTTTTTACTTCAAGAATCACTGTGGACATCATTACGAATCAATAACGTGTATATTGTATCAACAAGTTATGAAGAATTAACTCATTCCCTCTGAAGAAATTATATATATATTTTATATATATATATATATATATATTTTTTGAAATAAAAAATAAATCTTTCCGTGCTAAGCTATTGTGTGTGAATCTTAACTACTCAGTTAATTCATATTAGAAATATGCAATAATGTACGTCCCTCACCCGCGACTTAACCATCGTTAACTACAATCTCTGTCTCAATTCAACAAATTCCAATTCCTAATAAATCAAGTATATATTTGATTTTACACTTCATCATTGATGTAACCGAAACTTTTCAGATAACATCATTCGTACTTTGCGACGTTCACAAGAATTTAACGAAAACCAACATCACATCTCAACAAATAACGAAGTATTGATTCATAATTTCAATATTATTGAAGAAATACTTATGTAACCTCTAAACCTTCAAGGAATTATTCAATTCTAGTTCCAACCGTAAATCGAATGAGTTTAATTTAGTATTAACTCATTAAAATCTATGTTACATCTGAGGAGAATATATACATATATATTTTCATAAAGACTGTAATAAAATTCTTATGTACAAAATATTAATTGTGAAAATTTTTTAACGGGTAGGTAATACTCGAGAGATATATATAAATTCACAATTAATATGTTACATTCTTCGAATCAGATTAAGCAAATTATCAATTATACTTCCTACTTTCACAATAATATACATTCTTTCATAGAAATCAAAACAACCATACTCATTCAAACCCAATTACGTATTCTGATTTTAAAATCTCAGAATTCAATTCGAGATATAACCGGTACCATTACTTTTAGATTCCTACATCTTTCAAAGCTATACTTTGACTTCAAAAGTGTGTTAGAACATCAAATGTATACAAATGATTACAATCTATGTTCAAACCCTTCGAAAATCTTTGAAGACACTTCAAATAATGAGCAATCGAGATGATGATCCAACCACATATTACCCACAGTTATGTACTTAAAAAGCTCTCGAAACTAAAGTCATAATTCAACACATATCTGTGTCAGATCTTTTGGCATTTATTAACAAAAATAACCTTGCAATTCCTTTGCAAAGTAGCAAATTATATCACAGCTCCAGCAAGACAACTTCGATTTTTTCATTCAGAGTAGCCTTATCATAATTTTGATATATGTGATTACCCTTTTGTTACCGGAGAACCTTTCATATTCCACCACATTAGCAATAAACTTACCAACAACTTCACTGATCTTGGGCATTCTGAAGAATCTTTATATTTATCAAAACCTCATCATTTACTCATCTGCCTCTTGTAACGAGAATTGTCATACGAATCATTGGGAGTTAGCAATCAGTATTTTGAAATCTCACAGCATGTTGACGCCAACAGTTATACATAACGTCTATTTCCAAGGCTTACATACTTCGAATGTGAAGTTTCTGAAAAACACTCTGAACCGCGAACTAGTTCTCAAAATGCTGATGAAGCAACAAAAACTGTAAACGACCTTAGCAGTAAAAAGTTTGAGGATAAAGATTAGTGTATTAACAAAGCTCAGAAATAGAGAAGTTTTGGAACTGGAAAACGGATTGAGCAAAGTATGAAGGAGGCTGTGGATAAATCACAAAGACTGAACCTGCCTTCAAAGAATTCAAATGATTCAGTGTCTGCTGAAGTCATTAACGAATACCTTGCTCCTGACACTAAACCCTTACAGACAATATTCTTCATCATCCTCTGATATTAGAAATTCTAAGATATCATCGTATCTTTCATTATAAATATCCTCCATATTTCTAAAGATATTTCCATAACTATTCTTATCTGGAATCATTTATCTCTTTGCGCTATCTGTATTACATCAAAAAGGAAACTGTTTAGTTCCTATACTCTGTAAACCTTTGAGTTTAAAATATGAATGTTTTTGAAGTAGTGTTGGAAACTGAAGCATGAGTTAGTATAATATAATGACACTTGATCAACGTGATTATATTACAGTAATTCATGCTGAGTTTCTAAATGGAACATGATGATTCACAGATCATAACATCATCATGTGCCATGTTATAGGACTCTTGTATTCTATTTAACCTCTAAAATATCAAGAAAATATTTCTTGATGATTCGGTCTTTTCCAAGGTATTCTAGTAATTTGACAAGTCAAGATCGTGCCATCACAATTTCCTTTCTAGAACATTAACAATGTTCATTTCGAAAATCATATTTGTGAATTCTGGACCATTACAAGCGGTGCTTAATCGCAAGAAGAAGAAACGAAAGGACAAAACTCCGAAATAGAAATTGGGGTATAAATTGCAGCAAATAAAAGAGAGCATTAACTGTGGATGACAATGATTATAGAAGATAGAAACAGAGACTTTGAAAGATAAGGGAAGATATAAAGCCCAATGACAAACCAAAAATTATAAACCATATATATCGATGCATATAGCAATATAAAGACACGGGAGAACTAGAAACACTATAAACCCAAGAGTATAGTAGAAGTAAATAGATTCTTCTGGCGGTAGATGAAATAGAAGAATGACCGATATGAAAGTTATAAGTATATCGAGAATCAGAACTGGATGGAGCATATTGATGAATACTTTAAAATATGAGTTGAGGGGGAAAGAATATAAGGTGATGAAACATGACTAGGAACTTAGAAATCAACAGATTTAACTCACACAATGACGGAATAAGTCAATCAAACCCTCTAGTGAATAGGTTAAGCTTTTTGTGATTAATTTAGTCATACCATAACTAAATCAAGTGTGATTAGATCAACACCTAGAGCTATTATTCACCACCTGGGTGATTTGGTTGAGAGAGAATCGGAGGAGCTCACCTGATCTGAGTGTGTGTAACAAATGAGAGGCTTAACCTAAAAATGAAGAACATAAGACTTTATATACCCCTACTGTTGACTCACCCCTACGATTCATCCATCACACATACGAGTTGGCTTCATCAGCCGTATGGGTGATCACTCACTCGTGTCTTCTCATTTAGGTTGTAATTGTGACTTAGCTCAGCAAACCGTGCGTATGAGCCTGTCAGTCGTACAAGTGAGGCTTCACTCGGACATCTGACTAAGTCTAACATAATCAAACATCCACATCTCGTTCCTGCAGTTGCTGTAACCACATACAAACACGGATAGGATAATAACGAATGATCATGGTGGCCTGTAAACTGTTGTACCTGCAATGGACGTGGGTAGATGTCTAGGGACTTGCATAAAATGCATCAACAGAAGGTGTGAGTTGTAAGAAAAGGAAGGAGGTGAATTTATAAGAAAATCTCCGACAGAACAATTAAAATGGACGATCGCATTTAAAGCGGATCCTAATTCCTTTTGTTACCGGAGAATCAAATCTTATTACAAAGATTTTCTTCAAATCCCTTGAAATCTGTAAATAAATCATATCTACGTCAAATGATAAGATGAATCTACACTTACTCATTTCACTCTTCTATGTTAGCTTCATTCGTACTCTTCATATAAATGGATTGTTTATCCAAATTATTCGCTGATGATAAAACTCTAATTTTCAGCCTGTATGCATCATGAAAACATACTTATTATCATTCACGACCTTTCCACTCAAATTTTGGGACGAAATTTCTTTAACGGGTAGGTACTGTAACAACCCGGAAATTTCCAATCAAATTTAAACTTTATCTTTATATTATTCTGACACGATAAGCAAAGTTTGTTAACTTAAATCTCAAGAATTTTAAATTGTGTTCATACATTCATTATAACCTCGACCAAATTCAGACGATTCACGAACCGTTATATATAAATAAGTATGTATATATATGTATATATATATATATATATATTATAACTTGAGAATATTAATAAAGTATTAAACGTATAATACTTTACATGATCGTATTTGTTTCAGTATGTTTATCGATGGAATTAGAAGATAATATCAAATTGTTGATTTATCAGATACATTATGATATGATTATGGGTCTATGTTATGAGGTCCACTGTGATTTAAGAAATCTATTCTTTTTGACAACATTCGGAAAATGGTAAAGTGATTTATAAGTAAGAACGTGAAGTGTAAATAACTTAGATGTTGGATATCAACAAGTTAAGTAACTAGACATTTTTCATTAAGATGATTTCATACGTTTATTTAACCTTTGAACTTTATCTCATGCTTCACCAACAAACTGTAATTTAAAAATTTGAAACCTATTATGAATATATATGATTCTACTTTTTTAAAACATTTTATGATATAACGATTTCCATTATTTTAACCTTTAAACAAAATGATTCTTAAAAATATATTTGGTTTTGGAAAACAAAATTATTATATTTATTTGATTTAGTTTCAAACTTACAAAAACGTTTTCAGTTTAAAAAGAACTTTATTATTAAAACGTATATAACTTTTATAAATATCTAGAACCACTTTTGACAACTCATTACTTAACCAGTATGATAAAGATAACGATATTTATATTTTATTTTATTAAATATATATAACGATTTAAATTAATATTATATATATTTATACGCATATTATACGTACATAGTTTTATACTTTTACTATACTTAAACTTTACATTTACTTTATTTTTACTTTACTTTAACTTTAATAATTCACTTTAATAATTCATACTTTAATAATTCACTTTAATAATTCATACTTTAATAATTCACTTTAATAATTCATACTTTAATAATTCACTTTAATAATTCATACTTTAATAATTCACTTTAATAATTCATACTTTAATAATTCACTTTAATAATTCAAAAATCTATTATAAATAGAATTCAATAGGTTTCATTATTTCATAGAAACTTGAAAATATTTTTCTCTAAACTCTCTCAATCGATTTACATATATATATTTACTCCGTATTATTTCAAGATATTATTAGTATACATAAAATATTACGTCAGAGTGCTGTCCGAGTGATTTCGAAATTTTTTTTCGAGTGGGATTGGATTAAAGAAATTATGGGTTATAGCTATGGAGGTGATTGGTATGGTTCATGGGTATGCTCGTGAGGTCAATATAGTGTTTATCATCTCCGTTGCGTCTACGTACCTTTCCTGCAATATTGAATCTCAATATTGATACGTGAGTACTCATAATTTAACTTTTACATACTAATAGTGTATCCCTGCCTAGTGCTCGAGTATATAGGATTATGCATGTTTGTACTTTTGATATTGCCTTTAGTTAGGTTATGTTGAATCCTGAATTAGTTATATATGCGACTGAGATAAGGTATAAGATATGCATGTCATTGGAAAGCTAGCGAAAAATTAAGAACTTTTCATTTAGATATCGAATGATTTCGATGAACGGATTTGAAGTTATAGTCCATCGAATTTTTGTATTATTATTAAAAATGATTATTATTATCGTCGTTCTAGTTTTATCTTATTATTATTATTATTATTATCTTTATTAATAAAAGGATTTATCATTAAAAATTGTTATTTTTTTATTATTACTATCGTTATTATCGTTAAAGTTATAATTAGTATTATTATTATTATCCAATTATTATTATTATTATTATTATTATTATTATTATTATTATTATTATTATTATTATTATTATTATTATTATTATTATTATTATTATTATTATTATTATTATTATCATTATTAATATATATATCATTATTTAAAAATGGTTATTGTTATTGTTATTATTATTATTACTATATTATCATTAAGATAATTATTAGTATTATCGTTAATAATGTTATAATAACTATCATTATTAATATTAGTGTAATTAAAACAAATATTTGTAACACCTAATTATTTTGATTACTATTATTATCATTATTACGAACACGATATAAAAGACGATTAAAAGCTATTAAACGAAACGATTAGGAAATAATGGGTAAGAGTATCATGATGAAATTAAAATATTATAAGATATTGATTTAGATAAAATTATCGTTCTTATTATTTTTATCATTACTATTATTATTAAAGTTATCGTTAGTATTAAAACTATCATTTTAACAAAAATTATCATTTTAATAGAAATGTCATTGTTACTATAAAATATCATTATTATTATTATTTTAAATAGAATTATTATTTTAAAGATAATATTAAAAATTATCGTAAATATTAAAGTTATCATAATTAGAATTATCGTTTTATCATAATGTCATCTTAGTAATTATAAATATTGATATTTTTATAATAATAATTATTATTACAAAATAATACAACTTTTACTTACTATCATTATAGATATTATTTTATCAAATAAATATTTGATACAAACATATTTTACTACGTGTAATAACTTACTTTAATAATACGTATCATATTATCTTTATAATATTAAATGAACCCTATAAATTTTATTACTTAATATATATAAAAGTATATTTTATTATATAAATATAATATAAAATTTTATTTATTAATAAATAAATTATATTATTTACTCTAATAAATCTTTTAAAAATATTTAAAAATATAAAATGACGATATTTAAACTATATATTAATCATGTATAAATTTTTGGAAATTATTTTGAGTCAAATTTACTTTTGTTGACTTTTGCATATTAGTCTCGAGCATTAGGATTGTGGTACACTATGACTTGACCTAATTTGTTAGACAAATATTGACCAACACATAAATATATATAATTAATTTAGGTTCGTGAATCCGAGACCAACCTTGCACTTGTTCAATGACGTTATATGTATTTTTACTACGAAATACAGTATGGTGAGTTTCATTTGCTCCCTTTTACTCTTTACATTTTTGGGACTGAGAATACATGCGCTGTTTTTACAAATGCTTTATTAAATGCTTTTGAAATATATTTTGAACTGCGAATACATGCAAATGCTTTATTAACTGTTTTACAATATTTATATGCGTGAGTTTCATTTGTCTTTTTACCCTTTATATTTTTGGGACTGAGAATACATGCGCTTTTATAAATGTTTGACGAAATAGACACAAGTAATTGAAACTACATTCTATGGTTGAATTATCGAAATCGAATATGCCCCTTTTTATTAAAGTCTGGTAATCTAAGAATTAGGGAACAGACACCCTAATTGACACGAATCCTAAAGATAGATCTATTGGGCCTAACAAACCCCATCCAAAGTACCGGATGCTTTAGTACTTCGAAATTATATCATGTCCGAAGGAGGATCCCGGAATGATAGGGGATATTTTTATATGTATTTAGTTAATGTCGGTTACCAGGTGTTCACCATATGAATGATTATTTTTTGTCTCTATGCATGGGACGTATATTTATGAGAACTGGAAATGAAATTCTTGTGGTCTATTAAAATGATGGAAATAAATGATTATGATAAACTAATGAACTCACCAACCTTTTGGTTGACACTTTAAAGCATGTTTATTCTGAGGTGTTAAAGAAATCTTCCGCTGTGCATTTGCTCATTTTAAAGATATTACTTGGAGTCTTTCATAGCATATTTCGAAGAACGTTGCATTCGAGTCATTGAGTTCATCAAAGATTATTATTAAATCAATTTATAGTTGGATAGTGGATATTATGAAATGGTATGCATGCATGTCAATAATTTTTGATGTAAAGAAAGATTGTCTTTTAAAAACGAATGCAATGTTTGTAAAATGTATCATATATAGGTCAAATACCTCGCAATGTAATCAACTATTGTGAATACAACTGAAAGGACCCGTTCATATACATTATAAACGATTCACAATATTTGATTACATTGCGAGGTATTTGACCTCTATATGATACATTTTACAAACATTGCATTCGTTTTTAAAAGACAAACTTTCTTTACATCGAAAATTGACAGGCATGCATACCATTTCATAATATCCACTATCCAACTATAAATTGATTTAATAATAATCTTTGATGAACTCAATGACTCGAATGCAACGTTCTTCGAAATATGCTATGAAAGACTTCAAGTAATATCTTTAAAATGAGCAAATGCACAGCGGAAGATTTCTTTATCACCTGAGAATAAACATGCTTTAAAGTGTCAACCAAAAGGTTGGTGAGTTCATTAGTTTATCATAATCATTTATTTCCATCATTTTAATAGACCACAAGAATTTCATTTCCAGTTCTCATAAATATACGTCCCATGCATAGAGACAAAAATAATCATTCATATGGTGAACACCTGGTAACCGACATTAACTAGATACATAAAAGAATATCCCCTATCATTCCGGGATCCTCCTTCGGACATGATATAAATTTCGAAGTACTAAAGCATCCGGTACTTTGGATGGGGTTTGTTAGGCCCAATAGATCTATCTTTAGGATTCGCGTCAATTAGGGTGTCTGTTCCCTAATTCTTAGATTACCAGACTTTAATAAAAAGGGGCATATTCAATTTCGATAATTCAACCATATAATGTAGTTTCAATTACTTGTGTCTATTTCGTAAAACATTTATAAAAGCAGCGCATGTATTCTCAGTCCCAAAAATATATATTGCAAAAGCATTTAAAAAGGGATTAATGAAACTTACGCATATAAATATTGTAAAACAGTTAATAAAGCATTTGCATGTATTCTCAGCCCAAAAATGTAATGAGTAAAAAAGGGAGTAAATGAAACTCACCATACTGTATTTCGTAGTAAAAATACATATAACGTCATTGAACAAGTGTAAGGTTGGCCTCCGATTCATGAACCTAAATTAATTATATATATTTATGTGTTGGTTAATATTTGTCTAACAAATTAGGTCAAGTCATAGTGTACCACAATCCTAATGCTCGAGACTAATATGCAAAAGTCAACAAAAGTAAATTTGACTCA
The DNA here is from genome assembly GCF_046630445.1 of Rutidosis leptorrhynchoides. Taxonomy (NCBI): domain Eukaryota; kingdom Viridiplantae; phylum Streptophyta; class Magnoliopsida; order Asterales; family Asteraceae; genus Rutidosis; species Rutidosis leptorrhynchoides. Next base: position 76,999,219 of record NC_092343.1, on the reverse strand, counting down.
AAATAATTTCCAAAAATCTATACATGATTAATATATAGTTTAAATATCGTCGTTTTATATTTTTAAATATTTTTAAAAGATTTATTAGAGTAAATAATATAATTTATTTATTAATAAATAAAATTTTATATTAAATTTATATAATAAAATATACTTTTATATATATTAAGTAATAAAATTTATAGGGTTCATTTAATATCATAAAGATAATATGATAGATATTATTAAAGTAAGTTATTACACGTAGTAAAATATGTTTGTATCACATATTTATTTGATAAAATAATATCTATAATGAATAGTAAGTAAAAGTTGTATTATTTTGTAATAATAATTATTATTATAAAAATATCAATATTTATAATTACTGAGATGACATTATGATAAAACGATAATTCTAATTATGATAACTTTAATATTTACGATAATTTTTAATATTATCTTTAAAAATAATAATTCTATTTAAAATAATAACAATAATGATATTTTATAGTAACAATGACATTTCTATTAAAATGATAATTTTTGTTAAAATGATAGTTTTAATACTAACGATACTTTTAATAATAATAGTAATGATAAAAAAATAATAAGAACGATAATTTTATCTAAATCAATATCTTATAATATTTTAATTTCATCATGATACTCTTACTCATTTATTCCTAATCGTTTCATTTAATAGCTTTTAATCGTCTTTTATATCGTGTTCATAATAATGATAATAATAGTAATCAAAATAATTAGGTGTTACAAATATTTCTTTTAATTACACTAATATTAATAATGATAGTTACTATAACATTACTAACGATAATACTAATAATTATCCTAATGGTAATATAGTAATAATAATAATAACAATAACAATAACCATTTTTAAATAATGATATATATATTAATAATGATAATAATAATAATAATACTAATAATAATAATAATAAAAATAATAATAATAATAATAATAATAATAATAATAATAATAATAATAATAATAATAATAATAATAATAATAATAATAATAATAATAATAATAATAATAATAATAATTGGATAATAATAATAATACTAATTATAACTTTAACGATAATAACGAAGTAATAAATAAAAAAAATAACAATTTTTAATGATAAATCCCTTTTATTGATAAAGATAATAATAATGATAATAATAAGATAAAACTAGAACGACGATAAAAACGACGATAATAATAATCATTTTTAATAAAAATATCGAAAATTCAATTGATTATAACTTCTAATCCGTTCATCGAAACCATTCGATATCTAAAGGAAAAGTTCTTAATTTTTCGCTCGCTTTCCAAGGACATGCATATCTTATACCTTATCTCAACCGCAAGTGTAACTAATTCAAGATTCAACCTAACCTGTCTAAGGGCAATATCAAAAGTACAAGCATGCATAATCCTAAATACTCGAGCACTAGTCAGGAATACACTATTAGTATGTAAAAGTTAAATTATGAGTACTCACGTATCAATATTGAGATTCAATATTGCAGGAAAGGTACGTAGACGCAACGAAAATGATAAACACTATATTGACCTCACGAGCATACCCATGAACCATACTCAATCACCTCCATAGCTATAACCCATAATTTCCTTCATCCTATCCTACTCGAAAAACAATTTCAAAATCACTCGGACAGCACTCCGTCGTAATATTTTATGTATACTAATAATATCTTGAAATAATACGGAGTAAATATATATATGTAAATCGATTGAGATAGTTTAGAGAAAAATATTTTCAAGTTTCTATGAAACAATGAAACCTATTGAATTCTATTTATAATAGATTTTTGAATTATTAAAGTGAATTATTAAAGTATGAATTATTAAAGTGAATTATTAAAGTATGAATTATTAAAGTGAATTATTAAAGTATGAATTATTAAAGTGAATTATTAAAGTATGAATTATTAAAGTGAATTATTAAAGTTAAAGTAAAGTAAAAATAAAGTAAAGGTAAAGTTTAAGTATAGTAAAAGTATAAAACTATGTACGTATAATACGAGTATAAATATATATAATATTAATTTAAATCGTTATATATATTTAATAAAATAAAATATAAATATCGTTATCTTTATCATTCTAGTTAAGTAATGAGTTGTCAAAAGTGGTTCGAGATATTTATAAAAGTTATATACGTTTTAATAATAAAGTTTCTTTTAAACTGAAAACGTTTTTTGTACGTTTGAAACTAAATAGATCAATCGAGTCTTTATGAGATTCAATCTTCCACTATCCTTTGTCTAGTTCTCAATGATTGACAATTTGTTCTTATTTATAAATCACTTTACTATTTCTCGAATATTGTTAAAATGGAAAGATTTCTCAAATCAACGTGGGCCTTTCAACAGAGACTTGTAATCATAATTCAATATATCTGATAATTCAATCATTTGATCTTATCTTCTAATTCCATTGATAAACATTTTGAAACAGATACAATCATGTAAAGTATTTAATCTAATATTTTGTTTACGTTTCAAGTTATAATATATATACACATATACATATATAATCATATTCGTTTAATGGTTCGTGAATCGTTGGAACTTGGTCGAGGTTGAATGAATGTATGAACATAGTTTAAAATTCTTGAAATTTAACTTAACAAATATTGCTTATCGTGTCGGAAACATATAAAGATTAAAGTTTAAATTTGGTTGAAAATTTCCGGGTTGTCACAGTACCTACCCGTTAAAGAAATTTCGTCCCGAAATTTGAGTGGAAAGGTCGTGAATGATAATAAGTATGTTTTCATGATGCATACGGGCTGAAAATTAGAGTTTTATCATCAGCGAATAATTTGGATAAACAATCCATTTATATGAAGAGTACGAATGAAGCTAACATAGAAGAGTGAAATGAGTAAGTGTAGATTCATCTTATCCAAATTATTCGCAATGGGACCAACTGTTCAAACATAGCCGCAGTACAGGCTGCGCTACATACCAACAATAACCTTGGATCTAGCAGTACAGGAAATCGTGTAGGATGCACCTACAAAGAATTCACTGCCTGCAAACCTTTGGAATTTGATGGAACCGAAGGACCGATCGGATTGAAACAGTGGACCGAGAAGGTCGAATCGGTGTTTGCCATAAGTAAGTGTACTGAAGAGGACAAAGTAAAGTACGCTACGCATACCTTCACAGGTTCTGCGTTAACATGGTGGAATACCTATCTAGAGCAAGTGGGACAAGACGATGCGTACGCACTACCGTGGTCAGCATTCAAGCACTTGATGAACGAGAAGTACCGTCCCAGAACCGAGGTCAATAAGCTCAAGACAGAACTTAGAGGGTTACGAACCCAAGGATTTGATATTACCATGTACGAAAGACGATTCACAGAATTGTGCCTATTGTGTCCGGGAGCATTCGAAGATGAGGAAGAGAAGATCGACGCGTTTGTGAAAGGATTACCGGAAAGAATCCAAGAAGATATAAGTTCACACGAGCCCGCCTCCATACAACAGGCATGTAGAATGGCTCACAAACTAGTGAACCAGATTGAAGAAAGAATTAAAGAACAGACTACTGAAGAGGCCAATGTGAAGCAAGTCAAAAGAAAGTGGGAGGAAAACGGTGATAAGAATCACCAATACAATAACAACAGCAATTACAACAATAATCGCAATAATTATCCCAACAATCGCAACATCAATCGCAACTATAACAAACGGCCCAACAACAACAACAACAACAACAACAACAGCAACTACAACAATCATCCCAACAACAATAATAACCGCAACAACAACAACAACAACAATCAGAAGCAGCTATGCCAAAGGTGTGAAAAGTATCTCTCGGGGTTCTGCACCAAATTTTGCAACAAGTGTAAAAGAAATGGTCATAGAGCGGCGAAGTGTGAGGTCTACGGACCAGGGGTTAATAGAACGAAAGGAACAAATGGTGTCGGAACGAGTAATGGCGGAGCAAGTAGTGTCGGAGCAAGTTATGCCAATGTAGTTTGTTATAAATGTGGAAAACCGGGCCACATTATTAGAAATTGCCCGAACCAGGAGAACACGAATGGACAAGGCCGCGGAAGAGTTTTCAATATTAATGCAGCAGAGGCACAGGAAGACCCGGAGCTTGTTACGGGTACGTTTCTTATTGATAATAAATCTTTTTACGTTTTATTTGATTCGGGTGCGGATAGAAGCTATATGAGTAGAGATTTTTGTGCTAAATTAAGTTGTCCATTGACGCCTTTGGATAGTAAATTTTTACTCGAATTAGCAAATGGTAAATTAATTTCAGCAGATAATATATGTCGGAATCGAGAAATTAAACTGGTTAGCGAAACATTTAAGATTGATTTGATACTAGTAGAGTTAGGGAGTTTTGATGTGATAATCGGTATGGACTGGTTGAAAGAAGTGAAAGCAGAGATCGTTTATTACAAAAATGCAATTCGCATTATACGAGAAAAAGGAAAACCCTTAATGGTGTATGGAGAAAAGGGCAACACGAAGCTACATCTTATTAGTAATTTGAAGGCACAAAAACTAATAAGAAAAGGTTGCTATGCTGTTCTAGCACACGTCGAGAAAGTACAAACTGAAGAAAAGAGCATCAATGATGTTCCCGTCGCAAAAGAATTTCCCGATGTATTTCCGAAAGAATTACCGGGATTACCCCCACATCGATCCGTTGAATTTCAAATAGATCTTGTACCAGGAGCTGCACCAATAGCTCGTGCTCCTTACAGACTCGCACCCAGCGAGATGAAAGAACTGCAAAGCCAATTACAAGAACTTTTAGAGCGTGGTTTCTTTCGACCAAGCACATCACCGTGGGGAGCTCCTGTTTTGTTTGTCAAGAAGAAAGATGGTACATTCAGGTTGTGTATCGACTACCGAGAGTTGAACAAACTTACCATCAAGAACCGCTACCCACTACCGAGAATCGACGACTTATTTGATCAACTACAAGGCTCATCTGTTTATTCAAAGATTGACTTACGTTCCGGGTATCATCAAATGCGGGTGAAAGAAGATGATATTCCAAAGACTGCTTTCAGAACACGTTACGGTCATTACGAGTTTATGGTCATGCCATTTGGTTTAACTAATGCACCAGCTGTGTTCATGGACCTTATGAACCGAGTGTGTGGACCATACCTTGACAAGTTTGTCATTGTTTTCATTGATGACATACTTATTTACTCAAAGAATGACCAAGAACACGGTGAACATTTAAGAAAGGTGTTAGAAGTATTGAGGAAGGAAGAATTGTACGCTAAGTTTTCAAAGTGTGCATTTTGGTTGGAAGAAGTTCAATTCCTCGGTCACATAGTGAACAAAGAAGGTATTAAGGTGGATCCGACAAAGATAGAAACTGTTGAAAAGTGGGAAACCCCGAAAACTCCGAAACACATACGCCAGTTTTTAGGACTAGCTGGTTACTACGGAAGGTTCATCCAAGACTTTTCCAGAATAGCAAAACCCTTGACTGCATTAACGCATAAAGGGAAGAAATTTGAATGGAAGGATGAACAAGAGAAAGCGTTTCAGTTATTGAAGAAAAAGCTAACTACGGCACCTATATTGTCATTGCCTGAAGGGAATGATAATTTTGTGATTTATTGTGACGCATCAAAGCAAGGTCTCGGTTGTGTATTAATGCAACGAATGAAGGTGATTGCTTATGCATCTAGACAATTGAAGATTCACGAGCAAAATTATACATTAGGCACGGTTGTTTTTGCATTAAAGACTTGGAGGCACTACTTATATGGGGTCAAAAGTATTATATATACCGACCACAAAAGTCTTCAACACATATTTAATCAGAAACAACTGAATATGAGGCAACGTAGGTGGATTGAATTGTTGAATGATTATGACTTTGTGATTCGTTACCACCTGGAGAAGGCAAATGTGGTAGCCGATGCCTTGAGCAGGAAGGACAGAGAACCCATTCGAGTAAAATCTATGAATATAATGATTCATAATAACCTTACTACTCAAATAAAGGAGGCGCAACAAGGAGTTTTAAAAGAAGGAAATTTAAAGGATGAAATACCCAAAGGATCGGAGCAGCATCTTAATATTCGGGAAGACGGAATCCGGTATAGGGCTGAAAGGATTTGGGTACGAAAATTTGGAGATATGAGAGAAATGGTACTTAGAGAAGCTCATAAAACCAGATACTCAATACATCCTGGAACGGGGAAGATGTACAAGGATCTCAAGAAACATTTTTGGTGGCCGGGTATGAAAGCTGATGTTGCTAAATACGTAGGAGAATGTTTGACGTGTTCTAAGGTCAAAGCTGAGCATCAGAAACCATCAGGTCTACTTCAACAACCCGAAATCCCAGAATGGAAATGGGAAAACATTACCATGGATTTCATCACTAAATTGCCAAGGACTGCAAGTGGTTTTGATACTATTTGGGTAATAGTTGATCGTCTCACCAAATCAGCACACTTCCTGCCAATAAGAGTAGATGACAAGATGGAGAAGTTAGCACGACTGTATTTGAAGGAAGTCGTCTCCAGACATGGAATACCAATCTCTATTATCTCTGATAGGGATGGCAGATTTATTTCAAGATTCTGGAAGACATTACAGCAAGCATTAGGAACTCGTCTAGACATGAGTACTGCCTATCATCCACAAACTGATGGGCAGAGCGAAAGGACAATACAAACGCTTGAAGACATGCTACGAGCATGCGTTATTGATTTTGGAAACAGTTGGGATCGACATCTACCATTAGCAGAATTTTCCTACAACAACAGCTACCATTCAAGCATTGAGATGGCGCCGTTTAAAGCACTTTATGGTAGAAAGTGCAGGTCTCTGATTTGTTGGAGTGAAGTGGGGGATAGACAGATTACGGGTCCGGAGATAATACAAGAAACTACCGAGAAAATCATCCAAATTCAACAAAGATTGAAAACCGCCCAGAGTCGACAAAAGAGCTACGCGGACAGTAAAAGAAAAGATATAGAGTTTGAAATTGGAGAAATGGTCATGCTTAAGGTTTCACCTTGGAAAGGCATTGTTCGATTTGGTAAACGGGGGAAACTAAATCCAAGGTACATTGGACCATTCAAGATTATTGATCGTGTCGGACCAGTAGCTTACCGACTTGAGTTACCTCAATAACTCGCGGCTGTACATAACACTTTCCACGTCTCGAATTTGAAGAAATGTTTTGCTAAAGAAGATCTCACTATTTCGTTAGATGAAATCCAAATCAACGAAAAACTTCAATTCATCGAAGAACCCGTCGAAATAATGGATCGTGAGGTTAAAAGACTTAAGCAAAACAAGATACCAATTGTTAAGGTTCGATGGAATGCTCGTAGAGGACCCGAGTTCACCTGGGAGCATGAAGATCAGATGAAGAAGAAATACCCGCATCTATTTCCAGAAGATTCGTCAACACCTTCAACAGCTTAAAATTTCGGGACGAAATTTATTTAACGGGTAGGTACTGTAGTGACCCGAACTTTTCCATGTTTATATATATTAATTGAGATTGATATTTACATGATTAAATGTTTCCAACATGTTAAGCAATCAAACTTGTTAAGACTTGATTAATTGAAATATGTTTCATATAGACAATTGACCACCCAAGTTGACCGGTGATTCACGAACGTTAAAACTTGTAAAAACTATATGATGACATATATATGGATATATATATAGTTAACATGATACTATGATAAGTAAACATATCATTAAGTATATTAACAATGAACTACATATGTAAAAATAAGACTACTAACTTAATGATTTTTAAACGAGACATATATGTAACGATTATCGTTGTAAAGACATTTAATGTATAAATATCATATTAAGAGATATTCATACATGATAATATCATGATAATATAATAATTTAAAATCTCATTTGATATTATAAACATTGGGTTAACAACATTTAACAAGATCGTTAACCTAAAGGTTTCAAAACAACACTTACATGTAACGACTAACGATGACTTAACGACTCAGTTAAAATGTATATACATGTAGTGTTTTAATATGTATTTATACACTTTTTAAAGACTTCAATACACTTATCAAAATACTTCTACTTAACAAAAATGCTTACAATTACATCCTCGTTCAGTTTCATCAACAATTCTACTCGTATGCACCCGTATTCGTACTCGTACAATACACAGCTTTTAGATGTATGTACTATTGGTATATACACTCCAATGATCAGCTCTTAGCAGCCCATGTGAGTCACCTAACACATGTGGGAACCATCATTTGGCAACTAGCATGAAATATCTCATAAAATTACAAAAATATGAGTAATCATTCATGACTTATTTACATGAAAACAAAATTACATATCCTTTATATCTAATCCATACACCAACGACCAAAAACACCTACAAACACTTTCATTCTTCAATTTTCTTCATCTAATTGATCTCTCTCAAGTTCTATCTTCAAGTTCTAAGTGTTCTTCATAAATTCTACAAGTTCTAGTTACATAAAATCAAGAATACTTTCAAGTTTGCTAGCTCACTTCCAATCTTGTAAGGTGATCATCCAACCTCAAGAAATCTTTGTTTCTTACAGTAGGTTATCATTCTAATACAAGGTAATAATCATATTCAAACTTTGGTTCAATTTCTATAACTATAACAATCTTATTTCAAGTGATGATCTTACTTGAACTTGTTTTCGTGTCATGATTCTGCTTCAAGAACTTCGAGCCATCCAAGGATCCGTTGAAGCTAGATCCATTTTTCTATTTTCCAGTAGGTTTATCCAAGGAACTTAAGGTAGTAATGATGTTCATAACATCATTCGATTCATACATATAAAGCTATCTTATTCGAAGGTTTAAACTTGTAATCACTAGAACATAGTTTAGTTAATTCTAAACTTGTTCGCAAACAAAAGTTAATCCTCCTAACTTGACTTTTAAAATCAACTAAACACATGGTCTATATCTATATGATATGCTAACTTAATGATTTAAAACCTGGAAACACGAAAAACACCGTAAAACCGGATTTACGCCGTCGTAGTAACACCGCGGGCTGTTTTGGGTTAGTTAATTAAAAACTATGATAAACTTTGATTTAAAAGTTGTTATTCTGAGAAAATGATTTTTATTATGAACATGAAACTATATCCAAAAATTATGGTTAAACTCAAAGTGGAAGTATGTTTTCTAAAATGGTCATCTAGACGTCGTTCTTTCGACTGAAATGACTACCTTTACAAAAATGACTTGTAACTTACTTTTCCGACTACAAACCTATACTTTTTCTGTTTAGATTCATAAAATAGAGTTCAATATGAAACCATAGCAATTTGATTCACTAAAAACGGATTTAAAATGAAGAAGTTATGGGTAAAACAAGATTGGATAATTTTTCTCATTTTAGCTAGGTGAAAATTGGTAACAAATCTATTCCAACCATAACTTAATCAACTTGTATTGTATATTATGTAATCTTGAGATACCATAGACACGTATACAATGTTTCGTCCTATCATGTCGACACATCTATATATATTTCGGAACAACCATAGACACTCTATATGTGAATGTTGGAGTTAGCTATACAGGATTGAGGTTGATTCCAAAATATATATAGTTTGAGTTGTGATCAATACTGAGATACGTATACACTGGGTCGTGGATTGATTCAAGATAATATTTATCGATTTATTTCTGTACATCTAACTGTGGACAACTAGTTGTAGGTTACTAACGAGGACAGCTGACTTAATAAACTTAAAACATCAAAATATATTAAAAGTGTTGTAAATATATTTTGAACATACTTTGATATATATGTATATATTGTTCTAGGTTCGTGAATCAACCAGTGGCCAAGTCTTACTTCCCGACGAAGTAAAAATCTGTGAAAGTGAGTTATAGTCCCACTTTTAAAATCTAATATTTTTGGGATGAGAATACATGCAGGTTTTATAAATGATTTACAAAATAGACACAAGTACGTGAAACTACATTCTATGGTTGAATTATCGAAATTGAATATGCCCCTTTTTATTAAGTCTGGTAATCTAAGAATTAGGGAACAGACACCCTAATTGACGCGAATCCTAAAGATAGATCTATTGGGCCTAACAAACCCCATCCAAAGTACCGGATGCTTTAGTACTTTGAAATTTATATCATATCCGAAGGGTGTCCCGGAATGATGGGGATATTCTTATATATGCATCTTGTTAATGTCGGTTACCAGGTGTTCACCATATGAATGATTTTTATCTCTATGTATGGGATGTGTATTGAAATATGAAATCTTGTGGTCTATTGTTACGATTTGATATATATAGGTTAAACCTATAACTCACCAACATTTTTGTTGACGTTTAAAGCATGTTTATTCTCAGGTGAATATTAAAAGCTTCCGCTGTTGCATACTAAAATAAGGACAAGATTTGGAGTCCATGTTTGTATGATATTGTGTAAAAACTGCATTCAAGAAACTGATTTCGATGTAACATATTTGTATTGTAAACCATTATGTAATGGTCGTGTGTAAACATGATATTTTAGATTATCATTATTTGATAATCTACGTAAAGCTTTTTAAACCTTTATTTATGAAATAAAGGTTATGGTTTGTTTTAAAAATGAATGCGGTCTTTGAAAAACGTCTCATATAGAGGTCAAAATCTCGCAACGAAATCAATTAATATGGAACGTTTTTAATCAATAAGAACGGGACATTTCAGTTGCTCTGATACCAACTGAAATGTCCCGTTCTTATTGATTAAAAACGTTCCATATTAATTGATTTCGTTGCGAGGTTTTGACCTCTATATGAGACGTTTTTCAAAGACTGCATTCATTTTTAAAACAAACCATAACCTTTATTTCATAAATAAAGGTTTAAAAAGCTTTACGTAGATTATCAAATAATGATAATCTAAAATATCCTGCTTACACACGACCATTACATAATAGTTTACAATACAAATATGTTACATCGAAATCAGTTTCTTGAATGCAGTTTTTACACAATATCATACAAGCATGGACTCCAAATCTCGTCCTTATTTAAGTATGCGATAGCGGAAGCTCTTAATAATCACCTGAGAATAAACATGCTTAAAACGTCAACAAAAATGTTGGTGAGTTATAGGTTTAACCTATATATATCAAATCATAATAATAGACCACAAGATTTCATATTTCAATACACATCCCATACATAGAGATAAAAATTATTCATATGGTGAACACCTGGTAACCGACATTAACAAGATGCATATATAAGAATATCCCCATCATTCCGGGACACCCTTCGGATATGATATAAATTTCGAAGTACTAAAGCATCCGGTACTTTGGATGGGGTTTGTTAGGCCCAATAGATCTATCTTTAGGATTCGCGTCAATTAGGGTGTGTGTTCCCTAATTCTTAGATTACCAGACTTAATAAAAAGGGGCATATTTGATTTTGATAATTCACCCATAGAATGTAGTTTCACGTACTTGTGTCTATTTTGTAAATCATTTATAAAACCTGCATGTATTCTCATCCCAAAAATATTAGATTTTAAAAGTGGGACTATAACTCACTTTCACAGATTTTTTTACTTCGTCGGGAAGTAAGACTTGGCCACTGGTTGATTCACGAACCTATAACAATATATACATATATATCAAAGTATGTTCAAAATATATTTACAACACTTTTAATATATTTTGATGTTTTAAGTTTATTAAGTCAGCTGTCCTCGTTAGTAACCTACAACTAGTTGTCCACAGTTAGATGTACAGAAATAAATCGATAAATATTATCTTGAATCAATCCACGACCCAGTGTATACGTATCTCAGTATTGATCACAACTTAAACTATATATATTTTGGAATCAACCTCAACCCTGTATAGCTAACTCCAACATTCACATATAGAGTGTCTATGGTTGTTCCGAAATATATATAGATGTGTCGACATGATAGGTCGAAACATTGTATACGTGTCTATGGTATCTCAAGATTACATAATATACAATACAAGTTGATTAAGTTATGGTTGGAATAGATTTGTTAACAATTTTCACGTAGCTAAAATGAGAAAAATTATCCAATCTTGTTTTACCCATAACTTCTTCATTTTAAATCCGTTTTGAGTGAATCAAATTGCTATGGTTTCATATTGAACTCTATTTTATGAACCTAAACAGAAAAAGTATAGGTTTATAGTCGGAAAAATAAGTTACAAGTCGTTTTTGTAAAGGTAGTCATTTCAGTCGAAAGAACGACGTCTAGATGACCATTTTAGAAAACATACTTCCACTTTGAGTTTAACCATAATTTTTGGATATAGTTTCATGTTCATAATAAAAATCATTTTCTCAGAATAACAACTTTTAAATCAAATTTTATCATAGTTTTTAATTAACTAACCCAAAACAGCCCGCGGTGTTACTACGACGGCGTAAATCCGGTTTTACGGTGTTTTTCGTGTTTCCAGGTTTTAAATCATTAAGTTAGCATATCATATAGATATAGAACATGTGTTTAGTTGATTTTAAAATTCAAGTTAGAAGGATTAACTTTTATTTGCGAACAAGTTTAGAATTAACTAAACTATGTTCTAGTGATTACAAGTTTAAACCTTCGAATAAGATAACTTTATATGTATGAATCGAATGATGTTATGAACATCATTACTACCTTAAGTTCCTTGGATAAACCTACTGGAAAAGAGAAAAGTGGATCTAGCTTCAATGGATCCTTGGATGGCTCGAAGTTCTTGAAGCAGAATCATGACACGAAAACAAGTTCAAGTAAGATCATCACTTGAAATAAGATTGTTATAGTTATAGAAATTGAATCAAAGTTTGAATATGATTATTACCTTGCATTAGAATGATAACCTACTGTAAGAAACAAAGATTTCTTGAGGTTGGATGATCACCTTACAAGATTGGAAGTGAGCTAGCAAACTTGAAAGTATTCTTGATTTTATGAAACTAGAACTTTTGGAATTTATGAAGAACACTTAGAACTTGAAGATAGAACTTGAGAGAGATCAATTAGATGAATAAAATTGAAGAATGAAAGTGTTTGTAGGTGTTTTTGGTCGTTGGTGTATGGATTAGATATAAAGGATATGTAATTTTGTTTTCATGTAAATAAGTCATGAATGATTACTCATATTTTTGTAATTTTATGAGATATTTCATGCTAGTTTCCAAATGATGGTTCCCACATGTGTTAGGTGACTCACATGGGCTGCTAAGAGCTGATCATTGGAGTGTATATACCAATAGTACATACATCTAAAAGCTGTGTATTGTACGAGTACGAATACGGGTGCATACGAGTAGAATTGTTGATGAAACTGAACGAGGATGTAATTGTAAGCATTTTTGTTAAGTAGAAGTATTTTGATAAGTGTATTGAAGTCTTTAAAAAGTGTATAAATACATATTAAAACACTACATTTATATACATTTTAACTGAGTCGTTAAGTCATCGTTAGTCGTTACATGTAAGTGTTGTTTTGAAACCTTTAGGTTAACGATCTTGTTAAATGTTGTTAACCCAATGTTTATAATATCAAATGAGATTTTAAATTATTATATTATCATGATATTATCATGTATGAATATCTCTTAATATGATATATATACATTAAATGTCTTTACAACGATAATCGTTACATATATGTCTCGTTTAAAAATCATTAAGTTAGTAGTCTTGTTTTTACATATGTAGTTCATTGTTAATATTCTTAATGATATGTTTACTTATCATAGTATCATGTTAACTATATATATATCCATATATATGTCATCATATAGTTTTTACAAGTTTTAACGTTCGTGAATCACCGGTCAACTTGGGTGGTCAATTGTCTATATGAAACATATTTCAATTAATCAAGTCTTAACAAGTTTGATTGCTTAACATGTTGGAAACATTTAATCATGTAAATATCAATCTCAATTAATATATATAAACATGGAAAAGTTCGGGTCACTACAGTACCTACCCGTTAAATAAATTTCGTCCCGAAATTTTAAGTTATTGAAGGTGTTGACGAATCTTCTGGAAATAGATGCGGGTATTTCTTCTTCATCTGATCTTCATGCTCCCAGGTGAACTCGGGTCCTCTACGAGCATTCCATCGAACCTTAACAATTGGTATCTTGTTTTTCTTAAGTCTTTTAACCTCACGATCCATTATTTCGACGGGTTCTTCGATGAATTGAAGTTTTTCGTTGATTTGGATTTCATCTAATGGAATAGTGAGATCTTCTTTAGCAAAACATTTCTTCAAATTCGAGACTTGGAAAGTGTTATGTACAGCCGCGAGTTGTTGAGGTAACTCAAGTCGGTAAGCTACTGGTCCGACACGATCAATAATCTTGAATGGTCCAATATACCTTGGATTTAATTTCCCTCATTTACCAAATCGAACAACGCCTTTCCAAGGTGCAACTTTAAGCATGACCATCTTTCCAATTTCAAATTCTATATCTTTTCTTTTAATGTCAGCGTAGCTCTTTTGTCGACTTTGGGCGGTTTTCAACCGTTGTTGAATTTGGATGATCTTCTCGGTAGTTTCTTGTATAATCTCCGGACCCGTAATCTGTCTATCCCCCACTTCACTCCAACAAATCGGAGACCTGCACTTTCTACCATAAAGTGCTTCAAACGGCGCCATCTCAATGCTTGAATGGTAACTGTTGTTGTAGGAAAATTCTGCTAACGGTAGATGTCGATCCCAACTGTTTCCGAAATCAATAACACATGCTCATAGCATGTCTTCAAGCGTTTGTATCGTCCTTTCGCTCTGCCCATCAGTTTGTGGATGATAGGCAGTACTCATGTCTAGACGAGTTCCTAATGCTTGCTGTAATGTCTGCCAGAATCTTGAAATAAATCTGCCATCCCTATCAGAGATAATAGAGATTGGTATTCCATGTCTGGAGACGACTTCCTTCAAATACAGTCGTGCTAACTTCTCCATCTTGTCATCTTCTCTTATTGGCAGGAAATGTGCTGATTTGGTGAGACGATCAACTATTACCCAAATAGTATCAAAACCACTTGCAGTCCTTGGCAATTTAGTGATGAAATCCATGGTAATGTTTTCCCATTTCCATTCCGGGATTTCGGGTTGTTGAAGTAGACCTGATGGTTTCTGATGCTCAGCTTTGACCTTAGAACACGTCAAACATTCTCCTACGTATTTAGCAACATCGGCTTTCATACCCGGCCACCAAAAATGTTTCTTGAGATCCTTGTACATCTTCCCCGTTCCAGGATGTATTGAGTATCTAGTTTTATGAGCTTCTCTAAGTACCATTTCTCTCATATCTCCAAATTTTGGTACCCAAATCCTTTCAGCCCTATACCGGGTTCCGTCTTCCCGAATATTAAGATGCTTCTCCAATCCTTTGGGTATTTCATCGTTTAAATTTCCCTCTTTTAAAACTCCTTGTTGCACCTCCTTTATTTGAGTAGTAAGGTTATTATGAATCATTATATTCATAGATTTTACTCGAATGGGTTCTCTGTCCTTCCTGCTCAAGGCATCGGCTACCACATTTGCCTTCCCCGGGTGGTAACGAATCTCAAAGTCGTAATCATTCAATAATTCAATCCACCTACGCTGCCTCATATTCAGTTGTTTTTGATTAAATATGTGTTGAAGACTTTTGTGGTCAGTATATATAATACTTTTGACCCCATATAAGTAGTGCCTCCAAGTCTTTAATGCAAAAACAACCGCGCCTAATTCCAAATCATGCATCGTATAATTTTGTTCGTGAATCTTCAATTGTCTAGACGCATAAGCAATCACCTTCGTTCGTTGCATTAATACACAACCGAGACCTTGCTTTGATGCATCACAATAAATCACAAATTCATCATTCCCTTCAGGCAATGACAATATAGGTGCTGTAGTTAGCTTTTTCTTCAATAACTGAAACGTTTTCTCTTGTTCATCATTCCATTCAAATTTCTTCCCTTTATGCGTTAATGCAGTCAAGGGTTTTGCTATTCTGGAAAAGTCTTGGATGAACCTTCTGTAGTAACCAGCTAGTCCTAAAAACTGGCGTATGTGTTTCGGAGTTTTCGGAGTTTCCCACTTTTCAACAGTTTCTATCTTTGCCGGATCCACCTTAATACCTTCTTTGTTCACTATGTGACCGAGGAATTGAACTTCTTCCAACCAAAATGCACACTTTGAAAACTTAGCGTACAATTCTTCCTTCCTCAATACTTCTAACACCTTTCTCAAATGTTCACCGTGTTCTTGGTCATTCTTTGAGTAAATAAGTATGTCATCAATGAAAACAATGACAAACTTGTCAAGGTATGGTCCACACACTCGGTTCATAAGGTCCATGAACACAGCTGGTGCATTAGTTAAACCAAACGGCATGACCATAAACTCGTAATGACCGTAACGTGTTCTGAAAGCAGTCTTTGGAATATCATCTTCTCTCACCCGCATTTGATGATACCCGGAACGTAAGTCAATCTTTGAATAAACAGACGAGCCTTGTAGTTGATCAAATAAGTCGTCGATTCTCGGTTGTAGGTAGCGGTTCTTGATGGTAAGTTTGTTCAACTCTCGGTAGTCGATACACAACCTGAATGTACCATCTTTCTTCTTGACAAACAAAACAGGAGCTCCCCACGGTGATGTGCTTGGTCGAATGAAACCACGCTCTAAAAGTTCTTGTAATTGGCTTTGCAGTTCCTTCATCTCGCTGGGTGCGAGTCTGTAAGGAGCACGAGCTATTGGTGCAGCTCCTGGTACAAGATCTATTTGAAATTCAACGGATCGATTTGGGGGTAATCCCGGTAATTCTTTCGGAAATACATCGGGAAATTCTTTTGCAATGGGAACATCATTGATGCTCTTTTCTTCAATTTGTACTTTCTCGACGTGTGCTAGAATAGCATAGCAACCTTTTCTTATTAGTTTTTGTGCCTTCAAATTACTAATAAGATGTAGCTTCGTGTTGCCCTTTTCTCCGTACACCATTAAGGGTTTTCCTTTTTCTCGTATAATGCGAATTGCATTTTTGTAACAAACGATCTCTGCTTTCACTTCTTTCAACCAGTCCATACCGATTATCACATCAAAACTCCCTAACTCTACTGGTATCAAATCAATCTTAAATGTTTCGCTAACCAGTTTAATTTCTCGATTCCGACATATATTATCTGCTGAAATTAATTTACCATTTGCTAATTCAAGTAAAAATTTACTATCCAAAGGCGTCAATGGACAACTTAATTTAGCACAAAAATCTCTACTCATATAGCTTCTATCCGCACCCGAATCAAATAAAACGTAAGCAGATTTATTGTCAATAAGAAATGTACTCGTAACAAGCTCCGGGTCTTCCTGTGCCTCTGCCGATTAATATTGAAAACTCTTCCGCGGCCTTGTCCATTCGTGTTCTCCTGGTTCGGGCAATTTCTAATAATGTGGCCCGGTTTTCCACATTTATAACAAACTACATTGGCATAACTTGCTCCGACACTACTTGCTCCGCCATTACTCGTTCCAACACCATTTGTTCCTTTCGTTCTATTAACCCCTGGTCCGTAGACCTCACACTTCGCCGCGCTATGACCATTTCTTTTACACTTGTTGCAAAATTTGGTGCAGAACCCCGAGTGATACTTTTCTCACCTTTGGCATAGCTGCTTCTGATTGTTGTTGTTGTTGCGATTATTATTGTTGTTGGGATGATTGTTGTAGTTGCTGTTGTTGTTGTTGTTGTTGTTGTTGTTGGGCCGTTTGTTGTAGTTGTGATTGATGTTGCGATTGTTGGGATAATTGTTGCGATTATTGTTGTAATTGCTGTTGTTGTTGTATTGGTGATTCTTATCACCGTTTTCCTCCCACTTTCTTTTGACTTGCTTCACATTGGCCTCTTCAGCAGTCTGTTCTTTAATTCTTTCTTCAATCTGGTTCACTAGTTTGTGAGCCATTCTACATGCCTGTTGTATGGAGGCGGGCTCGTGTGAACTTATATCTTATTGGATTCTTTCCGGTAATCCTTTCACAAACGCGTCGATCTTCTCTTCCTCATCTTCGAATGCTCCCGGACACAATAGGCACAATTCTGTGAATCGTCTTTTGTACGTGGTAATATCAAATCCTTGGGTTCGTAACCCTCTAAGTTCTGTCTTGAGCTTATTGACCTCGGTTCTGGGACGGTACTTCTCGTTCATCAAGTGCTTGAATGCTGACCACGATAGTGCGTACGCATCATCTTGTCCCACTTGCTCTAGATAGGTATTCCACCATGTTAACGCAGAACCTGTAAAGGTATGCGTAGCGTACTTTACTTTGTCCTCTTTAGTACACTTACTTATGGCAAACACCGATTCGACCTTCTCGGTCCACCTTCGTTATCTTCATCAAACACCACTTCGGTCTCCATCACTTCGGCTCACCACCAATCTACTACAACCCAAAAACCACCATCTCACATTTTGTTGATGTTGGCTACTATGGTCGATAAACAAGAACCCATGAAGAAATTTCTGTATCTTCAATCACCTTGCCAAACCATGACCATAACCACACAACCACTTATACGTTTATATTTTCATGACTTAAACCTCATACAAACCCACAACTATACGGTATATGCTACTCGCCTTTCTACCATTGTTATCTCCTTCTGTTTCTAACGAAGATCACACAAACCCACCACCCCACCCTCTATATTTCTGTTTTGTTTGATACCGTCACCATCATCCAACTCGTCAACTTTCTGCACACATGAACAACCACCCAATAAAATCCATAACTGTAAAACTGTTGTTGGTCATTATTAACGTCACCATAGTAGACTACAATTGTGCTATTTCCCTTTCTGCTGAACCTCGCATATAAACAAAGAAAAAGGGTGCAGTTGTTGAATTTATAAAATAGATGAGAAATGAAGCAATACCACTTATTAAGTGGGTTTTGTCGAATTCCAAAAGTGAGCAAGATAAGATCTTTAATTAACAAAAGTGTAGGGTCTTGTGGTTTTTTTTTTTTTTTTTGGCGACAAAGACAAAAGTAAAAAGAGCTCCTTTTTTTATTTTTTTCCGGAAGAATTGGAATGGCTAGATCAAGAAACGGGTTAAATGAAATCAAATTCTGTATAATTCAGGAAAGACATTAACCGCAGAATGGTCTTGGGTGTTAGCGTTTGAGCGAGAGGTCTCGGGTTCAAACTCGGGCAGAGGTGTTTATTTATTTTGAAGGCTTGTTACTTAAGGTAGTATTTTTAGTATTAGTCTTTTTATTATTATTATTATAATAATTATTATTATAAATATTAACACATAACATTTTACTTATTAGTATTATCATTATTATTAGTACTATATGTATTTTCATTTTTATTAACAATATCATTATATTCGACATTATTATTATTATTATTTACTACTAGTATCATTAAAATTATAAGAACTATATTATTATTATTATCATCAATACTACTATGAATACTATTATGATTACAATAAAAATTAGTTATACAATAATATATTTAACAACACTATATCAATATTTTCATAATAATATTGATTATTATGTAAAGTATATAAAATAAATATATTTAACATAAAAACCATTAAAACATCATTATTATCACTAATAACACATAAATTGTTCAATTACGAATATATTTTTTAATATATATATATATATATACGAATGATATAGGTTCGTGAATCTGAGGCCAACCTTGCACTTGTTCAATGACGTTATATGTATTTTTACTACGAAATACAGTATGGTGAGTTTCATTTGCCTTTTTACCCTTTATATTTTTGGGACTGAGAATACATGCGCTTTTATAAATGTTTAATGAAATAGACACAAGTAATTGAAACTACATTCTATGGTTGAATTATCGAAATCGAATATGCCCCTTTTTATTAAAGTCTGGTAATCTAAGAATTAGGAAACAGACACCCTAATTGACGCGAATCCTAAAGATAGATCTATTGGGCCTAACAAACCCCATCCAAAGTACCGGATGCTTTAGTACTTCGAAATTTATATCATGTCCGAAGGAGGATCCCGGAATGATAGGGGATATTCTTATATGTATCTAGTTAATGTCGGTTACCAGGTGTTCACCATATGAATGATTATTTTTGTCTCTATGCATGGGACGTATATTTATGAGAACTAATTTTAACATGAACGTTTTTAACATGTGAAATATTATTTATGAGAACTATTTTCATGTGAAATAATTTTAACATGAACGTGTTCACCATATTATTTATGTGAAATATATCTGATTTTATCAAGAACGGGACATATACCACTCGGGGTTCTGCACCAAATTTTGCAACAAGTGTAAAAGAAATGGTCATAGCGCGGCGAAGTGTGAGGTCTACGGACCAGGGGTTAATAGAACGAAAGGAACAAATGGTGTCGGAACGAGTAATGGCGGAGCAAGTAGTGTCGGAGCAAGTTATGCCAATGTAGTTTGTTATAAATGTGGAAAACCGGGCCACATTATTAGAAATTGCCCGAACCAGGAGAACACGAATGGACAAGGCCGCGGAAGAGTTTTCAATATTAATGCGGCAGAGGCACAAGAAGACCCGGAGCTTGTTACGGGTACGTTTCTTATTGACAATAAATCTGCTTACGTTTTATTTGATTCGGGTGCGGATAGAAGCTATATGAGTAGAGATTTTTGTGCTAAATTAAGTTGTCCATTGACGCCTTTGGATAGTAAATTTTTACTCGAATTAGCAAATGGTAAATTAATTTCAGCAGATAATATATGTCAGAATCGAGAAATTAAACTGGTTAGCGAAACATTTAAGATTGATTTGATACCAGTAGAGTTAGGGAGTTTTGATGTGATAATCGGTATGGACTGGTTGAAAGAAGTGAAAGCAGAGATCGTTTGTTACAAAAATGCAATTCGCATTATACGAGAAAAAGGAAAACCCTTAATGGTGTACGGAGAAAAGGGCAACACGAAGCTACATCTTATTAGTAATTTGAAGGCACAAAAACTAATAAGAAAAGGTTGCTATGCTGTTCTAGCACACGTCGAGAAAGTACAAACTGAAGAAAAGAGCATCAATGATGTTCCCATTGCAAAAGAATTTCCCGATGTATTTCCGAAAGAATTACCGGGATTTCCCCCACATCGATCCGTTGAATTTCAAATAGATCTTGTACCAGGAGCTGCACCAATAGCTCGTGTTCCTTACAGACTCGCACCCAGCGAGATGAAAGAACTGCAAAGCCAATTACAAGAACTTTTAGAGCGTGGTTTCATTCGACCAAGCACATCACCGTGGGGAGCTCCTGTTTTGTTTGTCAAGAAGAAAGATGGTACATTCAGGTTGTGTATCGACTACCGAGAGTTGAACAAACTTACCATCAAGAACCGCTACCCACTACCGAGAATCGACGACTTATTTGATCAACTACAAGGCTCGTCTGTTTATTCAAAGATTGACTTACGTTCCGGGTATCATCAAATGCGGGTGAAAGAAGATGATATTCCAAAGACTGCTTTCAGAACACGTTACGGTCATTACGAGTTTATGGTCATGCCATTTGGTTTAACTAATGCACCAGCTGTGTTCATGGACCTTATGAACCGAGTGTGTGGACCATACCTTGACAAGTTTGTCATTGTTTTCATTGATGACATACTTATTTACTCAAAGAATGACCAAGAACACGGTGAACATTTAAGAAAGGTGTTAGAAGTATTGAGGAAGGAAGAATTGTACGCTAAGTTTTCAAAGTGTGCATTTTGGTTGGAAGAAGTTCAATTCCTCGGTCACATAGTGAACAAAGAAGGTATTAAGGTGGATCCGGCAAAGATAGAAACTGTTGAAAAGTGGGAAACCCCGAAAACTCTGAAACACATACGCCAGTTTTTAGGACTAGCTGGTTACTACAGAAGGTTCATCCAAGACTTTTCCAGAATAGCAAAACCCTTGACTGCATTAACGCATAAAGGGAAGAAATTTGAATGGAATGATGAACAAGAGAAAGCGTTTCAGTTATTGAAGAAAAAGCTAACTACGACACCTATATTGTCATTGCCTGAAGGGAATGATGATTTTGTGATTTATTGTGATGCATCAAAGCAAGGTCTCGGTTGTGTATTAATGCAACGAACGAAGGTGATTGCTTATGCCTCTAGACAATTGAAGATTCACGAGCAAAATTATACGACGCATGATTTGGAATTAGGCGCGGTTGTTTTTGCATTAAAGACTTGGAGGCACTACTTATATGGGGTTAAAAGTATTATATATACCGACCACAAAAGTCTTCAACACATATTTAATCAGAAACAACTGAATATGAGGCAGCGTAGGTGGATTGAATTATTGAATGATTACGACTTTGAGATTCGTTACCACCCGGGGAAGGCAAATGTGGATCGGAGAAGCATCTTAATATTCGGGAAGACGGAACCCGGTATAGGGCTGAAAGGATTTGGGTACCAAAATTTGGAGATATGAGAGAAATGGTACTTAGAGAAGCTCATAAAACCAGATACTCAATACATCCTGGAACGGGGAAGATGTACAAGGATCTTAAGAAACATTTTTGGTGGCCGGGTATGAAAGCCGATGTTGCTAAATACGTAGGAGAATGTTTGACGTGTTCTAAGGTCAAAGCTGAGCATCATAAACCATCAGGTCTACTTCAACTACCCGAAATCCCAGAATGGAAATGGGAAAACATTACCATGGATTTCATCACTAAATTGCCAAGGACTGCAAGTGGTTTTGATACTATTTGGGTAATAGTTGATCGTCTCACCAAATCAGCACACTTCCTGCCAATAAGAGAAGATGACAAGATGGAGAAGTTAGCACGACTGTATTTGAAGGAAGTCATCTCCAGACATGGAATACCAATCTCTATTATCTCTTATAGGGATGGCAGATTTATTTCAAGATTCTGGCAGACATTACAGCAAGCATTAGGAACTCGTCTAGACATGAGTACTGCCTATCATCCACAAACTGATGGGCAGAGCGAAAGGACGATACAAATGCTTGAAGACATGCTACGAGCATGTGTTATTGATTTCGGAAACAGTTGGGATCGACATCTACCGTTAGCAGAATTTTCCTACAACAACAGCTACCATTCAAGCATTGAGATGGCGCCGTTTGAAGCACTTTATGGTAGAAAGTGCAGGTCTCCGATTTGTTGGAGTGAAGTGGGGGATAGACAGATTACGGGTCCGGAGATTATACAAGAAACTACCGAGAAGATCATCCAAATTCAACAACGGTTGAAAACCGCCCAAAGTCGACAAAAGAGCTACGCTGACATTAAAAGAAAAGATATAGAATTTGAAATTGGAGAGATGGTCATGCTTAAAGTTGCACCTTGGAAAGGCGTTGTTCGATTTGGTAAACGAGGGAAATTAAATCCAAGGTATATTGGACCATTCAAGATTATTGATCGTGTCGGACCAGTAGCTTACCGACTTGAGTTACCTCAACAACTCGCGGCTGTACATAACACTTTCCACGTCTCGAATTTGAAGAAATGTTTTGCTAAAGAAGATCTCACTATTCCGTTAGATGAAATCCAAATCAACGAAAAACTTCAATTCATCGAAGAACCCGTCGAAATAATGGATCGTGAGGTTAAAAGACTTAAGCAAAACAAGATACCAATTGTTAAGGTTTGATGGAATGCTCGTAGAGGACCCGAGTTCACCTGGGAGCGTGAAGATCAGATGAAGAAGAAATACCCGCATCTATTTCCAGAAGATTCGTCAACACCTTCAACAGCTTAAAATTTCGGGACGAAATTTATTTAACGGGTAGGTACTGTAGTGACCCGAACTTTTCCATGTTTATATATATTAATTGAGATTTATATTTACATGATTAAATGTTTCCAACATGTTAAGCAATCAAACTTGTTAAGACTTGGTTAATTGAAATATGTTTCATATAGACAATTGACCACCCAAGTTGACCGGTGATTCACGAACGTTAAAACTTGTAAAAACTATATGATGACATATATATGGATATATATATAGTTAACATGATATTATGATAAGTAAACATATCATTAATTATATTAACAATGAACTACATATGTAAAAACAAGACTACTAACTTAATGATTTTGAAACGAGACATATATGTAACGATTATCGTTGTAACGAAATTTAATGTATATATATCATATTAAGAGATATTCGTACATCATAATATCATGATAATATAATAATTTAAAATCTCTTTTGATATTATAAACATTGGGTTAACAACATTTAACAAGATCGTTAACCTAAAGGTTTCAAAACAACATTTACATGTAACGACTAACGATGACTTAACGACTCAGTTAAAATGTATATACATGTAGTGTTTTAATATGTATTCATACACTTTTGAAAGACTTCAAGACACTTATCAAAATACTTCTACATAACAAAAATGCTTACAATTACATCCTCGTTCAGTTTCATCAACAATTCTACTCGTATGCACCCGTATTCGTACTCGTACAATACACAGCTTTTAGATGTATGTACTATTGGTATATACACTCCAATGATCAGCTCTTAGCAGCCCATGTGAGTCACCTAACACAAGTGGGAACCATCATTTGGCAACTAGCATGAAATATCTCATAAAATTACAAAAATATGAGTAATCATTCATGACTTATTTACATGAAAACAAAATTACATATCCTTTATATCTAATCCATACACCAACGACCAAAAACACCTACAAACACTTTCATTCTTCAATTTTCTTCATCTAATTGATCTCTCTCAAGTTCTATCTTCAAGTTCTAAGTGTTCTTCATATATTTTACAAGTTCTAGTTACATAAAATCAAGAATACTTTCAAGTTTGCTAGCTCACTTCCAATCTTGTAAGGTGATCATCCAACCTCAAGAAATCTTTGTTTCTTACAGTAGGTTATCATTCTAATACAAGGTAATAATCATATTCAAACTTTGGTTCAATTTCTATAACTATAACAATCTTATTTCAAGTGATGATCTTACTTGAACTTGTTTTCGTGTCATGATTCTGCTTCAAGAACTTCGAGCCATCCAAGGATCCATTGAAGCTAGATCCATTTTTCTCTTTTCTAGTAGGTTTATCCAAGGAACTTAAGGTAGTAATGATGTTCATAACATCATTCGATTCATACATATAAAGCTATCTTATTCGAAGGTTTAAACTTGTAATCACTAGAACATAGTTTAGTTAATTCTAAACTTGTTCGCAAACAAAAGTTAATCCTTCTAACTTGACTTTTAAAATAAACTAAACACATGTTCTATATCTATATGATATGCTAACTTAATGATTTAAAACCTGGAAACACGAAAAACACCGTAAAACCGGATTTACGCCGTCGTAGTAACACCGCGGGCTGTTTTGGGTTAGTTAATTAAAAACTATGATAAACTTTGATTTAAAAGTTGTTATTCTGAGAAAATGATTTTTATTATGAACATGAAACTATATCCAAAAATTATGGTTAAACTCAAAGTGGAAGTATGTTTTCTAAAATGGTCATCTAGACGTCGTTCTTTCGACTGAAATGACTACCTTTACAAAAACGACTTGTAACTTATTTTTCCGACTATAAACCTATACTTTTTCTATTTAGATTCATAAAATAGGGTTCAATATGAAACCATAGCAATTTGATTCACTCAAAACGGATTTAAAATGAAGAAGTTATGGGTAAAACAAGATTGGATAATTTTTCTCATTTTAGCTACGTGAAAATTGGTAACAAATCTATTCCAACCATAACTTAATCAACTTGTATTGTATATTATGTAATCTTGAGATACCATAGACACGTATACAATGTTTCGACCTATCATGTCGACACATCTATATATATTTCGGAACAACCATAGACACTCTATATGTGAATGTTGGAGTTAGCTATACAGGGTTGAGGTTGATTCCAAAATATATATAGTTTAAGTTGTGATCAATACTGAGATACGTATACACTGGGTCGTGGATTGATTCAAGAAAATATTTATCGATTTATTTCTGTACATCTAACTGTGGACAACTAGTTGTAGGTTACTAACGAGGACAGCTGACTTAATAAACTTAAAACATCAAAATATATTAAAAGTGTTGTAAATATATTTTGAACATACTTTGATATATAAGTATATATTGTTATAGGTTCGTGAATCAACCAGTGGCCAAGTCTTACTTCCCGACGAAGTAAAAATCTGTGAAAGTGAGTTATAGTCCCACTTTTAAAATCTAATATTTTTGGGATGAGAATACATGCAGGTTTTATACATGATTTACAAAATAGACACAAGTACGTGAAACTACATTCTATGGTTGAATTATCGAAATCGAATATGCCCCTTTTTATTAAGTCTGGTAATCTAAGAATTAGGGAACAGACACCCTAATTGACGCGAATCCTAAAGATAGATCTATCGGGCCCAACAAGCCCCATCCAAAGTACCGGATGCTTTAGTACTTCGAAATTTATATCATATCCGAAGGGTGTCCCGGAATGATGGGGATATTCTTATATATGCATCTTGTTAATGTCGGTTACCAGGTGTTCACCATATGAATGATTTTTATCTCTATGTATGGGATGTGTATTGAAATATGAAATCTTGTGGTCTATTATTATGATTTGATATATATAGGTTAAACCTATAACTCACCAACATTTTTGTTGATGTTTTAAGCATGTTTATTCTCAGGTGATTATTAAGAGCTTCCGCTGTCACATACTTAAATAAGGACAAGATTTGGAGTCCATGCTTGTATGATATTGTGTAAAAACTGCATTCAAGAAACTTATTTTGTTGTAACATATTTGTATTGTAAACCATTATGTAATGGTCGTGTGTAAACAGGATATTTTAGATTATCATTATTTGATAATCTACGTAAAGCTTTTTAAACCTTTATTGATGAAATAAAGGTTATGGTTTGTTTTAAAATGAATGCAGTCTTTGAAAAACGTCTCATATAGAGGTCAAAACCTCGCAACGAAATCAATTAATATGGAACGTTTTTAATCAATAAGAACGGGACATTTCAATATTTGTATAAATATAAATATAAATATAAATATAAGTAGTATTATTATTATAAAAGGGGTTTTTACCGTTTAATGACCGGTTTGTCGATTTTAAAACTTAAGTCACAGTTAAAACCTAATGTAAAATATTAAAAATAAATATAACTTAATTTTAAGCGTAAAGTAAATAACAATAATAAAATTGCGATAAATAAAAGTGCGATAAATAAAATGATGATAAATAAAATTGCGATAATTAAAAGTGCAATTAAATATGAAATAAAGGAATTATGCTTATTTAAACTTCCGTAATCATGATGTTTGACGTGTTGATTTTAGTTTATTACCATGGGTTAATTGTCCTTTGTCCTGGATTATTCAATATGTCCGTCTGGTTTTTTTCCATAACAGTCCATCAGTCATAAATATAAAGTGCGAGTGTCCTCGTCAAATTATCCTTATATCCGAAGTCAAATATTCCAACTAATTAGGGACTTAAACTATAATTACACGAAATTTCCTTGTATATAATTCTCCCCTATTTTAATAAGTCCATTAACTATTAATCCATTCCCGTGTTCGGTTAAATGAACGATTATTTGTACTTATAAATATCCCGACATCGTGTCTGATTGAGTGTATATGGTTATTTATAATTACATCCAATTGTAAATCTTTATATTAAATTAATGAACTATCATTCAATTAAACAAATATAAAGCCCATTAATAGCCCATAGTCTAATTTCCACAAGTGTCGTTCTTTTGTCCAAACCCCAATTATAGTACAAAGCCCAATTACCCCGTCTTTAATATTTAGCCCAACATCATGATTACTTCGGCTTAAATAAGCATAATAATAACTTAGCTACGAGACATTAATTTAAAAAGGTTGAACATAACTTACAATGATTAATAATAGCGTAGCGTTACACGGACATAATTTCGACTTACACCCTTACAACATTCGCTAACATACCCTTATTATTATTAAAATTAAAATTATAATATATATATATATATATATATATATATATATATATATATATATATATATATATATATATATATATATATATTACGTTTGAGAGAGAGATAGATAAAAGATGTGTTTAGTTCGACCAAAACTGCGAAATTTATAGGACCTGACCCAAAATTTGGGGCCATGCGATCGCATGGAAATTGTTCTTGCGGGCCATGTGATCGCATGGCCTGGGATTCCAGCTCACATTCGATTGTTTTCTTCTTGCCGACGGTTTTATTAAATAATATAATATATAAATAATTTTAAGAATTAATTATATATTATATTATATTCATGTGCATAGTTGACTTGTAATTTTTAGTCCGTTGCGTCGAGCGTTGAGAGTTGACTCTGGTCCCGGTTCCGGATTTTCGAACGTCCTTGCGTACAATTTAATATCTTGTACTTTGCATTTTGCGGCTCGTACTCTTGTAATTTTGAGACGTTTCTCATCAATAAATTGAACCACTTTGATTGTACTTTGTACTTTTTAGCTTTTTGGTCGTTTGCGTCTTCAATTCGTCGAATCTGTCTTTTGTCTTCACCTTTTATCATTTAAACGAATATCACTTGTAAATAGAAGATTTGCAACTAAAAG
This sequence comes from Rutidosis leptorrhynchoides, assembly GCF_046630445.1. Lineage (NCBI taxonomy): Eukaryota > Viridiplantae > Streptophyta > Magnoliopsida > Asterales > Asteraceae > Rutidosis > Rutidosis leptorrhynchoides. The sequence continues at coordinate 76,970,510 of NC_092343.1, read as the reverse complement.
CTTGTCTTTTTTGAGGGATAATGCTATGAAATATATGTTCGTTTTTAACATTATCAACGACTCGTAGGATTAAGTCTAAAGGAAAAATCAAACGTAAGGAATCATCTTAATGTAAAATGTCGATCTATTTAACTTGTCAATATCTATTTTCTAATTTTCCTATATTCCCTAATTTCACTTTCACAATACATAATATGTAGGTTAATTAATTTTATCTTATCAAAGTCACGGGGCAATTATTGTAGGGCATGTATTGGAATTTAACAGGAATTTCTACCAATCTGGCTAGCTCTTGTTACTTGCCACTTTGTCCTTACTCGAAGATCACTTTACCATTTATTCCGAATATTGTTAAAAAGAAAAGGTTTCCTAATTCAAAGTGGACCTTTCAACAGAGACTCGTAATCATAATTCAATGTATCTAATAATTCAATCATTTGATATTATCTTTTAATTCCGTCGATAAACATATAAATACGTTCATGTAAAGTATTATACGTTTAATACTTTGTTAATATTCTCAAGTTATAATATATATATATATATATATATATATATATATATATATGTATAATCATATCCATTTATGTATTGGTTCGTGAATCGTTGAAACTTGGTCGAGGTTAATTGAATGTATGAACACAGTTAAAATTCTTAACAAACTTTGCTTATCGTGTCGGAATAATGTAAAGATTAAAGTTTAATTTTAGTCGGAAATTTCCGGGTCGTCACATTAAGGATAGACAACCAAAAATTTTAGAAGACCTACCCGGGGACATGATTGATGAAATCTTGTCTAAAGTCGGTCAGAATTCGTCGGCACAATTATTTACGACAAAATTAGTTTGTAGAACATTTGAAGAACGTTCCAGGCATGCCTTAGTTTATAAAAGGCTTTCATTTGAAAGATGGGGTATATCACATTGGGGACACCGTAAGTTACGCCGTGTTTTCTTTAAAGCGCTAAATGCGGGGAACCCAAATGCAATTTTACGCTACGGGTTAAGAACCTATTTTGACTCAACATATCTCAACATAGGACTTCGTGAGTTAGAAAGAGCTTCTAACATGCAACATAAACAAGCATGTTATGCTTACGGGTTAGTGATGTTCGCTTCTCACCAAAGTGAGAAAAAGAACATCGGATTACAACTTTTAAATAAAACCTTCCCACATGTGACGGATTCAGTAGTTGGGGTGAGAAACAAGGTTTTTAGATTATTACGGGGCTGTTGGGCATTACGAAACCCTCGTCCCTTTGACGACGTTACAACATGTTGTCTTGTCAACGGCCACAATGGTTATGTTCCACAAGACCAAGGATGGGAAGTAGTCATAGTAAAACCAGAATGCATGACTTGTTTCTGGACTTATGAATTACGTGTTTTTATTGCCTTTGCTGAACGACTTGCGTATTAACTAGGATTGTTGTTACAACTGTTTTGTATCAAAGTTATTGTGTTCTATATTTCATGCTATATGTATAATAGCGGTATTGTAAGCTTGTAAAGTATTTTATAAAAGTTTGAACGCGAAATATTATTATAATCAGTTTTTCATATAGAATTGTAGTAGTTGAATTGTATATTAGCTTCTAAGTATGAACTTAACGGGTAGGTACTACCCGAATTAAAACTATAAAAAGCTAATATGAAGAAAAAGCTTTTATAAATGAGTTCATATTATGCTACGAAATACTATTGACTACTCTTAATATTCTATATGATTAACTTAATTCTTTTGGCTATTTTTGAAGGAAATGGCACCGACTACTCGTCAGAACTTGAACATGAGCGAGGAAGACTTCCGTGTTTTCCTAGCTGCGAACATAGCCGCAGTGCAGGCCGCAATGCAAAATAACAACAATAACTCTGGTTCTAGCAGTGGAACTAATTCCACAAGAAATCGTGTAAGATGTTCCTACAAAGAATTCACTGCCTGCAAACCTTTGGAATTCGATGGAACTGAGTGTCCAATCGAATTAAAACGGTGGACTGAAAAGGTTGAATCGGTGTTTGCCATAAGTAAATGTACTGAAGAAGACAAAGTAAAGTACGCTACGCATACCTTCACAGGTACTGCGTTAACATGGTGGAACACCTATCTCGAGCAGGTGGGACAAGATGCTGCTTACGCATTATCGTGGTCAGCATTCAAGCACTTGATGAACGAGCAGTACCGTCCCAAAAACGAGGTCAATAAGCTCAAGGTAGAGCTTAGAGGGTTACAAACACAAGGATTTGATATTACTACGTACGAACGACGATTCACAGAGTTGTGTTTATTGTGTCCGGGAGCATTCGAAGATGAAGAAGAGAAGATCGACGCGTTCATAAAAGGGTTACCAGAAAGGATTCAAGAAGATGTGAGTTCACACGAGCCCGCCTCCATACAAAAGGCAAGTTGAATGGCTCATAAACTCATAAATCAGATTGAGGGAAGAATTAAAGAGCAGGCGATCGAAGAAGCTAACACAAAACAAGTCAAGAGGAAGTGGGAAGAAAATAGTGACAAGAGTCACCAACAAAACAACAGTAACTATTGCTTCAACAACCAACACAGCACTCACAACTACAATCGCCCCATTTTTGCAAAAACAAACGCAACAACAACTATCTCAACAACAACAACAACCACAATAACCGTCCTAACAATAATAACAATCGCAACAACAACCAAATCAATAACAACAATGGCAACAACAATCAGAACAATAAATGTCTAAGGTGTGGAGGGTATCATCCAGATAAGTTTTGTGTAGTAGTGTGTACCAAGTGTAACAGAACTGGACATAGTGTAACGAAGTGTGATGTCTATGGACCAAAGGCATATAAAAATAACAGAACAAATAATTCCATTATTTGTTACGGATGCGAAAAGTCTGGCTATTTCAGCAAAGCATGCCCTAATCAAGGGAATAATTATGGGCAAGGCTGTGGACGAGTCTTCAACATTAATTCGGCAGAAGCGCGAGAAGACCCGGAGCTTGTTACGGATACGTTTCTTATTGAAGATAAATCTGCTTATGTTTTATTTGATTCGGGTACAGATAGAAGCTATATGAGTAGAGATTGTTGTGCCAAATTAAATTGTCCATTAATGCCTTTGGACAGTAAATTTTTACTCGAATTAGCAAACGGTAAACTAATTACAGCAGATAAAGTATGTCAGGATAGAGAAATTAAATTGGTTGACGAAACATTTAAGATTGACTTAATACCAGTCGAGTTAGGGAGTTTTGACGTAATAATTGGCATGGACTGGTTGAAAAAGGTGAGAGCAGAGGTCGTTTGTTACAAAAATGCGATTCGCATTGTACGGGAAAAAGAAAAACCCTTAATGGTGTACGGAGAAACGAGAAACGCGAAGCTAAATCTTATTAGTAATTTGAAGGCGCAAAAGCTAATAAGAAAAGGTTGCTATGCTGTTTTAGCACATGTCGAGAAAGTACAAACCGAAGAAAAGAACATCAATGACGTTCCCGTCGCAAAAGAATTTCCCGATGTATTTCCGAATGAATTACCGGGACTACCTCCACACCGATCCGTTGAATTTCAAATAGATCTTGTACCAGGAGCCACACCAATAGCTCGTGCTCCATACAGACTCGCACCCAGCGAAATGAAGGAACTCCAAAGCCAATTACAAGAACTTTTAGAGCGTGGTTTCATTCGACCAAGCACATCACCATGGGGAGCTCCTGTTTTGTTTGTCAAAAAGAAGGACGGTACATTCAGGTTGTGTATCAACTACCGAGAGTTGAACAAACTTACCATCAAGAACCGTTATCCACTACCGAGAATTGACGACTTATTTTATCAACTACAAGGCTCGTCGGTTTATTCGAAGATCGATTTATGTTATGGATATCATCAAATGCGAGTGAAGGAGGATGATATTTCGAAAACAGCTTTTAGGACGCGTTACGGTCATTACGAGTTTATGCTTATGCCATTTGGTTTAACTAACGCACTAGCTGTGTTCATGGACCTTATGAACCGAATATATGGACTATATCTTGACAAGTTTGTCATTGTTTTCATCGATGACATACTTATCTACTCAAAGAATGATCAAGAGCACGAAGAACATTTGAGAAAAGTGCTAGAGTTGTTAAGGAAAGAAAAACTGTACACTAAGTTTTCATAGTGTGCATTTTGGTTAGAAGAAGTTCAATTCCTCGGTCACATAGTGAACAAAGAAGGTATTCAGGTGGATCCGGCAAAGATTGAAACCGTTGAAAAATGGGAAACCCTTAAAACTCCAAAAAACATACGCCAATTTTTAGGATTAGCTGGTTACTACAGAAGATTCATCCAAAATTTGTCCAAAATAGCAAAACCCTTGACTGCATTAACGCATAAATGGAAGAAATTTGAATGGAAGGATGAAAAAGAAAAAGCGTTTCAATTGTTGAAGAAAAAGTTAACTACGGCACCTATATTGTCATTTTCTGAAGGGAATGATGATTTTGTGATATATTGTGACGCCTCAAAGCAAGGTCTCGGTTGTGTATTAATGCAACGAACGAAGGTAATTGCTTATGCGTCTAGACAATTGAAGATTCACGAGCAGAATTATACGACGCATGATTTGGAATTAGGCGTGGTTGTTTTTACATTAAAGACTTGGAGGCACTACTTATATGGGGTCAAAAGTATTATATATACCGATTACAAAAGTCTCCAACACATATTTAATCAGAAACAACTGAACATGAGGCAGCGTAGGTGGATTGAGTTAATGAATGATTACAATTTCGAAATTCGTTACTGTGACGACCCGGAAATTTTCGACCAAATTTAAACTTAATATTATATGATTTCGACACGATAAGCAAGTCTGTAATGTTGAAGACTTAAAAATTTTGAAATGTGTTCATGTATTCATTCAACCTTTGACTATTACCGACAATTCACGAACAATTATTTGTAGATAATTATGTACAGGTGTATACATATATAAATGTAAATAAATATAATAATTGGAAATAATAAAATTTAATCATTTGAATTAAGAATTATTATTAAGTATTAACATTAAGAATAATAATTATAATTATTATTATTATATATCATATAATTAATAGCGTGTAATGTTAATATCTACTATAATAAATTTAATTATAAGTTAAACTATAATTGTTATAGTAATAATATTATTACTTTCAATATTAACATATATAATAGTATTATTAATATTATTATGAAAATGGATATAAATATAAGTTGTTATATTATTACTACAATAATTATTATTAATAGTATTATAAAAGTTATAATATGAAATAGAATACATGTAACTTGTATATCTCTTATATCATTTGTATTATTAGATATTATTAAGAATTATTAGTATTATTATAAACTAATATTATTATTAGGAACTAATATCTTGTATTATTATTAACATTTTTGTTATTATTATCATTATCATTATTAAACTTATTAAAAATAATCAATATCATCATATTATTATTACCATTATTTTTAAGTTTATTATCTTATCAATAATAATAATATTATTATTAATATAATTATTATTATTATTATTATTATTATTATTATTAATATCAATTATAATCTATAAAAGCAAAAAGGGTACAAATCTGTTAAATATACCCATCGATCCTGTATGTTATTTTTGTTTCTATCTCTAAAAGTGATTACCAGTAGAGATTCGATCAACACAAACAACCAAAATCAGTTGCAAATCCTTTTCTTCTTCTTTTTTTTATTTTTTTTGTATTTATCTTCCTGTCTGATTTAATAATTGGTTGATCGTAATCTTCTATAAATTCAGTGTTAATTGATACCATATGAATTTACACTATCAATTATCAACTTCAATTACCTCTAACAGCTTTTATTCAATTGAAATTAAACAGGAAAAAATAGAAAAACAACACGACACCTCTGTTCTTACACTTTTTGACCATATTTTGAAATCGAACCATTTTCAAAAATCTAAAAATGCAGTTTCGTTAGAAATTATGTGTCTAAACTATCTGCAAAGTTTCAAGTTTCAATTTTAATATCGGATTCGAATTCATGAGTCAAAGTTTTTAATTCAAAAGTCAACAATTTTGTTCTTGGTAAAATTAGAGTTTGTTTGGATGTTTCAAGGTCAATTGACGGTTCCAATAGATTATAGGTATGATTTTCAAACTATTTCATGAAGGAAGCATATTAAAAAATGAAGTTAAAATTAAATTCAATTTTTTTTCTTTCTACAGCGACGAACAACCAGCGGTTTTTTTTCTTTTAATTTTTTTTTCAATTCAATTAATCACAATTAATTGTTTTCTGACTTGCATACTCAGTCCTAAAATCGTTTATTTAGAAAGGGTTAAATTATTTGGATCGATTTGATTATGATGAAGGAGATGATAAATATGGGAATACATAATACGAGTTATATATATTACGGGTAGAGATATATCAGAAAGACAGATATGGCAGATTAGTTATGATGTTTATGTGTGAGCGGGAGGTCTCGGGTTCGAGTCCCATTTTGGGGCATTCTTTTTATAAAAAGCTTTATGAGAGGGTATATTCCTTATTCTTATTTTATAACTATCATTACTATTATTATTATTATTATCATTATTATTATTATTATTATTAGTAATATTACTAGTATTAATTATAACTAGTATAACAATTATTATTACAAGTATTATAAATTATAAATGTTATTATTATTAAGTATGAGTGTTATCATAAATTAAGTATTATGAACATCATCATTATTATCATCATTAATCTAATTATTATTATTGTTATTACTAGTATAAAGTATTATTAGTATCAATTTATAATTTCGAGTAATAATATTACTATCATTAATATTACTAATATTATACTGTTAGTATGATCATTTAAATATCTAATAAAACTATAATTATTATTAAACTTACTACTATTATTAAAAATATTATTTTTGCTAAAAACTATCATTTTTACTTTATAATTATTAGTAAAACTCCCATTTTATCATTATTATTATTTTCATAATTAGTATTATTATTAACCATTACTAGCATTAGGTATTATTATTATCAAGATTTTTATACAATATTAACACTTTCTTTACTAACAATACTACTAGTATCATTATTATTACCACTATATTATTATTACTATTAATATTATTAATATAATTACAATAAGAGATAATCACATAAAAATATACGTAATAAAACTATATTAAAAAATTTCTTTATATAAAGTATATAAAATAAATATTAAGTTATTAATTAAGTACATAACTTATTAAGATAATAATTATATCATTAATAAGATATAAAATCGTTCGACTTCAATTATATGTGTTAATAAATATACAAATGATATAGGTTCGTGAATCCAAGGCCAACCTTGCACTTGTTCAATGCCGTCATATGTATTTTACTACGATATACAGTATTGTGAGTTTCATTTGCTCCCTTTTTAATTGCTTTTGCAATATATATTTTTGGACTGAGAATACATGCGCTGCTTTTATGTTTGATGAAATAGACACAAGTACTTAAAATATATTCTACGTTGAGTTGTACCACCTTGCATATCTTCCCTAATAGCTTGGTAACTAATATTTACATCTTGGAAGAACATGTAAGCGCGAATCCTATTGATAGATCTATCGGGTTTGACCACCCCAACCGGGCTAGTCGCTCTAGTATCGTAAACGGTTGCATAGTACTTCGTTTTTACTACACTTGGTACAGTTTAGGGAGATTTCATAATAAAGGGAATATGCCACATTAATTGATAAGTATGGTTACCGAAGCGCTCAACAACTTATAGAATACTTTTATACACTTGCGAGTGTACATATATTTATAAACAGAAATCTTGTGGTCTATTAAAATATTGAAATGATAGTTATGATAAACTTATGAACTCACCAACCTTTTGGTTGACACTTTTAAGCATGTTTATTCTCAGGTATGAAAGAAATCTTCCGCTGTGCATTTGCTCATTTTAAAGAAATTACTTGGAGTCATTCATGGCATATTTAGGTCAGTACCTCGCAATGGGACCAGATGTTGATGACTTCGTCCAGGTGGATTAGGACGGGTTGTTAAAGTTACCATTCGGGGAAGGCGAATGTGGTAGCCGACACTTTGAGTAGAAAGGACAGAGAACCTATACGGGTAAAAGCTATGAATATAATTATTCGCACTAACCTTACTACTCAAATAAAGGAGGCGCAACAGGGTGTTGTAAAAGAAGGGGATTTGAAGAATGAAATACCCAAAGGATCGGAGAAACACCTTAATATTCGAGAAGACGGAACTCGGTATAGAACCGAAAGAATTTGGGTACCAAAGTTTGGAGATGTGAGAGAAATGGTACTTGGGGAAGCACATAAAACCAGATACTCAATACATCCCGGATCGGGAAAGATGTACAAGGACCTCAAGAAACATTTTTGGTGGCCGGGTATGAAAGCCGATATTGCGAGATATGTAGGAGAATGTTTGACGTGTTCTAAGGTCAAAGCTGAACATCAGAAACCATCAGGTCTACTTCAACAACTCGAAATCCCAGAATGGAAATGGGAAAACATTACCATGGATTTCATTACTAAATTGCAAAGGACTGCAAGTGGTTATGATACTATTTGGGTAGTAGTTGATCGTCTCACCAAGTCAGCACACTTTCTGCCAATGAGAGAAGATGATAAAATGGAGAAGTTGGCACGATTATACTATAAAGTAGTTTTCTCCAGACATGGAATACCAGTCTCTATTATATCTGATAGAGATGGCAGATTTGTTTCAAGGTTTTGGCAGACATTACAACAAGCATTGGGAACTCGTCTAGACATGAGTACTGCCTATCATCCACAAACTGATGGTCAGAGTGAAAGGATGATACAAACGCTTGAAGACATGCTACGAGCATGTGTTATTGATTTTGAAAACAGTTGGGATCGACACCTACCGTTAGCAGAGTTTTCCTACAACAATAGTTACCACTCGAGTATTGAGATGACACCGTTTGAGGCACTTTATGGTAGAAAGTGCAGCTCTCCAATTTGTTGGAGTGAAGTGGGGGATAGACAGATTACGGGTCCAGAAATTATTCAAGAAACCACAGAGAAGATCATTCAAATTCAACAACGGTTAAAAATCGCCCAAAGTCGACAAAAGAGCTATGCGGACATTAAAAGAAAAGATATAGAATTTGAAATTGGAGAGATGGTCATGCTTAAGGTTTCACCTTGGAAAGGTGTTGTTCGATTTGGTAAACGGGGGAAACCAAATCCAAGATACATCGGGCCATTCAAGATTATAGATCGTGTCGGACCAGTAGCTTACCGACTTGAGTTACATCAACAACTCGCGACTGTACATAATACTTTTCACGTCTCGAATTTGAAGAAATGATTTACTAAAGAGGATCTCACTATTCCGCTAGACGAAATCTAAATCAATGAAAAACTTCAATTCATCGAAGAACCCATCGAAATAATAGATCGTGAGGTTAAAAGGCTTAAGCAAAACAAGATACCAATTGTTAAGGTTCGATGGAATACTCGTAAAGGACCCGAGTTCACCTGGGAATGTGAAGACCAGATAAAGAAGGAATACCAGCACTTATTTCCAGAAGATGCGTCAACACCTTCAACCGCTTAAAATTTCGGGACGAAATTTATTTAACGGGTAGGTACTGTAGTGACCCGAATTTTTCCATGATTATATATTAAATGAAAACTATATTTGCATGATTAAATGTTTCCAACATATTAAGCAATCAAACTTGTTAAGACTTAATTATTTGAAATGAGTTTCATGTAGACCATTGACCACCCAAGTTGACCGGCGATTCACGAACGTTAAAAACTTGTAAAAACTACATGATGATATATATATGGATATATATATGGTTAACATGAGATTATGATAATTAAGATTCTTACTAAGTGTATTAATAATGAGTGATATACATAAAAATGAGATTATTGAATTAAGAAACTCGAAATGATATATATAACGATTATCGTTATAACAATGTCTTACTAAATACATATGAATCATATTAAGATATAGATACACTATGTTTAACATGATAAAATGATAATTAATTATATCATTAAGTGTGTTAACAATGAACTACATATGTAAAAACAAGACTGCTAACTTAAAGATTTCGAAACGAGACATATATGTAACGATTATCGTTGTAACGACATTTTAATGTATATATATATATATATATATATATATATATATATATATATATATATATATATATATATATATATATATATCATATTAAGATATATTCATATATCATAATATCATGATAATGTAATAATTTAACATCTCATTAGATATAATAAACAATGGGTTAACAACATTAAATGAGATCGTTAACTTAAAGGTTTCAAAACAACACTTACATGTAACGACTAACGTTGACTTAACGACTCAGTTAAAATGTATATACATGTAGTATTTTAAGATGTATTCATACACTTTTGAAAGACTTCAAGACACATATCAAAGTACTTCTACTTAACAAAAATGCTTACAATTACATCCTCATTCATTTTCATCAACAATTCTACTCGTATGCACCCGTATTCGTACTCGTACAATACACAGCTTCTAGATGTATATACTATTGGTATATACACTTCAATGATCAACTCCTTAGCAGCCCATGTGAGTCATTAAATATGTGGGAACCATCATTTGACAACTAGCATGAAATATCTCACAAAATTACAAAAAATATTATAAATCATTCATGAATTATTTACATGAAAACAAACTTACACATCCTTTATATCTAATCCATATACCAATGACCAAAAACACCTAAAAACACTTTCATTCTTCAATTTTATTCATCTAATTGATCTCTCTCAAGTTCTATCTTCAAGTTCTAAGTGTTCTTCATAAATTCTATAAGTTCTAGTTTCATAAAATCAAGAATACTTTCAAGTTTACTAGATTACTTTCAAGCTTTCTAATCGAATCCAAGTAATCATCCAAGATCAAGAAACCTTTGTTATTTACAGTAGGTTATCTTTATTATTCAAGGTAATACTCATATCTAAACTTTCATTCGATTTCTATAACTATAAACTATCTTAATTCGAGTAATAATCTTACTTGAAATTGTTTTCGTGTCATGATTCTGCTTCAAGAACTTCCAAGCCATCAAAGATCCATTCAAGCTCAAGATTATTTTTTTCATTTCTAGTAGGTTTACCTACTAAACTTGAGGTAGTAATGATGTTCATAACATCATTCGATTCATATATACATAACTATCTTATTCGAAGATTTGAACATGTAATCACTAGAACATAGTTTAGTGAATTCTAAACTTGTTCGCAAACAAAGTTAATCCTTCTAACTTGACTTTTAAAATCAACTAAACACATATTATATATCTATATGATATGCTAACTTAATGATTTAAAACCTGGAAACACGAAAAACACCGTAAAACCGGACATACGCCGTTGTAGTAACACCGCGGGCTGTTTTGGGTTTGATAATTAAAAACTATGATAAACTTTGATTTAAAAGTTGTTCTTCTGGGAAAATGATTTTTCTTATGAACATGAAACTATATCTAAAAATCATGGTTAAACTCAAAGTGAAAGTATGTTTTTCAAAATGGTCATCAAGATGTCGTTCTTTCGACGAAAATGACTACCTCTTTAAAAATGACTTGTAACCTATATTTCCGACTATAAACTTATACTTTTTATGTTTAGTTTCATAAATTTCGGTTCATTATGAAACCATAGCAACTTGAATCACTCAAAACGGATTTGAAACGAAGAAATGACGGGTAAAACAAAATTGGATAAATATGCTAGTTTTAGCTACGAAAATTTTGTAACAAATCTAGACTAAACATATCCTAACTAATTTATATTGTATTATACATATTATGTAATCTTGGGATACCATAGACACGTATACAATGTTTTGACATATCATATCGACCCATCTATATATATATTTCGGAACAACCATAGACACTCTATATGCAGTAATGTTTGAGTTAGCTATACAGGGTTGAGGTTGATTCCAAAATAATATATATACTTTGAGTTGTGATCTAGCCTGAGACTTGTATACACTGGGTCGTGGATTGATTCAAGATAATATATATTGATTTATTTCTGTACATCTAACTGTGGACAACTAGTTGTAGGTTACTAATGAGGACTGCTAACTTAACAAACTTAATTCATAAAAACGTAATAAAAAATGTTGTGAATATATTTCAATCATATTTTGATATATATGTACATATTTGTTATAGGTTCGTGAATCAACCCGTGGCCAAGTCTTATTTTCCCGACGAAGGAAAAATCTGTGAAAGTGAGTTATAGTCCCATTTTTAATATCTAATATTTTTGGGATGAGAATACATGCAGATTTGAAAATGATTTACAAAATAGACACAAGTAATTGAAACTACATTCTATGTTGAATCGTTATACCGGATATCGCCATTGTTGAACTTGGTAACCTAAGAATTGGTGTTTATTATAATTGCCACCAGTTGACACGAATCCTAAAGATAGATCTATGGGCTTTGACACACCCCAATCAGAGAATTTAAACTGCTTTAGTACTTCGATATTATTTATGGGGATATTCTAGATGCATTTTGTTAATGTCGGTTACCAGGTGTTCAAACATATGAATGATTTTTTATGCAGATTGCATGTTATTGAAAGATGAAATCTTGTGGTCTATTATTACAATTTGATATATAGATTTAAACATATAACTCACCAACAATTTTTTTGTTGACATTTAAAGCATGTTTATTCTCAGGTGATTATTAAGAGCTTCCGCTGTTGCATACTAAATTAAGGACAAGATTTGGAGTCCATTTTGTATAATATTGTTTAAAAACTGCATTTGAAGACATATATTGTTGTGTATTATTATTGTAAACCATTATGTAATAATCGTGTGAAACGTTATATTTTAGATTATCATTATTTGATAATCGTCGTAATATTTTAAACCTTTATCGATAAAATAAAGGTTATGGTTTGTTTTAAAAATCGAATGCAGTCTTTGAAAAACGTCTCATATAGAGGTCAAACCTCGCAATGAAATCAATTAATATGGAATGTTTATAATCAATATGAACGGGACATTTCATAGTAGATCGTTTTGGACGTTGAGTGTATAAGATACCGCTTGTTGCGGTGATGCATGCTAGTGATTATTAGCGTGTGGTGAGATCTTCGGATTAGCGGAAGATATTATGGGCGTCAGGCTTGGTTGTGTTCTGAAGGATCATAGGGTGTGGTTCCTAGTTGTATGTAAGCATGTAGGAATGCGTGAAGCAATTACCTCTTGGTAAATGATGAGGATCACTGGGACGTGATCCAGACTAAGCGGGGGAGAGTTGTAACACCCCGTTTTTCCTTTGGCATGTTGCTTTTTTCGACGTACGGAGTCCAAAGGTGCGTATTCGATCTTTATTGTGTTTGACTTTAGCCACGTTTGTTTAATCTAGTCATAAAACAAAAAAGGGCCTGAAAACCAAAAATTACGGCAGCAATTTATGGCCTTACAGCCGCAACTTTTGAACAGGGAGACATGTTTCTGAAAACAGCCAAAGTTACGGCCACAATATTGGGGATTACGGCCGCAATTTTGGGGATTACGACCGCAATTTTGGTACTGGCAGGTTACGAATTTAACCTTAAATTTGGGGTTTTTAAGGGGCTAAAGTGGTCTTTTCACTTGGGATCGTGTATATGGCTTGGGAACTGATCTAGATCTCATCTTATCTTCATCATTCACCAACCAAACCCTAGAGAGACAGAGGAGTTTCTAGAGAGAGGAAGCTTGAGTTAGTGATGAAGATGGTGATTTTTGCCCAAATTGGAAGCGGGTTTTGGTTCTCCTTGATGTTTCTTATTACTAGCTCGGTTTTAGAGTTAAGGTAAACCCTAGATTCGATTTAATTACTTTGATTTTGATTTGGGGTTAGTGTTTGTGCTAATTAGGGTTATAAACCCCATTTCTTGTGACTTTGGGGGTTTTTGGGTAAGTTTCATGTAAGTAAATCCAAATTGGTGACTTAGGGTTTTGATTGATGAAATTGCAAGTTTGGGTCTTGCATGTGTTGGTTTAAACCTTAGAACACTTGTGTACTAGTGATTTTAGTGTTGTGTTGACTTGATTTTGGGTGTAAACCCTAATTTAGGTCAAAATGGGTTTTGTGTTGAAATGGGTCAAGTGTTCTTGGTTTTTGGTGAATCAAGTATGTAAATACTTGGTTTAGGTGTTAATTGGTGTTTTAAAAATATAATCACTAGCCGTTAGTGATTATGGGTATTTTCATAAATTGTGTCAAAATGGGTTGAATTTGATTGGGTCGAATTTGGTAATGACACTAGTTTTGGTCAATTGGAAGTTAACTTTGTGTTGAGTGTTAAATTGGTGAATTTATGACGAAATCACTATTAATGGTGATATTGGATCAAACTTGACTTGTTTTGGTGGCTAAGTGCAATTTGGGTCAAGTTGCACTTATGAGTTGGTTTTGAAAGGTCAAGTGCAATAAGTGTTAGTTTGTACCTTTTTGAATGGGTCGAAATTACCACCCGTAGTGGTAATTGGTGAAGTCCACTTTAGGTGTCTAAATGGGCGGATTGTGGAGGTAGGTATAAACCCTTGGTTAAGGGTGTTGGCGTCGAATTCTCTTGTAGAGAATGTATGTTGATTATGTGTATACATATATGCGCATTATAGGTAAAAGCTTGCTCGGTTGCGTTTGGTGGAGATTTCGCGCATGGTTTGTAATGCTCGAGTTCATGAGGTGAGTGGAATAATTATGCGTGTATGTATATAATGTATTTATTTGCGTGGCGTGAAATGTGGGTTAGTCGCGGTGTTAAGACACCACATTCTACATAACGAGTGGGTAGTCGCGGTGTTAAGACACCACTCCGGGGTTAGTGACATGTGGGTTAGTCGCGGTGTTAAGACACCACATTGTCGTGATGGGTGGGGTAGTCGCGGTGTTAAGACACCACTCTGGGAAGTTTGACATGTGGGTTAGTCGCGGTGTTAAGACACCACATTTGTCATGATGGGTGGGTTAGTCACGGTGTTAAGACACCACCCGGGGGTTAGTGATACGCGGTGTTAAGTACACTAATAGATGTTGTGAACTCCGATGGTCTTTCACGAGCACCATTCCCTTGTACTATTGGTTAGCCATGGTTGTGTGAGTTTTGTATTAGCATATTAAATTGTGAACTATATGCTATTGGCGATGCTAGCTTATTGTGAATTGCGGATATTTAGTTTTGCATTATGATTGCATGGTTGTTGAATTGCTAGCTTGTATGCGGTATTTGTGTAAGTGTATGCAGGTAAGTAGATTATATATGTATATGTATAATTATTGCATTCACTAAGCTTTATGCTTACCCCTCTCATTGTTTGCTTTTTACAGGTATTGTGATTGTGAAGCTAGCTAGTTGATAGACTAGATGCGTAGGAGCGCTTGGGCTCGATGGGGTAGCTTTTGGATATTTGGACGATAATTGGGGATTTGATAGTCCCCGGGATTATGCTCTTGGTATCGGATTGGGTTATTGTGTATTAACTCGTATTCGTGTGATTGGGTCATTATTACAAATAATTTTGTAATGTGTAATTTGTGTACCAAGGATCATTATAAATTGTCAAATGTATCGTTATAATATTATGTTTTTGGTTAAAACAGAGTTGGAAATGTATTGTATTAATGGGACCTAACTTATAAAAAAAATGTGCTTCGTTTTTGGTAAACGGATTTGGGGTCATTTCAAGCAGTTTTCTGATGTCTTTTTGAAATGTCCCGTTCATATTGATTATAAATGCTCCATATTAATTGATTTCGTTGCGAGGTTTTGACCTATTCATTTTTAAAACAACCATAACCTTTATTTTATCAATAAAGGTTTTAAAAACATTACGTAGATTATCAAATAATGATAATCTAAAATATACTGTTTACACACGACCATTACATAATAGTTTACAATAAAAATATATTACATCGACATATGTTTCTTGAATGCAGTTTTTACACAATATCATACAATCCTGGACTCCAAATCTTGTCCTTATTTTAGTATACAACAGCGGAAGCTCTTAGTATTCACCTGAGAATAAACATGCTTTAAACGTCAACAAAAATGTTGGTGAGTTATAGGTTTAACCTATATATATCAAATCGTAACAATAGACCACAAGATTTCATATTTCAATACACATCCCATACATAGAGATAAAAATCATTCATATGGTGAACACCTAGTAACCGACGTTAACAAGATGCATATATAAGAATATCTCCATCATTCCGGGACACCCTTCGGATATGATATAAATTTCGAAGTACTAAAGCATCCGGTACTTTGGATGGGGTTTGTTAGGCCCAATAGATCTATCTTTAGGATTCGCGTCAATTAGGGTGTCTGTTCCCTAATTCTTAGATTACCAGACTTAATAAAAAGGGGCATATTCGATTTCGATAATTCAGCCATAGAATGTAGTTTCACGTACTTGTGTCTATTTTGTAAATCATTTATAAAACCTGCATGTATTCTCATCCCAAAAATATTAGATTTTAAAAGTGGGACTATAACTCACTTTCACAGATATTTCCTTTCTCGAAAATAAGACTTGGCCACGGATCGATTCACGAACCTATACAAATATGTACATATATATCAAAGTATGATCAAAATATAATTACAACCATTTTTATTATGTTTTAAAGATTTGAGTGTATTAAGTCAGCTGTCCTCGTTAATAACCTACAACTAGTTGTCCACAGTTAGATGTACAGAAATAAATCGATATATGTTATCTTGAATCAATCCATGACCCAGTGTATACACGTCTCAGGCTAGATCACAACTCAAAGTATATATACTTTTGGAATCAACCTCAACCCTGTATAGCTAACTCCAACATTACTGCATATAGAGTGTCTATGGTTGTTCCAAATAATATATATACATGGGTCGATATGATATGTCAAAACATTTGCATATGTGTCTATGGTATCCCAAGATTACATAATATATTAGAATACATGTATAATACAATATAAGTTAGCTAGGATATGATTTGTATAGATTTGTTAAACATTTCCCGTAGCTAAAAAGATCAAAAATATCCAATCTTGTTTTACCCATAACTTCTTCATTTTAAATCCGTTAAAAGTGAATCAAATTGCTATGGTTTCATATTGAACTCTAATTTAAGAATCCAAACAGAAAAAGTATAGGTTTATAGTTGGAAATTTAAGTTACATGTCAATTACTAAAGAGGTAGTCATTTCCGTCGAAAGAACGACATCTTGATGACCATTTTGAAAAACATACTTTCACTTTGAGTTTAACCAAGATTTTTGGATATAGTTTCATGTTCATATGAAAAATCATTTTCCCAGAAGAACAACTTTTAAATCAAAGTTTATCATAGTTTTTAATTATCCAAACCAAAACAGCCCCCGGTTTCACTACGACGGCGTATATCCGATTTTATGGTGTTCATCGTGTTTCCAGGTTTTAAATCATTAAGTTAGCATATCATATAGATATAGAACATGTGTTTAGTTTATTTTAAAAGTCAAGTTAGAAGGATTAACTTTTGTTTGCGAACAAGTTTAGAATTAACTAAACTATGTTCTAGTGATTACAAGTTTAAACCTTCGAATAAGATAGCTTTATATGTATGAATCGAATGATGTTATGAACATCATTACTACCTCAAGTTTTCTGGATAAAACTACTGGAAATGAAAAAAATGGATCTAGCTTCAAAGGATCCTTGGATGGCTTGAAAGTTCTTGAAGCAGAATCATGACACGAAAACAGTTCAAGTAAGATTTTCACTCGAAATAAGATTGTTATAGTTGTAGAAATTGAATCAAAGTTTGAATATGAATATTACCTTGAATTAGAAAGATAACCTACTATAAATAACAAAGGTTCCTTGATCTTAGATGATTACTTGGAATGGATTAGAAAGCTTGGAAGTAGACTTGCAAATTTGGAAGTATTCTTGATTTTTATGAAACTATACTTATGGAATTTATGAAGAACACTTAGAACTTGAAGATGGAACTTGAGAGAGATCAATTAGATGAAGAAAATTGAAGAATGAAAGTGTTTGTAGGTGTTTTTGTTCGTTGGTATATGGATTAGATATAAAGGATATGTAATTTTGTTTTCATGTAAATAAGTCATGAATGATTACTAATATTTTTGTAATTTTATGAGATATTTCATGCTAGTTGCCAAATTATGATTTCCACATGTGTTAGGTGACTCACATGGGCTGCTAAGAGCTGATCATTGGAGTGTATATACTAATAGTACATACATCTAAAAGCTGTGTATTGTACGAGTACGAATACGGGTGCATACGAGTATAATTGTTGATGAAACTGAATGAGGATGTAATTGTAAGCATTTTTGTTAAGTAGAAGTACTTTGATATGTGTCTTGAAGTCTTTAAAAAGTGTAATAATACATATCAAAACACAACATGTATATACATTCTAATGAGTCGTTAAGTCTTCGTTAGTCGTTACATGTAAGTGTTGTTTTGAAACCTTTAAATTAACGATCTCAAATAATGTTGTTAACCCAATGTTTATTATATCAAATGAGATGTTAAATTATTATGTTATCATGATATTATGATGTATGAATATCTCTTAATATGATATATACATTAAAATATCGTTACAACGATAATCGTTACATATAAGTCTCGTTTCGTAATTCTTGAGTTAGTAGTCTTGTTTTTACATATGTAGTTCATTGTTAACACACTTAATGATATATTTAAATATCATTTTATCATGTTAAATATAGTGTATCAATATCTTAATATGATACATATGTATTTAGTAGACGTTATCATAACGATAATCGTTATATATATCATTTCGAGTTTCTTAACTTAGTAATCTCATTTCTTACATATATCATACATTGTTAATATACTTAGTGAGATACTTACTCATCATAATCTCATGTCAACCATATATAGTCTATATATACCACAACATGTAGTTTTTACAAATTTGTAACGTTCGTGAATCGCCGGTCAACTTGGGTGATCAATTGTCTATATGAAACTTATTTCATTTAATCAAGTCTTAACAAGTTTGATTACTTAACACGTTGGAAACTTTTAGTCATGTAAATATCAATCTCAATTAATATATATAAACATGGAAAAGTTCGGGTCACTACACTTTTCACTATCAAAGATCTATTCTGGGTCAAACAGGCAGTATTCACAGCTTCTGCCCGGTATGAATTTTTCAACCCAGACTCAACCAACATAGATCTTGCTGCTTCAATGAGAGTTCTATTTCTTCTTTCTGCAACACCATTTTGTTGAGGTGTTCACACAGCAGAAAAGTTTTGTGAAATACCTTTGTCAGCACAAAATTCTTCCAATGTTGCATTTTTGAATTCTGTACCATGATCACTTCTTAGCTGCTTCACCAATTGCCCATTCAATAATTTCATTCTTTTGATAAAATTGATAATTTCATCAGCAGCTTCACTCTTTTGCTTCAAAAAGAATACCCAAGTGTATCTGGAATATTCATCAACAATAACCAGTGTATACTTCTTCCCACTACAGCTGGCCACATTAACAGGACCAAAAAGATCCATATGAAGTAAGTGAAATGGTGTCTCAACAGATGAAATCTGATTTGACTTGAATGATGTATGATGATGCTGATGATGCTTCCCCTTTTCACCAACAGGACACAATCTGTCCTTCACATAAGACATTGTGGGTAGCCCAGACACCAAACTTTTACTTGATAATTTATGAATATCTTTGAAGTTGAGATGTGAGAGTCTCTTGTTCCATAATCACTTGAGGTTGTCTACTGCCTTTAAATAAAAACAAGTATCAGTTGTCGTGACTGTTGTGTTCATGTCAATTTGATTCATGTTCTCATGTCTTTTTGCTGTCAGCAGTGGCTTCCCTGTCTTATCAAAAATAGTACAAATTTTCCTTCTAAATTGGACTATCTTACTTTTGCTTGTCAGTTGGCTTATGCTGAGTAAGTTGTGTTTAAGCCCAACGATATATGCTACATTTGAAAATGTAACATTCCCATTTGTTAAAGTGCCAAAACCCTTTGTGTAACCCAACGAATTATCTCCAAATGAAACAACTGGACCATCTTTTTCTTGATAGTCCATTAGTAGGGACTTATCCGGTCATATGTCTCGAACATCCACTGTCGAGATACCAGATTTGCTTGTTTCGAATGCCCTGCACAGTAGCTAAGAGATTAGTTCTTTTTGGGAACCCATCCGAGGATGGGTTCTCGAAGGGTCATTTTTGATGATCTCTTCCTTTCTGCTGGTCTGATTGAATAGGAAGTAGCAGATGGGGGTTGGGTTTGAGTACACTGGTTGGCCAAGTGAAACTTGCTGCCACATTTGTAGCATTTTCTCACTTTCGGTTTTGGTGACTGGTCATACACAGACTTAACGGGGGCAGTAAGATCAGGTCTGCTTTGGGATATAGCTTCTATGAGCTGGTAAAGCTTAACAGTCATTATCTCAGTGATAGATAACCCAGCACATGATTCCACAATTTGGTCCACCTTAGCTTTTCCCTTAAGGGCAACTTTCTTCTTGGAACCAGTACCATAATCATGGTATACTGCTTGCCTTTGTCATTTAACGAGCCAGTGTGGGAAGTTACTAGCTTGTCTGCTGATACTGGTTGACCAGTATGAATTTTGATTGCTGATACTGGTTGACCAGTATGAATTTTGAAAGCTGATACTTGGTAGCAGTAATTTCGTTCGTCCTCCTTTTCACTCCACATGCATCTTTTGAATTTTCATCACCATTTCTTCAGCCATTTAACAAGGTAAACGTCCATTTCAATATTTTAATTATATCTTCTTTTCAAACTAGTAATCTTCTTTAGCCAATATCAAGTCCCTTTCTGAAATCATTTAACGAGCTCGAGCAATCTTTAGCGAGCCGGGCTAAATTTAGTTTAGATAACTAACGAGCTTATAGCGAGTTGAGCTCGAGCTTTTTACATGTATTACGAGCCGAGCTCGAGCTAAAAATCAGAAGCTCGAACCGAGCCGAGCTCGGGCTCTGAAAACCAAACGAGCCGAGCTCGAACACTACCAAGCTCGGGCTCGGCTCGGCTCGGCTCGGCTCGGCTCGTTAACAGAATAAGGATGCAGAATTTTGGTTTAGGGGTGAAGAAGGATAACTTTTTTTTTTTTCCTTTTTTGATTTAGGGGTTAGGGATGAACATTTGTGATATATATGGGGTGAAGAAGGATGGAAGATTTCAATTTAGGAGTAGAATGATTATTTTACATTTACATAACGTTAAAGATTGAATATAAATGTTTAGGTAAATTGATTTACAAGGCGGAATTGTCACTTTATTTATACCGGTGTGGATAAATAAAAAGAGGTTTCTAAGAATTACCTACTTTATTTATACATGTACATATTTTTATTACGCAAATCATATGTAAATACCGAATACAATAAATAACTCACCTATAAACATGGTAATTAGAGTTCCCTTTTTTATTTTTTTCAAAAGCAAATTTTATTAATCATGAATCGGAATAAAGACAAAGAATGTAAGATGGTCAAAGACTACCCATCAAACAACCATTAGAACTCGAACCTATCAATTATACATTAATTCGATAAGAACGAGTACATGAAGGTGCGATGTGCACACCTCTTATTAGACGGTGTACACTCCTGGATTAGTAAGTCACGTGTTCCACTCGATATTCCTAACTTTATATCTCTTTGAAATCCACTCGAAGGAAACGAATTGAATCTCTTGAGGGCGACATGCGTGTTCCAAGTCTTGCCTCGAAATACCTTAGCATTCTGATTCTTCCAGATTAAGGGTGCATTTGTTTACCTCTTAATATAATGGTTCAGCGCTGAATGCTGAACCATTCAACATTCAGCGCGTTTGTTTTTGACCTCTGAATGATATATGCTGTTGAATGGTTCAAAATTCAGTGCTGAACCATTCAAAGATGAAATACTCTCTAAACCATTAAGAGCCTAAATTTTATGTAATATTCTCCTCAAATCATATCATGAACACTTAACCAACAAGTATATTGAATATTTTTATTCATGTTATATGTTAATAAGATAATTTTACTCAGTTTATATCGTTCATTCTATATGATTATCAAAAAACTTATTTACAACAAACTTTATTCAGAGGTTTTGAATCATTCAGATTCTGAACCATTCAGCGCTAAATCATTCAGTTTTATCAAACACACTCTAAGTAACCACAAATCCATTCCATGACCTGCCATAGACCGGCACCATGGGCAAAATTTATGTGTGGAGACTTTACCCGAAATACATCGTCGATGCTTAAGTTCACGATCGAGCCAAGGTTTCACCATTTAAACACCTGATCTCATACATCAAACGCACTATAGTTCACCGCTAGAGTTCACTTATATATCATTTATTATATTAATATCTTATACACTAAAGGTACAAGAAAAGAACAATTTTAATCCACTTAAGAATTTCATTTATAAACTAAAACTCATTTAATATACATTTCTTTCAATTATAGATAACTACTGTATTAATTAAAATTAAGATTTACATTAATTTTAGGAAATTATAGATAATTCAATGTACTTATCACGTGTCTTGGGCACAAGTTAACTTTCAAAAAAAAAAAAAAATGTTTGTGTTTGTGTTGGAAGTTCTTATGATGGCTCTAGATGTAGGGTGATGAGTTCTTCACTCAATAGGCAGAAATATTCTTCCAACTATATAGGTTCAAAAAATTCCGATGTTCGTGTTGTTAAAGAAGCGGCGAAGATTAAGAAAATGAAGGGTGCTTGTAGGTCTTATAACCTACTGAATGATGATGAGTATCTTGATTTTGGGGATGCTTTTAATAGATTATTCGCTGAGGTAAATGGTATTGTTGCACCTGATGGATCAAGCAAGATTGAGGTAGAGATTGATGCGGACAAGAATGGGCTCAAACGGGACGTTATTCCTCCTTCAACGGCTACATTGCCTGGCTCGGGATCTTCAAATATTTTAACTTACAGGATTGAAAATCGTTCGGGTAAAGGGGTTCGGTGGGACAAGGTTGACGGTAAGGTGGCAAAAGCGACAGGCAAAGATCAGTAAATTTCTTCTTGGTTTCGGTGCGATTGCGTTTTGTTCTATTAGATTTTGTATTGTTTCGGTTACTCTTTCGTTTGACGTTAGGCTAGTCTTATTGTATCGTTCTAGTATTTCGGTCTATTTGTGTTGTTTTGGTGATTGGTTTACCGTGGTCTGGCTCGGATGTAGATAGCAGATAGGTAGTTTGGTTTTTAGTTTCGAGCCTATCTGTTATAACGTTATATCTTTGTTTGGTTTGATCATCTTCTGATGATCTAGCCTTTGTTTTATAGTATTCGTTTTTTTAGCCGAAAAAAAAAAGAAGCTTTAATGTTAATTTGATGATTGACATATGAAGAAAGCTTTAAATACTCCCTTAATTACAAAAAAAAATATTGTTCACCTTTCTATTTTTATTTGTCTCAAAATTATAGTCTTTTTCTTTAAATAACCATTAAATGTCCCTAAAGTTCCAACCATTTCCCTTTTAATTTTGGCAATTTAACTTTAAATATTACAATTAATTTATTAGTTACTTTTTATAACTAGCCGTCAAATTAGACAATTAATTACTACTACTATATTTTAAACTCAACAAAAAGTCAAACAAGACTTTTTTTTAGAAGAGAGGGAGCAAAATTTAATTTGAGTAGCTACAGTGATAACCATCACCATGTTATTTCTGAACCATTAATTCCCACTAACCTCATTGATTGTAGATACGAACAACATTAACTTTTTCATTAAGTTTGTATGTAATTACTACTATGGAAACGCGTTTTTATATAAAAACACTTTATTCGTGGCAATAAATGAAACAACCTATATTTTGTTTTTACTTTTGTTACCATTTAAACGAAATTTAAATAAACCGGAGCTTGGGTTTTTTCCACAGTGGTTATATTTTTTAGAGAAAGGCTATGACAACGAGCAAAATCATATTGAAGGTGTAGACAACCTAAGCTACGAATTTATTTGGTTAATAAAGTATAAAAATATAAACGTATAAATTTTATTAGAAAATACAATATTCGAAGATGGTAAGACTACAAAGAAACAGTTATACTGATCTTATATACAAATAGTCGTGTACATATAAAAAACTTTCATGACATTATAGTATTCGTATATGATAAAATAATTTTAGGCCACGTATCTTTTAATTATGAATCAGTCAGTACTAGTAGCATTGCCAACGGGCCTCATGTTCAGGCTTGTCCTCGCCTTCTCCTCAAGGGGTTGTTGGCAATGATGTGTCCATGCCTTGCACTCAAAATGTCCTCTAACTTCGCCCTGCAATATTTCTTTAGATAGCATAATTATTCACAAGTCTCTCTCATACTTTGTGTTATATTAATTCTTTTGAACATCAGTTTGGGATCACCCTGGGTGACTAAACCACCTACGCGTTAATCTCCCGCAGTTGCATAACCTGCATCCCAACAGTTGCCTAGGAGGAACACGTCTCAATCTGAGGGCATGAGCGGTAAAACCCCCATCCACCACTGCCCCCGCAACGCTATGTGCGGAAGGCACACTTGGGTGGAATTAAAGGGTTAAGTGACAACATTGTGTGCAATGATGAACCTCACGGGAGTCGAACTTCTGACCTCTTGCTAAGAGAGACATACCACTACCACATGAGCTGCACCACAAGGTTACTTTGTGCTATATTTATTTGTACTCAGCTTAAACACTTGTAAACTAATTTATTTTATTATTTTTTGGTGGGGTATGTGTTGGGAAGGATGTATGTTATTGTTGGGAGTGGTATGTGTAGGAAATGGGAATAAAAAAGCTTATGTGGCGGTGTGTGTTGCAGAGGAAAAACGTCATGATTGAGAATGGCCTAATCCGATATATTTGGAATTACCCATGGCTATACGGAGAGGACAATTACATCAAAGATTAATGAACAGTAACTAAACCCAACCCGTTAAATTTATAACAAGTTTAAATAAAATAATGAATTATGATTGATCAATTAACTCATTCATATCATCTACTTTAAGCAGTCATATGTATATAAAAATCCCTAATATAGTAGATCCATCTATTTTAATATGAAAAGTGATTCGTACATCACTAATTTTAATCAACAAACAAATAAAGATGTTTAATGATATTGTGAATCACCATTTCTTTGTATCAATGAAAAATTAGAGTTGAGTGTTGAAATTGTCATTTATGTATAGTACAAGGGTCACATAAACATCTTTACCTAAAAAACTTCTCTTTTTTCTAAAACACGAATCCAACTACTGCGGGCTCAAATTTAGAACAAAATTTATTTATTTATTTACTTATTTAATTATTAATAAAAAAACACATAATAGAGTCAAACAGAGAGATCACGGTGTGTGTGAGAGAGAAACAGAGCGACATTAATGGCGGAAGAACACAAACCGCAAAAACACAACGACGACAGCGTTAAATTGTTCGTCGGTCAAGTCCCTAAACATGTAACAGAATCAGAACTTGCTTCATTGTTTCAAGAATTTGCTCTTGTTGACCAAGTCAACATCATCAAAGACAAAGCTACACGAGCATCTCGAGGTTGTAATTACTATTACTATCATTATTATTTAATTAATTTCTTTATTTATTATTTATGAATAATATAGAGTATAAGTTATTCTGTTATATTTTTTTTGTAATAGAAGTAATTTAACTTGCAGAGTTGCAGATCACAATGTATTATATTTACATTATTGTTGTGAATTTGTATTTTAATTTAAATTATTGTTGTTGTAATTATGTAATGTGTTAATTAAAATAGACCTAATTTGTTAATGTTATGCAGGTTGTTGTTTTGTTATATGTCCATCTAGAGAGGAAGCAGACAAGGCTGTTGATGCGTGTCACAATAAGAAAACTTTGCCTGGGGTAAATATTATTTTTTGTTCTTATTTTTTTTTTAATATTTTTTTTCAGATCTTTTGATTAGTCTGTGTTATGTGTAATAGTTAAATAGTTAATTGTGACATTGTGAAGATTTTGAAAATTTGATAATAACAATGTTGACATGTTGTGCTTGTCAAAAAATTTGAATTTGTCTATGGTTTGAAATGCTTTTAGTTGGTTGAGGTAGTTTTAGGCATTCATTAATAAGAATTAAGATGTTCAATAACAATGTGCCACATCAGCTTTCGGTTGAGTTAACTACTTGTGCCAGATTAGTTAAGGCTTAGCTTTACACATTTGCGCATATGATTAGGTTATCAAATATCATAGATAATGAGAGGCCAATAAATCTCTAATGATTAGGTTATCAAATATCAAATATCGTATTGACTTTTGACTTTTGATTTTGCTATTGAATGGTATAACAATATTTGATTTGTGTTTGTGAATCAGGCATCTTGTCCATTACAAGTGAAATACGCAGATGGCGAGTTGGAAAGACTAGGTTTGGCATGCTATTTTTATTGTATTGGTCAAAGCGGTTCGGGTTGGGTTGATCCAAAACATTTTTTGCCCTTAATTAGTTGCATAAACTGATTTAGGAAGCTATTTGTATTTATACTACACTTTGACCTTTTAGACCCTTCACCATAGTTTCGCTTTTGACTAAGTTTTATTTTGGATTATTTGACTTATTCGAAGAAAAATCGACTAGTTATTAAGTGA
Source organism: Rutidosis leptorrhynchoides (assembly GCF_046630445.1). Lineage (NCBI taxonomy): Eukaryota > Viridiplantae > Streptophyta > Magnoliopsida > Asterales > Asteraceae > Rutidosis > Rutidosis leptorrhynchoides. The sequence continues at coordinate 76,943,664 of NC_092343.1, read as the reverse complement.
TTGGGTCATATTGTCACTAGTAATTATATGATCGTTCAATTTTCTTAGTCTGATTAGCCATTTATCTTCTCATTGTTTATTCAAGAACACAAGATTTTTATTGGTATGCTTCCTAAGAACGTTTCTGAAGGTGAAGTTTCGTCATTGTTTTCTCAATATGGAACCTTAAAGGACCTACAAATTTTGAGAGGTTCTCAACAGACAAGCAAAGGTGCCGTGTGTGTGTGTGTGTGTGTGTGTGTATATATATATATATATATATATATATATATATATATATATATATATATATATATATATATATATATATATATATATATATATATATATATAGGGGCAGGATCAATGGGGAAGTAACCAATCGGGGGGAAACGGGGGGAAGCAAAATTTTTTTATTTTTTTTTTTCGTTTTTTTGGAATTTTTTTTTTCCGGCATCAAGATCACACGAAAATATGAACATTTAGAAGAGACACTTCGTGATGAATGTTATTATTTAGGCGGGAAAACGATCGACAAAAATAACATTCAAGATAATATTGTTCGTGAAGAATATGAACTTTTTTTTTCATGTTTTGTGAAGTAAAATTTAGCTCGATTTAGAGTTTAGGGTTTAGGGTTTGGTGTTTTGGGTTTATTCCATAAACCCAAAACACCAAACCCTAAACCCTAAACTCTAAACCGTTCGTGTTAAAAACTCAATCTAAATCCTAAATCTAAACCCTAAACCCTAAATTTCTAAACCCTAATATCTAAACCCTATAAACCCTAATATCTAAACCCCAATAGCTAAAACCTCAACATACGCTCGAAAAACACGATAATTGTTATATATTACTTCTTCGAGCGTTTTCCCGCCAAAATAAAAACATTTATCACAAAGTATCTCTACTAAATGTTCATATTTTCATCCCATCTATAATGTTCGTGAACAAAGTTTTTTCAAAAAACGAAAAAAAAAAAGTTTTTGCTTCCCCCCGCTTCCCCCCGATTGGTTACATCCCTCTTGATCCTACCACTATATATATATATATATATATATATATATATATATATATATATATATATATATATATATATATATATATATATATATATATATATTCGTAAATCTAGTTCTTGTTGGTTATTTAACAGCTAATAACTACATGTTGAGTTTTTTTTTTTTTAATGTTTTATTCACCACGGTGACAGGTTGCGCTTTTGTGAAGTATGAGACAAAAGAGCAAGCGGTTGCAGCTATCGAGGACCTTAATGGGAAACACAAAATGGAGGTTGTGTACGATATTCACTTTATAAATAAGCTCGTTCAATGGGCAAAATAGTCTTTTGTTGTTAACTTTGTGATTATTTTTTTATTAGGGTTCGACTGTCCCTTTGGTGGTCAAATGGGCAGACACCGAAAAGGAAAGGATAGCTAGAAAGGCTCAAAAGGCACATTCGTTAGCAAGTGCGGACCCCACACAACATCCGTCTTTATTTGGAGCTTTGGCAATGGGTTACATGTCACCGTATAATGGTTACGGATATCAGGTTCGTTTCATCGTATGCTTTGCGTTTTGTTCGTAATATATGTTCAAATTCCAAATTAGATTTTGCTAATGCGGGCCTTAGGACCGTCGTTAATACGCTTAAAACACTTGTACTTTTAGGTAACATCCACCGTAAAGTTAATAACCAGTTACTATGTACAAGTGTTTTTAGCGTGTCAACGACAACACTAAAGGCTGTCATTAACAAAATCATAAAAATTATACTTGATAATATGAGTGTTTCTCCTTTTTCGTCTAGTAAAAGTTCTTTTTGTGTGTAGGCTGCGGGAAGTTACGGGCTCATGCCGTATCGGCTACCCCCAGGTCAAAGTCAACCTTCGTACCCTAGTTTGATTCCGCATGCAAACCAAGGAAATCTTCTACGTGGTGGGACCCCAAGAAACTACCCAGTGCCACCTGGCGGGTATTTAGGTTCTGCGTATCCATCTGTTCCCAGAACTCAGTATCCTGTGACATACGCAGGAGGAATGATGAGCGGGCCCCCTAGTCCTGTACCACCACCGCTTGCAAATAATCTAGCTGCAACGTCTTCGAGTGGTGGTTCAAGTCCTGGAGACCAGGTTGAAGGTTAAAAATCCTAACGCAGTCAACTTTTCGTCGTGTTCCGTGTGTGTTTTGTGTAACATGAAATATGCGAAAATGAAGGGGTTGCTAATGGGTCAACATGGGTGGTATTTGATACGAGTCGAAGTAGACATTTCGAATATTTTGTGAATTTAGATACAAAAATATCTTTTTTTTAACAATAACTAAAGTTTGGATTATATGACTGGATGTTTTTTGTTCCAAAAATGAGAAGAATTTTCGACCCGTTTGGCCCAGTTTTCATTTTGACAACTTATAGTACCTGTTTGACTTGTTAAAATATGTAATAAGGTTGAAACTGTCAACACTAGTTGACATCTTTTTTTATATCTTTTTCTTGTATGCATAAATAGTTTGTTTTTTCGTACAGGTCCACCTGGTGCGAATCTGTTTATTTACCATATTCCTCAAGAATTTGGTGATGAAGAGCTTGCAAATGCCTTCAAGGACTTCGGACGGGTCTTGAGTGCTAAAGTCTTCGTTGACAAAGTAACCGGTGTCAGCAAATGCTTTGGTATGGACCCCACTTTCGTAGTAACTAAAACTAGCAACATGGGCAGATCGGGAATGGTTTCGGGTTGTAATGGTGATATTTAATATGGGTCAAAACTGGCCTGACCGTTTTAACATGATCATAACTTTGGGCGACTTTAACTCCTTTGTCCTGTTCGGTCCAATTTGACCAATTTTTATATTTGTACCTTCTTAGGTGACCCGTTTGAGATAAATCACAGCCCAAATCGATCCATTCAATATTCGCTTCTAATTAAATCTATGTTTTGCAGGCTTTGTTAGTTATGATTCATCAACTGCTGCTGAATCTGCAATTAACATGATGAATGGATACCAGTTAAGCGGTAAAAAGTTGAAGGTTCAACTTAAAAGAGACAACAGACAGAACAAATCTCAATAGTAATCGAGTTTACATACAATCTAAAACGGCGGCTTCGAGCTAGCAATTGACCATACAGACTATTTCATTCTACGTGTCACGAGCACATAGGATTCGAACCTCTGACACTTGTAATACTCGGTTAATTATGCGTCATTGTAATATGTAATTGTGCAACGATTTTTTCTTTCTACAACACCGTTCATAATGTAGTTTTAATTTTACATTTATATTCAAGAAATATTCTTAACTTTTAATTTTTATATCTAGTTTTTGTCGTATTTTCTATCAACCATCACAAGATGACCTAGTGGTTCATTACATTATCACAAATAATCTCAATATCAAACCTCATTAGCACTTAGCGGTACATCTTGAGGTGACCATGGAATAAGTCGGAATTGGTCATGTGATAACTGATTAGACCGCGTACACCTGAGTGAAATACATGCATTCCCTAAGTAACATGAACAAGAAAAAACTTCATCATTTTGTTGTCATGTTTTTCATTACAAAGATGTGATTATAAAAGGTTCCACTTTGATGATTGTCTTCTTGTTATGATATTATAAATGATTTAGGAAGCCTGCACGTTGCGGAGGCAGGTAATATATTTTTTTTCTAAGAAAAATAAGAAAAAGACAAAATAGCTGGCATCAGTAAATGGCTATTGTTTACTTCCGTTTATGTTTTAGTATAGATGTTGATGTTAATGTTAATGTTAATGTTAATAACATTAATGCTTATTCACATGTCTAGTTATTTCTTTATGTGTGGGTACTTTATTACCCATTTATCTTGGATTTATCATACATGTGAGCACATGAGAAAGTAATTTTTGAACCTTTCAAGTTTCAAGTCATAGTAAAAGTAGATAAATTAAAGCATATAAATGAGTATTTAAGCAATTGCTGTCTTAACATAGAAACAATAGGCACATGATATATTTAAGACACAATAGATTTGTCTTTCTCATGAAGTCAAAATGGAAAAAATTGAGAAAATGAGGAAAAAACAATGGATGGATAAGCTCCAAATAATTAGTGTTCTTTGTTAATTACAGTGTTTATCAATCAAAATGCAAAAGTTTATGCAGAAGTTTAATAGATCTATAAAGTGTAAACTCTATATAATCTCTGTTGTTGTATGATCCTCGAGGGCCATTTTTTTTTTTTTTTTTAAAAGCAGTAGTATATTATTCTCATTGATAAAACTCACTGTACAATGTTCATAATTACACACATATGTTTAGTACATCGCAACAGAATAGGAAATGGAGATATACCAAGTGTTGGAGCTGACAAGGTGTCCTCAACCAACAATTCGCATATACACCTTACATCCTAACTTAACATAAACTAATCGGATTGTGAATCCAACTATGCCAGTCGATGGTTTTATCCTTGCACCTCTTCGCAATCCACTCAAAGCTTTTTACTTGAATATCGTTTAAGGCAACCGGTACGTTCCAACATCTGTTCGAAAAAACCTTTTGATTACGGTTTTTCCAAATTAGATAGCAACATGACCATATTACCGCTTGCCAAATCTTTTTGCTCACTAATGAATTCGAAGGTCCCGTGTCCCTGAAGAAGTCCTCCACGTTTGCGAAGTTAAAACCGCCACGACCCCACCAATCAAAGACTTTGTTCCAAACATCGTATGCATGCTTGCACAAAATTAAGGAGTGATCCACCGACTCGATATCGTTGTCACAAAGCGGACACCGGACCGAGTGAAGGTCAATCCCTCCTTTGTCCAATTCGGTCATGACCGGAAGTCGTTTTCTCCTTACCCTCCACATAAATACTTCGATCTTTTTTGGAACCAAAGCATTACGCATAGTTTCCCAACTTGTGTTACCTCGAACAAGTAGCTTAGAGTTGATAATATCCGTTAGTGATTTTGTTGTGAAGATCCCATTTGTACTCCCTTTCCACGACCAATGATCTTGAATTTGAGGGTTGATTGTCGCATTTGCAAGTAGCTCGTTTAACCTTTGTAACTCGCCATTGGCACGTCCGGAAGGGGGGCGTACCCATGACCAATTACCCATGCACTTTGTCCAGTCCCATATAGTTCGGTTTTTAACCGTAGCACCCATATCATTTTCTAACCTTGACAACCTTTTGAACCTATTCTTGAAAGAATCTTCACCAAGCCAAGTGTCATTCCAAAAGGAGGTTGAAGCTCCATCCCCTATAACTTTCACAAAAAGATTTCTAAAAGGAATGTTAGCTTTCTTGAAAGCTTGGTTTGATTCTTTTAAGGTAAGTAACGTGTAATGAAATAACATGTATAGGTTTTGTGTTGATTTGCATTACAATAAGATTCTTTACTTTAATCATTACGTTGCAGATGAGAATAAAAGGGATATATTTGGATTGGTATGTACGGTTGAACATCAAAATTTATCCACTAAAATTATTGATTTTGCAAGAGAAAATTTGACATTGTAAGGTAACTTATAATGATGCTTTGATAAGCAACATATAATATATTGGATCTATGGTCATGATTGGTCAGATTGAAGCTAATGTCGTTGCACTTCAAGGACTCTACCCAGGTGCGAGTGATGAAAGACAGTTGGAAGATTACGGACTCTACTCAAGTGCGAGTGATGAAAGACAATTGGAAGATTACGTAAAGCTTAATGTAATTTGTTGTGTTCTTTGGAAAGTAATTTGTGTATTTGGTTTCAGGAGTCTTACGGTTCTTGGTTGTTAGTTTGGGTGTATGTTGCCTTTACTATTTTTGTTCTCGTTGTAAATATTCTTTATATCATCAATATATTTATCGAATGAATACCTTTTATTTAAAAGAAGTTATAAATAAGGTGTTATGAAATTTCATTGTTGATTAGTTTGATCAACGATCAGTGACCCAATAATTTGTTGGTTAAAAAACTTGAATTATATATATATATATATATATATATATATATATATATATATATATATATATATATATATATATAGTGGACCAATCCATTGATAAGCACTAAATGGGGTACAAGCTGGATAAGTGAATATGGGCCTCACATTTCATGATTTCTAATAAAAAGTCTGATTTTATAGTTAAAAACGCGGAGGGGTATAATCGTCATTCATGTATACAAATTGATTTAGGGCTGGATTAGATCATTCTTCAGCCTGTCTCACAATTCGTATAACCCTAACTGCAGATAGCAACAACCACCCCATACAATACCAATTCCATTGTTTGCGTAATGCTATGGATATCTTGAATGACCTCCGATCAATCGCCGGTCGAATTTTGAACCGTAACACCTTCGATTCATCCTCAATTTCATGTAAACCGGTTATCGAATCCGGTCGTAGAGACCCCATAACTCGCGTTCTAACCGGTTTCGAAAAGTTCTCCGTCGATTCTGCTTGTAATGATTCTCTTAAAGGTGATTTTTACATGATTTCGTTAACTAATCTTGTCACTGACTTGTAATTGCTAGGATTTGCAGATACGATAGCTTACGATTCCGTTTCACTGTAGAAATTGATGTATATTGTGTATATGTATTTAATTGTTTTTATATAAGTAAAATTAATTAATCATATAATTTGTTGTATGCACTTATTACATGGTTATTCATCTAGTTAGATATCGTTGGCTAAAGGAAGAAGATTAATTTGATTAATTCAGATTTATTCATGTTTTATACATATATTAACCACATGTGTTATCATCTACGTATGAACACATACACTTATATTCTTTTTTTAACTCGTACACATCTATTTTAATGGATCTGAATATGTCAAAGGTTTAGTTATTGATTTGTATGTGTTGTTTGTAGTTATTGCTACAATGTTCGTTCAAGAGCATGCCGGTAATGAGAAGTCGTTTGTGTGGCATGCTGTTGATTTTTTTGATGGTGAACTTAAGGATGAACTATTTTGCATCAGGTTTGCTTCGTTAGTGATAGGTTTAAGTCTTTTTTTATAATATATGTTGATGTGGTTTGACAAAGTGATGATCGGAAAGTGTTACTGGAACGATTTAGAGCAAATTTTGTGTCGGAATCACACACTAAAACGGTTTCCTTTGAGAATTCAAATTGATGAAGTTCATGCTCCTTTACAATTCATGTGTATATTTGATGTGGTTTGTTATTTATTTGAAAGTGTTGTGTGGGGATTTGTGTTTAATTCTGATTTTTTATTTTTAAATAAATTTAGGAGGAGAAGATTGTTGTGATTGTTGGTACAGTTACAGATGATGTTCGTGTGCCTGAGATTCCATGCAATGAAGGCTACTGCGTTAAGGTTTACTGAGACTGCTAGGGCAAAGATTGAGAAGGCTGGTGGAGAATGGTTGACTTTTGATCAATTGGCTCTTGGAGCTCCTCTTGGACAGAACACGGTATGAGTTTTATTATTTTATTCTAAATTCTAAATGTTTTATGCAGATATTGATGATGTCTACTTTTAAATATTTTTGTATCAATTTGATTTATTGATTGTGTGTGATGAAATGCCATTTCAATTCCCTTGTTTGAGAAAAATTATATGACTTATGTGGAATTTGCCCAACCTTTGTTAATATTTGTGCTGATTATGTTTGTTAATATTTCTTTTAAGTTGAACTCCACAAACTCTTTTGCTTGGACTAACAGATTGATAAAGTATGCATGTTGAATTTTGAAAGTTGGATCGTTGTAAGAATAGATGGCTTTCATTTCCACATGTAAAAGAGTATGCTTATTAAGTTATTTATTTATTTAATTGAATGATTATTGCTATTCAAGTGATACTACTTATTGCTTCTTTTTTTTTATACTGCTTGTTTCTGTTACAACTGTTTTAGTAGTTTAGATTTATATTATCTGTGATGACCCGGAAATTTCTGACCAAATTTAAATTTAATCTTTGTATGATTAACATTTCCGACACGATAAGCAAAGTCCGTAAAACTGAATCTCAAAATTTTTGAACTACTTTTATATATTTAAATACCCTTCGGTTGTTTTCGACGATTCGCGAACAATTATATGTAAATAGATACATATATACTATAACTTGAAAAGGTAACAATGTATTAATTGTTTGATACCGTACATTAAACTTATTGGTTTAAATATCTATTTGAATATATACGATAAGTTGAAATATTTATTATTAAAATTTATTTATAAATAACTTCCAATGTGTATTTAAAAACTGATTTATGTATATTAAAAAGATATATACATATATATAATTTCAAGTTATTTAGTAAACGATAGTAACATTCGTTTATTGATTCGATTGATATTTAGATAAGTTAACTAAAGCGTTTAAGATGAACAAGTAAAACACTAATTTGCTACAGTATTTTCAAATTGCTACAGTACCCAAAATGCTACAGTGTTTTCGAAAATCACTATTTGTTACAGTGAATTGCTACAGTAAAAATTGACTTTGCTACAGTAAAACACTATTTTAAAATGTATTTTTACAAATATCGAGACAATGATTTATAGAAGTAAATGACCAAAACACTCAAATGTATAAGTTATATTTCGAGTGATATAATTTAGGGATAATTTAAGGCTATATTTTGACTAAGGTACGTGTCCCAAAATGTAATGTACAAGTTTTCTCAGCGTACGAAAGGACATTCGAAAAACCGGAACCGAGACATAAGTCGAGTGATGACGTACGACTTATCGGAGCAAAAGTTACAAGTCCACTAAGCACGGAAATAAAATATAATATATAATTAATTAATTTAAATTATATATATTATATATATTATATTATTATTAAATTATGTCGACAAACAAAAAGTTAAAACTTTGTGACCAGGTACAGCTGACCATGCGATCGCATGGCCATATCAAATGAAACTCATGCGATCGCATGACAATGGATTCCAGATTACATCTATAAATTAATTGATTTCTGCTCTTTGATCTTATTTATTTTCATATACTCCGTAAACATTTAATTATTTATATTATTATTATTATTATTATTATTATTATTATTATTATTATTATTATTATTATTATTATTATTATTATTATTATTATTATTATTATTATTATGATTAATATTATTATTAATCTTAATATTATTAGTAATATTATTATTAATTAGTATTATACATAAAATACTACGACGAGGTCATGAGCGTGTCACTTTCAAAATGGTTTTCAAGTGGGATAGAGCTAAGGAAATTATGGGTTATTGCCAAGGAGATTATGGGTAATGTTCGGGGGTATATTTGTGAATCAAACCTAGTGTTTATCATCTCCGTTGCGTCTACGTACTTTCCTACAATATTGAATCTCAATATTGATACGTTGAGATCTACGATTATTTGATATTTCGAGTTTCGGTCACATTACGAAGAACAACTTTATGTGCTGCTAAGGTGAGTTTCATTTGCTCCCTTTTTAATTGCTTTTGCAATCTATATTTTTGGGCTGAGAATACATGCACTTTATTTTAAACGCAATGGATACAAGTACATACTAAATTCTACACCGAGTTTGAACCAAAAATCCCTTAGCTTTGGTAACTAGTAACTGCCAGTTATAAGAACTGGTGGGTGCAAGTAGTAGTGTATGGATCTATAGTGCTTGACATCCCCGTCTGTTCCAGGTATAGAAACCCTAGCCTGAACTATAAAACATACGTATACTATTTAAGTTTAGTACACGTTGTATTGCGTGTATTGTACATGTTGGTTGCATGTATGTTAAAACAGGGGTACTTATTATAACGTTAAAGCTTAGTTACCAGGGTGCTCAATCTTGTAGAATATTTGATAAACGTTTTTGGATGAAACAACTGAAATCTTGTGATCCACCTTTATATACAGATTATGCGAAACACTAAAATTATGAACTCACCAACCTTTGTGTTGACACTTGTTAGCATGTTTATTCTCAGGTTCCCTAGAAGTCTTCCGCTGTTTGCTTATATGTTAGACAAGCTATGTGCATGGAGTCATACATGGCATATTTTTCAAGAAAACGTTGCATTCACCAAATCATCACCATGTATCTTATTTTGACTGCATTGTCAACGGAAGTACTATTGTAAACTATTATTTACAGTGATTGTCTATATGTAAAAATCATCAGATGTTGAAAACCTTTGATTTAAATATTCATTTATGGTGTGCCTTTTCAAAAGAATGCAATGTTTACAAAACGTATCATATAGAGGTCAAATACCTCGCAATGAAATCAATGAATGACGTATTGTCCATATGGATTTGGAGCGATCGTCACATTATCATTTACTTCATGCAGTCTAGTATATAAGGTACTGATTATGTACCCATGATAACAGCTGTGTTTCTGTCTACAATGAGTCCTGAGATTTTGATGTGGCCAAATGGGCGGGTCGGATGGCTTGGGTAGCTGAATGATAATAATCGTGATGAATGATAATAATCGTGATGAATGATTAACTTATCATTAATGAAAAACGAGTGATGAATGATAAATTAATCATTCATCACTCGTTTGATGAATGATAAATTAATCATTCATCACGATTATTATCATACATTTTGATGAATGATAACAGTTTTTTATGAATGATAACTATTGGATGAATTATAGTTATTTTTTAATTATTTTTTCTTTTCAACTACAGTCAAACTTGTTTGCTTGTTTTACAATAAATCTATTGCAAAGAATCGAAGCAAAAAATGCAGTGAATCTTCAATTAGAAGAAGAAAATCCTGATGATGTTGTGAAGGAGCCTGATGAAGATCAATCTTTGAATCAAGTTATGTTGATGAATGTTAACATTTTATCTGATGAATGTTATCATTTGTATGGTGATTAATATTTAGTTCTTGTTTATGGTCTATGTTATGTTATGTACTTGTTTATAATCATGTTGATGAATCATAACTGTAATCACGAGTTTCTATCATTCATCAGATATTTATTGTTATCATTCGTCGGATTTTTTTTTTTTTTTATCATTCAGCAGTTTGCTTTTCACATGAATGGATTAAAGTGTAAGATCAGAGAGTTTTGATGGGGTTGCAAAATGAGTAAGAAACCAGAAACATAATTTAGAATCTGAAAAAAGAACATATATTCATGTGTACAAAAAATAACATCATTTAATAAATAACTAATCTAACATAGATTAAATTACTTACACCCTATTAGATGGATGACAAAATTGCACTTGATGTACGAGTACAAGTCCGCATTCCCTAGATAGTTATGTGTCTAAAAAGTTGCATCGGTAAACTCACGCGGTGATTCTCCCTACCGGATTTATTATAAAAACATCCACCAGAAAAGTGATGAATTATATCCGATGAATGGTAAAAATACACGATAGTTATAAAAATAAATGATGAATGATAAGAATACCCGACAGATGATAAAAGATATAAATACCAATGAATGATAAAAAAAAATGGGTAAATGATAAAAAAAGAATATGATGATTGTTAAAAAAACGGGTGAATGATAATTAAAAAAAAAAAAAACTGATGAATGATAAAAAAGAATATGATGAATGATAAGAAAAACTGATGAATGATAAAAAAAAATGATGAATGATAAAAATAATAATGAAAACTATTATAATTATATTTATATTTCGAATGACTTTATAGCATTCGATATACAATTGGGAAAAAATATATTAAATAATATTATTCGCCTATTGAGTTTTATGATGAATGTATGCATTATACGATTTTTAAGCTCTATCTTTTATGATGAATGTTATGATGAATAAAATGATGTATTAGAAAACTATATAGTCGACCAATGATAACAACTACTAAAGTTTAAATATAACAATGACTAAAATTTTGATGAATGATAAAAAAAATCGGATGAATGATAAACAAAATCTAATGAATGAGTAACTATAACTATTATGATCATATATATATATATATATTTTAATACTTTTATAAATCACAAAATATGTTTGGAATTGTCGAGACACTCCAGATAAAATAATCCGATCCGATAAATGAATATAAGATGATTAATATCCGATGAATAATAAAAAAAAGCTGATAAATGAAACAAAAATAAAAGTATATATATATACAATGAATGAGAAGATAATATTCACACATCAAAACCAAACCATCAATTCGGTATTTGAAAAACATTCATCCTTATAACAGCAAGAAACTTGTCTACTGATATCGAGCTCTTAAAATAAAACCATATATTCACAAAGTAATTAGCATTGAATTGAACTATAATGAGTACATAAGAGTAGTTATAAGTAGCTTATTAAGTAAACTTAAACCAAAATAGCTTAAATAAAAACATACAAGTTACAAAGATGCAACAGTTTCTTCTTGTGCAACTTTATAATAAGAACTCGTCGTATTAATACCGAGTGCAGCTCTAAACAGTGATGCTCTTGACGATTTCAATATCCTAACTTCAACATAATCACCAACTTTTGGAATCCTATAACCATCACTATCCACCTAATCGGGAACCGGTAAGTTACTGAAAATTACCCTATAGCCTCTATCGCTCTTTTCTATGAGCTCGGTTTCAGGAACTCCTTTATTCGGTCCTTTAACTAAAACAAGTTGAATACTGCCGATTTGGGAGTCAATACACGGGCCCATACTCTAGGGTGGATTGTTTTACAGAAAGGGCGAATCTCCTTGCTCAAAGTTGCTGAAAACATCGTTACTTTTATATCAACGATGAAAACATACTTAATACTATATACCACAACCTACATATTTCAAACAACATGTGAGCTTCAAGTGGGGGGAGATTATACTAACCTTGACTTTGTCCCACTTCGTGTCAGGTGTAATCCTACTTTTTAATATATTTATGTCTTGATGAAATTCACCATCAACTGCAAGTTAAAACAAAAAATTACATCATTTAACAAATAACTAATCTAACAGAGATGAAATTAATTACCCTCTGTAGGATGGATGACAAAATTGCACTTGATGTATGAGTATAAGCCCGCATGCCCTAGATAGTTATGTGTCTGAAAATTTGAATCGGTAAACTCACGTGGTGATTACTGTTACCAGATTTGTTATAAAACATCCACTAGAAAAGTGATGAATTATATCCGATGAGTGGTAAAAATATCCGACAGATTATAAAAATAAATGATGAATGATAAGAATAGCCAACTAAATGATAAAAGATAAAATACCGATGAATTATAAAATACCTGGTAAATGATAAAAAAAAAATATGATGAATGATAGAAAAAACTGATGAATGACAAAAAAAAAAGCTGATGAATGATAAAAAAGAATATGATGAACGATAAAAAAACTGATGAATGATATAAAAAAACTGATGAATGATAAAAAAAACTGAAGAATGATAAAACAAAAACTGATGAATGATAAAACTGTAGATATCCATTGTTGGGTTTTCCAGATTTTGAGAATGATAAAAAGTCATCCCTCGAAATCTGATCGGCTGTTAGCTTCAACTTGTACATCTTGAAATGAATACTGTAGGTGCCTAAAATATCTAAAAATACCTTGATTAGCAATTTCTCGTTATAACAATAATAATGAATAGCATTACTTCTAGATAAAATTTAACTAAAAAAATAATAGTAACTTTTTAGGGTTCATGAACTCATGAGCTTTAGTATATATCGTAATAAAATTTAAAATTGCTGAGTAATTATACAAAACAGGCCCTTAAAGGTCAAATCGTAACACAAAGATTGTGCAAAGTGTTCAATATTTAGTTTTAAACCGTTAACTCGAAAATGAATCGAATGATAAATCGATGAATTATAATTTTTTTCGATGAATGATAAATGTTTTTCGATGAATGATAAATGTTTTTCGATGAATGATAAACGTTTTTGGATGAATGATAAATGTTTGATGAATGATAAATGTTTTTCGATGAATGATAAATATTTGATGAATGATAATTATCTGATGAATGATAATTGTCTGATGAATGATAATTATTTTTCGATGAATGATAATTATTTTTCGATGAATGATAAATATTTTTCGATGAATCATAAAATAGAAATATTTCACACAAGCTTAAAATAAAAACTTCAAAATTGTTGTGAAATGAACCATATAACTGACTTTGTTTACTCAATCTCACCCTGTTAATGATGTATTAAATACAACTTCACCAACTTGAGTCCCTGAAGCACCAAATGACTTTGCTCTCCAAATGGATCCATCTTCAAGCACAAGTCTAGCACACGCAACCTTCCACGGAGCTACATTTTATAAAGAAATATATAAATCAAGTTATAAACATGGGAGGTTCTAATTGTTAATTTACAAGCTAATTTACCTTTTTCACTAAAAATGATAAGTACCCTTCACCAATGTACTTAATAGACTAACTAATAATTTGTTCAATTCATTAAACTCAAAGATCAAAATTTTAAGTTTGATCAATGCATCTTGTAACAAACACAATAAACTAATAGGATAAAGAACTTATGCATCATACAACAGAAGATCCACCCATACTCCTTCCATCAAATGGTTGAGGTGAGGTGGCGATTACCAAATTCGTGATAACATGAATCAACAGTTATCATTCATCATTAAGATAATAAGTATCTGCAATAACTTTTTGATCTTTTCGGCTTCAAATTCATCCTAGGCTTTTTTTTTAAAAAAAATAAAAAAAATACAAAATATAATGTGACATTACTCATTCAGGACTTTCATCAAACAGTTGGTGTGCAAATATAAAAACTAAAAGAAAACTAGTAAAAATTCTCAGTTTATGCATAACTTGATGATATTGACAAATTCTATACATGTAGCCATCATAAACACCAAATAAAAAAAACGAAATTAGATGTAATAACACACTCATTAATAAAATTATAAAGCATAAAGTTCATATGAAACTAACCTAGAATCATCGGATGTTTCAGCGTCCCTTCAAATGAAGATCATGTATTGCAAGTGTCTCCAACATGTACAGCGGTGTGTATCGTTCTTTTCTGAAAATGCAATCGGAGATGCAATTGGAGATGTTATCAGTAAAGCATACACTGATGATTTAGTATTAAAATGCGAGACTAAAGATGAAGATAGAAGGTGAGATTGAAGTTGAAGATAGAAGGTGAGATTGAAGGTCCGATTGAAGATGAAGATAGAATGTGAAGCAGGTAGTGATAATTTAAGATTTACCTTCAGCGTTTTATTTTATTAATTTGTGAATTTACGATTTTGCCCCTCCGCTTTTTTGTTTATTAAATGATAGTTTGTGGTCCAAATTTGCTTATCCCGTATGTACTCGTTTTAAACTTAGTCACGGATCGTGCCCCTATATATATATATATAGTCATAATCAAGAGGGAAGCACTTTTTTAGAGGAAGGGGGAAGCAAATTATTTTTTTTATTTTTTCGTTTTTTGAAAAAACTTTGTTCACGAACATTATAGATTAGATGAAAATATGAACATTTAAAAAAGACACTTTGTGATGAATGTCATTATTTTGGCTGGAAAATGCTCGAAGAAAAAAATAAAAACATTCAATGCAATGAATGTTTTGCTGCTGAGTTTATTTGAATCATTTTGTTTTCATCTTGTGTGAAGTGTTTTTCTCGAATTTAGCCCGATTTAGAGTTTAGGGTTTAGGGTTTTCGGTTTTACTCCGTAAACCCTTAACCCAAAACCTAAAACCCTAAACCCTAAACTCTAAACCGTTTGTGTTAAAATATTCAATCTAAACCATAATTTCTAAACCCTAAACCCTAATTTCTAAACCCAAAACCCTAAAAGCTAAACCCTAATTTATAACTCCCTAATTTCTAAACCCTAATTTCTAACCCCTTAAGAAAAACTCAGCAGAAAAACATTCAATGCATTGAATGTTTTTATTTTTTTCTTCGAGCGTTTTCCCGCCAAAATAATGACATTCATCACAAAGTGTCTTTTTTAAATGTTCATATTTTCATCTAATCTATAATGTTCGTGAACAAAGTTTTTTCAAAAAACGAAAAAAAATTACTCCCCTCACTTCCCCCCAAAAAAGTGCTTCTCTCTTGATTAAATCTCTCTCTCTCTCTCTCTCTCTCTCTCTCTCTCTCTATATATATATATATATATATATATATATATATATATATATATATATATATATATATATATATATATATATAGCCAAGGGTTCATTTGAGAACCACTAAAAAATAAAGAACCTTGAGAACTCCTTTTGTACGTAAAATCATAAGGCTATTTAAGTAATTCTAACATTAATTTCGATTTTAATAAATTAAAAAAAAGTAGTAACTTCCCATGTTAAACTTAACCAACATGTAGCAGTTAATATTATTCCATGATTTTAGCCATACTCGTTCTTCTTCACTCTGACATTTTCCAATTCATTTCTTCATTCTTCAATTTTTTAAAATATCAATAGCAAATGTCCATGACTTTCTTCCATATTTAACCAATCGATTATCCAACTATATTCTTCCGATCATCATCATCTTTTAATATATAACTGATCTATATTAGACTTTCGTATTCGTAAAATGGATTTAAACAACAATCTTTAGTTAGTCGAGATTTATTTTCACTATGTTCATAAATCGTAAACGTTCATATGTACATAAATCTTAAACGTTCTAATGTTCATAAATCGCAAACATTCATAAGCTGTAAACGTTCATGTGTTCATCCATCACAATACTATATTCATAAAACGTAAAACTTGTAAACATTCATAAGCCGTAAACGTTCATATGTTCAGACATCATAATACTATATTCAGAAATCGTAAAACTTGCGATTGTGCACTAATATGTACATATCGTGATTTTCACTATTTTATAAATTTTAAATGTCCGTATGTTCAAAAATCGTAAAAGTTCATATGTTCATAATTCGTAAATGTTCATATGTTCATAAATCGTAAACATTCATATATTCATAAATCGCAAACATTCATAAATCGCAAAAGTGCATATGTTCAGACATCCTAATCCTATGTTCATATGTTCACACATCGTAAACCTATGTTCATATGTTATGTATTTTCTATAAACATTGTATCTGTATTTTGTTCATAGAATGGAGTGCAAAAAACAGCGGTTTGGGAGATGTCCGAGTACGAATAGCTGAATTAAGATCATTTCCCCCTTCACGCACTTGTTTTACTTGTGCTTGCAACGTATCCTTACAAACTTTAGAACCTGCCAAACCTCCAAAATGAACAACCAATCAAACTCAAGTAATACACACTATAACAAATTATTTCTTTAACAGATGCAATTTACGTACATGCTCATCTATATCAATTGCACCTTATGCTCAAATAAACATTTTTACAATAACTCAAATTAACAGAGTTACAAATACAACATAGTACATCTTTTCAACCAAATACATATAAATCTGAATATGTATAACCTACTACTATGAACCAAATCGTCATTATGTCATTACCTATTTTGAAGTGTAAGTTTAAAAGCAACCTGTAACATGCTCAAATTTATAACAATGACGCACAACTTTTACATTTGTTCAGATGTTCATAAGGTCAATGAAGTTAAAAAGAAAAAAATCACAACAAAAAAAAAAACTGTTTATTGAAACATTTGAACAATAGTATCATTTGCACATTTAATCAACTGCACAATAGATCATCAGGTCAATGAAATTAACACACACAAAAAAAAAACAACGTTTTACAGAAATGAACCCTTTTAAATTGTGCAAATCCTTTTCATTGAATTCAATTAAAAAAACGTAGTTCACATATTAACAAAATACATGCCTAATTTCGGTTTCCTTTCAACATGTGATTTCTTCTTATCAACGATGTATTCAAATCTCCAATTAACAATGCGTATTTCGGCTCCGAGAAACTAACACATAAGATTAGATGATATATTGCAGATAATAATAAATAAATAATCCATACGGTTTGATGTTTTGCAGTGATTAGTATGAATCCCCACAAATTTAGGGATTTTTGAAGTCATATTAACAATTATCTCTTTTCCACCCAAAATTCTCGCCAACTTCCCGACTTTTTAAATGTGTAGTTTGACGAATGTAACCTTTTTAGTTTCTAGGCTTTATTTGTTTTGCAATTATTTACAATCATGCCACTCATTATTGAACCGTTGATCTTTTAAATCTAATGACTAGGATTGATTCTCAAGGTTCTTTATATTTTTTTGGTTCTCAAATGAACCTAACCCTATTAAGGTTTAATGATTTGAATTTAACAAGTAGGATGGTCAGTTGCGTGTTGCGGCGGCCACCCATGTTTTGCGTACGGGAAGTTTTTTGTAGTATATAACTACATATTTTTTCAATAAAATTTTAACTTAATGAGCATAACTTAATCCAAGATAATAATCCTTTTTAACTTTTAACATACCAAACACTTCTCATAATGGTAGACAAAACGTATAACAATTTGTGATCTTTTTACTTATGATATGTATTAAATTAATTAAATAAAAGTATGATATCAAGTGCGTAAAGAAATAAAATAAATGTTTAGAAAACATTGTAAAAAAATGTTGATGAAAGAATAATAAAATAAAATAGTTGAAGGTTTTAAAATAAAATTAGATAAAACTGTAGGAGGATTTAAATTTAAAAAAATGGTAAGGGGCGAAAAAACCTAAATTGCAGGAAGCTAAAGTCGGATAAAACATTTTGAAGGGTTAAAAGTGAAATTTCTAGAAATTAATATAAAAAACTAGATTCGAAAGTGAATAGTAAATCCGAAGCTGGACGGACAATGAGAGGCTGTCACGTCACCCCAAGCCTACATCCAAGGCTTTTAGAATTGTTAATATATATAGTTTAAATGATTTAAATCTAACTAATACTTGATACATTATACATAATCTCTACTATATAATGTTATTATTATACTATGGTTTAGGCTAGTTGGTCCAAGTTCGATTATGGACTTAAGTACATTGGGGTTTCTAGATTTATTAGGGGTTTATGTAATTTATAAATACCGTATCAATAATAAAGTATTTCTTATAGAGTTTCATTGTTAAACAAGTGGTATCAGAGCGAGGTGGCACAAGTGTAATCATTGTGACATTGGGGGTTAAAACCAAGATGACTGTGGACGTAGCCAGGGAGGTCGGGAATCCGGAATGAGTAAATATGGTGTTTAACAAGTCTAGAATTAAAAGCCACGTTATGTGATATGTACAAGTGCATGAATAAACCGATTAAAGGGTGATTGTTGGAGATAATCTGATAAAAAAACTCAACGTTTCCCTATAAAATAAAAAGAAAAAGATAAAATCACTGATGTTATGCAGTCTTCAGCACACGGTAACGTTCACATTGTTTAAGTTCTAGTATATTGTATGATTATTCATGTAATCAATGACACTCTTCAAACAACACAATAAATATTTTTTGAAGGAAACATGCCTTCGTTGGCAAGTGTTGATGATTGTATTATGAAATGTGCTTAATTTTCTTTATAAAGTCATAGATTTTTTTTTTTTTTTTTTTTTTTTTGGTAAAAGGGTTTCACTCGGTAAATATATTAATATAAACATATTACAATGAAGCACAAATGATTGTAGGACATGCCTTACAACCTCTCAAACAACCAAGCTTCAACTTTACAAGCTAAAGCAACCTCTCAATAGAAAAAACTATTAAGATGTTTTCCAATCCGATTTTAACCTAAGCACAGACACCGATTTCTTCCATTTTAAGGACATTAGCTTCAACCTTACTGTTGAGTAGATGAATATCATGGTTGAGTAGATGAATATCATGGATTTTCTCAACAGATCTTCTTCATTTCTTGAAAATCTCCGATTTCTCTCTTGCCAAATAAAATAGAAAGACGCACTATAAACCAACTTCGTAACAGTAATTCTGGCTAAGTTTCTTGTCGCAAACGGACTCAACAAAAGATAGAAATCTCTCCACCCATTTGCAATAATGGGAAAATCAACATGCTTTGTCACCATCGACCAAACTCGCACAAAAAAAACTACACGAGAAGAAGAGGTGATCGTGTGAATTAGGAACCTGACAACACAGCGGACATAGACGGACATCACCTAGCCGACACTCCCAGTCTTTTAATTTATCTTGGGTTTTCAATCGTTCACCCATGAGCAGCCATAATTTAAAAGTGTGCTTAGGAATACATTGAGAGTACCAAACCACATCAAACCAAGAAACCTGACTCGATCTTGGACGAATAAACTCCCACGCATGCTTCACCGAGAACTCACATAAAATACCATCTGATCTCTTCCATAGAACTGTATTTGACGAATCCGAGAAGTCTGGTGGAGCTAGATTTGACAAGACCGAAAACCTCTAAACCCAGTCATATTAGACGTTGTGATATTGCATAGAGCCACATATTTGGTATATCTTCTCCTAGTAATCCAATGTTTTGACACATTATGATGAGTTTTTAAATGGAAAATGCTTTTTTATTTTTAAAAAAAAACATGATCCATGTTTTTTTTTTGACTTCTCAGATGATTTAACATTGATATTCTCACTCACGATTTTGATAAATCTACTATTATCATGCATTAAGTATTATTATCATACATGTATTCAATAAATAAAAATGTTGAATTTATCGAAATCATGAGTGATTATATCACTAGCTTGTCAAATGACATGAGTTTAATCCCATAAATTGTACTTTATATATGCATAAAAAATGTGCCTACATACAACAAAGTAAAAAAGTAAATAAATTGTGTTCTACAGTTTTATCTTAGAACATGTGTTACACCAAGAAAACACACGGCGTGAATGATGACATGGCATTAAAACACACCCCATTATTTCTGTTACAGTCTGTGAGTTTATGCGTGGGGGAGAATCCAACATCCGAAGTCGCGATCGTGAGTCACATCATTGACCCACTTTTTTTTTCCTTTCTTTTTAATAAAATTATATTTATCTTCTTTTTGCCCATCTACCATTCATATTTTGTCACATCCTCACAACACTTTTCACCTACACTCTCAACCCACACCAACATAACTTCAATTTTTTCAACTCATTCACCCACTTAATAAATAAAAAAACTCTATGTCATTCACTAACTCACACTACCGAGTCTTAAAGAGAAAAAAAAAAAAAAAAGTTGATGAATAATTTTAAGTAATTTAATAATAAAAATTATCATTTCCTTCAATTTGAGAAAATTTCATTTTCTTTCTCTTGTTTTTACATTATTCTTCTTTTTTATTTCTACATATAAATATAAATCTCCTGAAAAGAGTGTAAATGTTGGTTCTACAAAATATTTTTATGAATTTCAAATCTTTTTAACCTTCGTTTATAAAATTCTACTTTCAACGATTACAGGTTGTGATTACGGACGGACGGAGTATGTGATTTCATTTTAACAAACCTAACACTAACATCTACGGAGTATCACAGCAACGTGGTTAAAAGGTTGGGTTGAATAAGTGATTTTGCGTTGATACTCCCTTGAATTGTAGCGAGCATTTTCAAATGATCTGTCAAATAATCGTTAAATTTGTCTATTAATTTCAGTCATGTGTCAAACATGTAAGGGTGTTTTTGTCTTTTTAACTTTTCTTTCATAAACTTCATTTTCATATTCATGTACAATGTACAATGCTTCAATCTTCATTTTCACAAAACCCTTACCAAATTCAAAAGAAAATCAAAATTGAATTATGACACAAAATTAAAATAAATCAAAACCCCAAATTAAATTCAATATAAACCCGAAAACACATGGCACAAAAACCACATGCTTGCTGACTTAGAGATTAAATATGGTCTCTTTTAGATCTTCACTTGCTGGATGCTTTTAAAGAATGGAATGTAAATCACAGTGATTGATTTATACATGTGAGTTCTCAATCCTTTCAGGTCTATCCAAAAACTTGCATTTTTTTTTACTCACGTGCCATCTTTCAGTCTTCAGATGGGAAAAAAAATATGTACTTTTTTATCTCAAACGGTATTGGGTCTAAAGTGAATTTATATCGGGAATATTAAGCATATAATTTGTGTGCCTGGCATAAAGTTTATAATTTGATTTGTTCACTTGATTTATCTTGAAAGCTTTATTTGGGTTTTGTATTACATCATTTGTTGTTCTAAAGTGAATTTATATCGGGAATATTAAGCATATAATTTGTGTGCCTGGCATAAAGTTTATAATTTGATTTGTTCACTTGATTTATCTTGGAAGCTTTATTTGGGTTTTGTATTACATCATTTGTTGTTTTATTGAAGATTTAGAAAAAAAGATTACAAGTGATTAAATTGTTATAATAATAATAATAATATAGATATGGATAGTCAATTTTGGTGTATACATATAGTCAATTTTGGTACACAAAGTATGTATTTTTATATTGAGATTTTAGGCTATAAATACTCATGAATGCAAGCATTAAACTTGCACCATTTCTCACACTTACAAAGTGTTTCTTTCTTTCTCTCCATTATCATCTTTGTTCTTACACTTCATTATTAGTATTCTAAATCAAGAATCAAACCACTAAAGGTAGTTATAAGCCTACTGAATTATAACATCAAGAATCAAACCACTAAAGGTAGTTATAAGCCTACTGAATTATAACACGTTATCAGCACGATAATCTTAATACTAAATATGGTTGGCTCTGCCACCAAAATGATATATGGTCGGTTATACCACCAAAATGATATATGGTCGGTTATACCACCAAAATGATATATGGTCGGTTATACCACCAGAATGATATAGGTCGGTTATACCACCTGAAAAAATATATGGTCGACACTGTCGCCAAATTTTCATTTATGTTTACTAATATTTATATTTTTGTTATATAACATTTATTTATGATTACTTACACATGGTCGACACTGTCACCTACTTATCATTTATGTTATATTAAATTTATGTTTAATGTTTATATACTTATGAATATAAATTGACTCTAATTTATCATGATGTTTGTTTTAATTTTTGATAATAGAAAATGTCGAATCTGGAAAAGCTTAAATTTACTCCTTTAGAATCAACTGGAAACAACTACATGCCATGGGTTATAAAAGTAAAAATGCATCTTAAATCAATGGGCATTCTTGAAACCATAAATGAAAACAACACTTGTTCTGAAAAAGAACAAGCTACGGCATGTTGCTTTATTCATCAACATATTGATGAATGCTTACAAAATAATTATGTGACTGTAGAAGATCCCCATGTTTTATGGGAAGGTCTCAAAAGCAGATTCAATAATCAAAGAGAAATTTTACTTCCAGCTGCAATGGAACAATGGAGAACATTAAGGTTCCAAGACTTTAAGAAAGTAAATGAATACAGCTCAGCTCTGTATAATACATGTTCACAACTTAAATTCTGTGGACATGAAATTAGTGATGCAGACATGATGGAGAAAACTTTCTCCACAATGAATGCTGCAAACATCACAGTGCAAAGAAATTTGAGAATGCTAAAGTTCAAAACATATCCTGAACTTAATTCATATCTCTTAGTTGCAGAGCAAAATGATGAGCTATTAATGAAAAATCAGCAATCCCGTCCTACTGGTACACTTGCAATCCCTGAAGCAAATACTGCAAATAATTATAAACAGGGACAAGGACGCGGGCAAGGTCGTGGTTATAATAACCATCACCATCATCATGCCAAAAGCCATAACTATGGTAGAAACCATCCTTATGGTAATGGTAATGGGCGTGGACGTGGTCGTGGCCGTGGCCGTGGTGGTCAAAGAAATAGTAATCCACGAAAATATAAATATCAACCACAAAACAAGCCCATTAAACAAGATGTTGAAGAAAATTCTTCTAAAAATTCTGAAGAATCTTGCTACAGATGTGGTAGAATGGGCCACTGGGCTAATACTTGCCGAACATCTAAACATCTTGTTAAGATGTATCAGGATTCGCTGAAAGGTAAAGAAAAGGAAGTAAATTTTGTGGATAATATTGATCCAACAGTCACTGAGAAACCATCTGATTTATATGAAGATTTCTTGAATGTTTAAGTTGTGTGTTTTTTGAAAAATAAACGATTTAATATCGTCTGTCTTTGTCATTATGTTTGCTAAATGTTTCAGTACTATCTATTTGCGTTTAAAATATTGTGTAATATTAATGTACTCACTATTTATTTCTTATATATGAAGTTCAATATGAATTTTGCTGGAATACAACATCAATCAAGTGGTGGAGATCTCTGTATAGCAGACAGTGGAACTACACACACTATACTTAAATCCGAGAAATATTTTATTGATCTAAAACCAACGGAAGGAACTATACATACAATATCAGGACCTGCTAACTTGATAAAAGGGATAGGAAAGGCAAATTTCATACTACCAAATGGTACAAAATTTTTAATAAATGATGCCTTATTTTCTCCCAAGTCAAGCAGAAATTTATTGAGTTTCTCCGACATATACCTTAACGGGTATGATTATCAGTCAGTGACAACAGAAAATGAGAAATATTTAAGTATCACTGACAAGAGTCATGTGGTTGAAAAACTGCCAAGACTTAGTTCTGGATTACATTATACACATATAAATGTACCAGAAATACATATGGTAGTTAACGAAAAATATATTGATCCTGGTGTATTCAGTTTATGGCATAACAGATTAGGCCATCCAGGATCAACAATGATGAAAAGGATTATTGAATGTACTCATGGACATCCACTAAAGGATAGAAAAATCCATCATGATACAATGGTTCCATGTACATCTTGCTCTCTTGGAAAATTGATAACTAGACCCTCACCACTTAAGGTTGAGAAAGAATCACCAATGTTTCTTGAAAGAATTCAAGGTGATATATGTGGACCAATTCATCCACCATGTGGACCATTTAGATATTTCATGGTTCTAATAGACGCATCTAGCAGATGGTCTCATGTTTGTCTGTTATCAAGCCGTAATGTGGCATTTGCAAAATTTCTTGCCCAAATTATTAAATTGAGAGCTCATTTTCCTGATTACACCATTAAAAGGGTGAGACTTGATAATGCTGGTGAATTTACATCTCAAGCATTTAATGACTATTGCATGTCTATAGGAATTGTTGTTGAACATTCTGTTGCTCATGTGCATACACAAAATGGTTTAGCCGAGTCATTGATTAAACGTTTACAGTTAATCGCTAGACCATTGATAATGAGAACAAAACTCCCTGTATCTATATGGGGTCATGCAATTTTACATGCTGCTGCATTGATTCGCATCAGACCAAGTGCAAGTCATAAATATTCCCCCCTACAACTTGCTTTTGGTCAAGAGCCAAATATTTCCCATCTTAGAACATTTGGTTGTGCAGTGTATGTTCCAATTGCGACACCACAACGTACAAAAATGGGTCCTCAAAGGAGGTTGGGAATATATGTTGGATATGAAACATCTTCAATATTAAGGTATATTGAACCTATGACAGGTGACGTTTTTACAGCACGTTTTGCTGATTGTCATTTTAATGAAACATTGTTCCCTAGATTAGGGGGAGAAATGAAAAATAAAGAAAATGATGTTTCATGGTGTGAACCTCAATTAAAGTATCTTGATCCTCGCACAAAAGAATGCGAGACAGAAGTTCAAAAGATAATGCATATACAAGAACTTGCAAATCAATTGCCTGATGCATTTACAGATACAAAAACGGTGACAAAATCATATATACCAGCAGTAAATACTCCAGCTCGAATTGAAATTCCAAAAGCTGGCAATAACGTCACTCATGAATCTTTGCCACGTCAGAAACGTGGAAGACCAATCGGTTCAAAGGATAAAAATCCTCGAAAAAGAAAATCAGCTGATAATGAAGTAAAAGAAAGTGTTCAAGAAGAACCACAAATCAGTACTCCTACTGCAGAGGAGATTGATGATGTCAATACAGAAATTGCAATCAATTATGCATATTCAAAAATATTATGGAACCGAAATGAAATGAAAAATCTTGATGAGAAATTTTCATTTAATGTTGCATATGACATCATGAATAATGATGATGATCCAGAACCAACATCTATGGTTGAATGTCAAAATAGACATGATTGGGCTCAATGGAAAGAAGCAATACGAGCTGAATTAGAATCACTCAATAAAAGAAAAGTTTTCGGATCCATCATTCTCACTCCTAAAGATGTGAAACCTGTAGGATACAGATGGATTTTTGTCCGAAAAAGAAATGAGAAAAATGAAGTTACAAGGTATAAAGCTAGACTTGTAGCTCAAGGTTTTTCTCAAAGACCGGGAATTGATTATGAAGAAACTTATTCTCCTGTTATGGATGCAATTACTTTTAGGTACTTAATCAGTCTGGCAGTTTCTAAAAATTTAGAAATGCATCGCATGGATGTTGTGACTGCTTATCTATATGGATCACTTGATAGTGATATATATATGAAGATACCTGAAGGATTTAAGGTACCAGAAGCATCAAATGCAAAACCCAAAGAAATGTATTCGATTAAATTACAAAGATCTTTATATGGGTTAAAACAATCGGGACGTATGTGGTATAACCGATTAAGTGATTACTTGATAAGCAAAGGGTATACAAATAATCTTACTTGCCCTTGTGTTTTCATTAAGAAAACAACATCCGGATATGTGATCATAGCTGTTTATGTTGATGATCTTAACATCATAGGTACAAATAAAGAGATCCATGAAGCCATTCAACTTCTAAAGAAAGAATTTGAAATGAAAGATCTCGGAAAAACCAAGTATTGCCTTGGTTTACAAATTGAGCATATGCCTAATGGTTTACTTGTACATCAAACAACATATACTGAAAAGATTTTGAAACGTTTCAATATGGACAAGGCAAAACCATTAAGTACTCCTATGGTTGTTAGATCACTCAATGTTGAAGCTGATCCATTTCGTCCATGTGAAGATCAAGAAGACATTCTTGGACCAGAAGTACCATATCTTAGTGCAATTGGAGCTCTTATGTATCTTACAAATTGTACAAGACCTGACATTTCTTTTGCAGTTAATTTGTTGGCAAGGTTCAGCTCTGCTCCTACCAAAAGACACTGGAATGGGATCAAACACATATTTCGATACCTTCGAGGAACTACTGATTTAGGATTATTTTATTCTAACGAATCAAAACAAGATTTGGTTGGTTATGCAGATGCAGGTTATTTATCTGATCCACATAAAGCTAAATCTCAAACTGGATATGTATTCCTAAATGGAGGTACTGCAATATCATGGCGTTCTCAAAAACAAACACTTGTTGCTACATCGTCAAATCATGCCGAAGTGATTGCATTACATGAAGCTACTCGAGAATGTTTTTGGTTGAGATCAATGACACAACTCATTACTGATTCTTGTGGACTAGAACGCGATAAAAGTCCAACAACTATCTATGAAGATAATGCAGCTTGCATAGCACAGATGAAAGAAGGGTATATCAAAAGTGACCGAACAAAACACATACCACCTAGATTCTTCTCATACACTCAAAATCTCATTAAGGACAACCAGATTGAAATGAGATATGTGCAATCTAGCAAAAACTCTGCTGATCTTTTCACGAAAGCACTTCCAATTGCTATTTTCAGAACACACGTTCATAACATTGGCATGAGACATGTTCAAATGATGTAACAGCTGAAGCGATGTCTACTTGAGGGGGAGTCAACTCCATGCTGCACTCTTTTTCCCTTAGCTAAAGTTTTTTTTCCCACTGGGTTTTCTTTAGCAAGGTTTTTAACGAGGCAGTAATTTATAGTTGATCTTCAACAAAATAAAATTGCTATCCAAGGGGGAGTGTTATAATAATAATAATAATATAGATATGGATAGTCAATTTTGGTGTATACATATAGTCAATTTTGGTACACAAAGTATGTATTTTTATATTGAGATTTTAGGCTATAAATACTCATGAATGCAAGCATTAAACTTGCACCATTTCTCACACTTACAAAGTGTTTCTTTCTTTCTCTCCATTATCATCTTTGTTCTTACACTTCATTATTAGTATTCTAAATCAAGAATCAAACCACTAAAGGTAGTTATAAGCCTACTGAATTATAACATCAAGAATCAAACCACTAAAGGTAGTTATAAGCCTACTGAATTATAACATAAATGATTTAAGTTGATGGGTTTTGCATTTGTGCGAATTTGGATATAATCAGGGTTTTGATTTTGATTTGATTATGAACGTTGATGGAGGTGGCTAGAGGAAAGAAGATAAGAGGGGTTATAGGGCAAATATCATTACCTGGCAAATGGTGAAATGTCTAAATTACCCTCACATGTATGTCATGTGACAGAATATAAGGATGAAATTTAACAAGCGTTAGAATTTAACGACCGTTAGGCGAAAGGATGATTCACATCAGTGGCGATTCCCGAATGCAAACTTAGTGGGTTCCTGAAAAAAATTTTCAGTATTAATTATATTTAAATGTTATTTTAGTGATTGTTTACTTTTAAAAAACTACAAGTTCATAAAATATATTGGGTCTAAGTAGTTAAATATAGTGGTATTCTATACATTTTAAAGAAAAAACTATAGATTTGAAAAAGATAATGGGTCATCTAGTTAAATTTAATGGTGTCTTATACAACTTACAGGGTATTTTCTACCAATAATTTTTAAACTAGCGGTGTCCCTTAACTTTACGAGATACTATGTAGACTCGGCTACTGATTCACGTTAATGGATAAGCTTTAATTAACTAACCTAATCACATTCATTAAACATGCTTTGGATTTCAATAAAAATAATAAATATCACCTCCCATAACCACTAATCGTATTGCATAATTAATACACCAAAGTGTATTTGATTAACAAGTCCATAAATGTACTCCCAAAGTGTATTTAGGTGACATAGTTTAAGGCATACTTGTACAATATACTGACATGTAACGTGTTAGGTAATATATAGATTTGATTGAAAATACAAATGTTTAGGTTAAGAATTGACTATTGAGCTTACAACGTACATAACATAGCTAAATATTTTGAAATATTAGGTGAAATAAATGTGTGATCATTCATTCATCATCTCTATTATAGTACGATTATTTGAATAATGGGAGTTTGTCACCCGGACACAATGAAGAAGCAGAGCCGGTCCTAATAATTTGGATTCCCTGTGTGAGAATATCAAGATATGCCCTTTAAATTTTAAACGATAAACTTTAAACTATATACCCAACATAGGTTATTCAAAATCACATTTTCGTGCGTTTCTATAAATAAAATAAATAGACCTATTAAACGTAACGTTCTAGCTATATTAATTTTAATAGGTTTATAAAGTTACATTTTGAATATGAATTCACTTGGATGTTATTTTCTTCTTTATTAAACTTAGAATACATCTTGTACATAATCAGAAATCAATAAATACTATAGGTTCAAATTAATCTACTAAGACCTTCTCCAACGCAGGCGTGTTGCACGATTTTTGAAACCAACACGCCACCCAATGAAATGTCCCGTTCTTATTGATTAAAAACGTTCCATATTAATTGATTTCGTTGCGAGGTTTTGACCTCTATATGAGACGTTTTTCAAAGACTGCATTCATTTTAAAACAAACCATAACCTTTATTTCATAAATAAAGGTTTAAAAAACTTTACGTAGATTATCAAATAATGATAATCTAAAATATCCTGTTTACACACGACCATTACATAATGGTTTACAATACAAATATGTTACATCGAAATCAGTTTCTTGAATGCAGTTTTTACACAATATCATACAAACATGGACTCCAAATCTTGTCCTTATTTTAGTATGCAACAGCGGAAGCTCTTAGTATTCACCTGAGAATAAACATGCTTTAAACGTCAACAAAAATGTTGGTGAGTTATAGGTTTAACCTATATATATCAAATCGTAACAATAGACCGAGATAAAAATCATTCATATGGTGAACACCTGGTAATCGACATTAACAAGATGCATATATAAGAATATCCCCATCATTCCGGGACACCCTTCGGATATGATATAAATTTCTAAGTACTAAAGCATCAGGTACTTTGGATGAGGTTTGTTAGGCCCAATAGATCTATCTTTAGGATTCGCGTCAATTAGGGTGTCTATTCCCTAATTCTTAGATTACCAGACTTAATAAAAAGGGGCATATTCGATTTCGATAATTCAACCATAGAATGTAGTTTCACGTACTTGTGTCTATTTTGTAAATCATTTATAAAACCTGCATGTATTCTCATCCCAAAAATATTAGATTTTAAAAGTGGGACTATAACTCACTTTCACAGATTTTTACTTCGTCGGGAAGTAAGACTTGGCCACTGGTTGATTCACGAACCTCAAGTTCCTTGGATAAACCTACTGGAAATAAGAAAAATGGATCTAGCTTCAAAGGATCCTTGGATGGCTTGAAAGTTCTTGAAGCAGAATCATGACACGAAAACAATTTCAAGTAAGATTTCCACTCGAAATAAGATTGTTATAGTTATAGAGATTGAATTAAAGTTTGAATATGATTATTACCTTGTATTAGAAAGATAACCTACTGTAAGTAACAAAGGTTTCTTGATCTTGGATGATTACTTGGAATGGATTTAAAAAACTTGGAAGTAAACTTGCAATCTTGGAAGTATTCTTTGATTTTATGAAACTAAAACTTTTGGAATTTATGAAGAACACTTAGAACTTGAAGATAGAACTTGTGAGAAATCAATTAGATGAAGAAAATGGAAGAATGAAAGTGTTTGTAGGTGTTTTTGGTCGTTGGTGTATGGATTAGATATAAAGGATATGTAATTTTGTTTTCATGTAAATAAGTCATGAATGATTACTCATATTTTTATAATTTTATGAGATATTTCATGCTAGTTGCCAAATGATAGTTCCCAAATGTGTTAGGTGACTCACATGGGCTGCTAAGAGCTGATCATTGGAGTGTATATACCAATAGTACATACATCTAAAAGCTGTGTATTGTACGAGTACGAATACGGGTGCATACGAGTAGAATTGTTGATGAAACTGAACGAGGATGTAATTGTAAGCATTTTTGTTAAGTAGAAGTATTTTGATAAGTGTCTTGAAGTCTTTCAAAAGTGTATGAATACATATTAAAACACTACATGTATATACATTTTAACTGAGTCGTTAAGTCATCGTTAGTCGTTACATGTAAGTGTTGTTTTGAAACCTTTAGGTTAACGATCTTGTTATGTGTTGTTAACCCAATGTTTATAATATCAAATGAGATTTTAAATTATTATATTATCATGATATTATGATGTATAAATATCTCTTAATATGATATATATATATATATATATATATATATATATATATATATGTATATATATATATATATATATATATACATTAAATGTCGTTACAACGATAATCGTTACATATATGTCTCATTTCAAAATCATTAAGTTAGTAGTCTTGTTTTTACATATGTAGTTCATTGTTAATATACTTAATGATATGTTTACTTATCATAATATCATGTTAACTATATATATATATCCATATATATGTCATCATATAGTTTTTTCAAGTTTTAACGTTCGTGAATCACCGGTCAACTTGGGTGGTCAATTGTCTATATGAAACCTATTTCAATTAATCAAGTCTTAACAAGTTTGATTGCTTAACATGTTGGAAACAATTAATCATGTAAATAACAATTTCATTTAATATATATATATATAAACATGGAAAAGTTCGGGTCACTACAGTACCTACCCGTTAAATAAATTTCGTCCCGAAATTTTAAGCAGTTAGAGGTGTTGACGTATCTTCTGGAAATAAATGCGGGTATTTCTTCTTCATCTGATCTTCTCGTTCCCAGGTGAAATTGGGTCCTCTACGAGCATTCCATCGAACCTTAACAATTGGTATCTTGTTTTGCTTAAGTCTTTTAACCTCACGATCCATTATTTCGACGGGTTCTTCGATGAATTGAAGTTTTTCGTTGATTTGGATTTCATCTAATGGAATAGTGAGATCTTCTTTAGCAAAACATTTCTTCAAATTCGAGACGTGGAAAGTGTTATGTACAGCCGCGAGTTGTTGAGGTAATTCAAGTCGGTAAGCTACCGGTCTGACACGATCAATAATCTTGAATGGTCCAATATACCTTGGATTTAATTTTCCTCGTTTACCAAATCGAACAACGCCTTTCCAAGATGCAACTTTAAGCATGACCATATCTCCAATTTCAAATTCTGTATCTTTTCTTTTAATGTCAGCGTAGCTCTTTTGTCGACTTTGGGCGGTTTTCAACCGTTGTTGAATTTGGATGATCTTCTCGGTAGTTTCTTGTATAATCTCCGGACCCGTAATCTGTCTATCCCCCACTTCACTCCAACAAATCGGAGACCTGCACTTTCTACCATAAAGTGCTTCAAACGGCGCCATCTCAATGCTTGAATGGTAGCTGTTGTTGTAGGAAAATTCTGCTAACGGTAGATGTCGATCCCAACTGTTTCCAAAATCAATAACACATGCTCGTAGCATGTCTTCAAGCGTTTGTATTGTCCTTTCGCTCTGCCCATCAGTTTGTGGATGATAGGCAGTACTCATGTCTAGACGAGTTCCTAATGCTTGCTGTAATGTCTGCCAGAATCTTGAAATAAATCTGACATCCCTATCAGAGATAATAGAGATTGGTATTCCATGTCTGGAGACGACTTCCTTCAAATACAGTCGTGCTAACTTCTCCATCTTGTCATCTTCTCTTATTGGCAGGAAGTGTGCTGATTTGGTGAGACGATCAACTATTACCCAAATAGTATCAAAACCACTTGCAGTCCTTGGCAATTTAGTGATGAAATTCATGGTAATGTTTTCCCATTTCCATTCCGGGATTTCGGGTTGTTGAAGTAGACCTGGTGGTTTCTGATGCTCAGCTTTGACCTTAGAACACGTCAAACATTCTCCTACATATTTAGCAACATCGGCTTTCATACCCGGCCACCAAAAATGTTTCTTGAGATCCTTGTACATCTTCCCCGTTCCAAGATGTATTGAGTATCTGGTTTTATGAGCTTCTCTAAGTATCATTTCTCTCATATCTCCAAATTTTGGTACCCAAATCCTTTCAGCCCTATACCGGGTTCCGTCTTCCTGAATATTAAGATGCTTCTCCGATCCTTTGGGTATTTCATCCTTTAAATTTCCCTCTTTTAAAACTCCTTGTTGCGCCTCCTTTATTTGAGTAGTAAGGTTATTGTGAATCATTATATTCATAGATTTTACTCGAATGGGTTATCTGTCCTTCCTGCTCAAGGCGTCGGCTACCACATTTGCCTTCCCCGGGTGGTAACGAATCTCAAAGTCGTAATCATTCAACAATTCAATCCACCTACGCTGCCTCATATTCAGTTGTTTCTGATTAAATATGTGCTGAAGACTTTTGTGGTCGGTATATATAATACTTTTGACCCCATATAAGTAGTGCCTCCCAGTCTTTAATGCAAAAACAACCGCGCCTAATTCCAAATCATGCGTCGTATAATTTTGTTCGTGAATCTTCAATTGTCTAGACGCATAAGCAATCACCTTCGTTCGTTGCATTAATACACAACCGAGACCTTGCTTTGATGCGTCACAATAAATCACAAAATCATCATTCCCTTCAGGCAATGACAATATAGGTGCCGTAGTTAGCTTTTTCTTCAATAACTGAAACGCTTTCTCTTGTTCATCCTTCCATTCAAATTTCTTCCCTTTATGCGTTAATGCAGTCAAGGGTTTTGCTATTCTGGAAAAGTCTTTGATGAACCTTCTGTAGTAACCAGCTAGTCCTAAAAACTGGCGTATGTGTTTCGGAGTTTTCGGGGTTTCCCACCTTTCAACAGTTTCTATCTTTGCCGGATCCACCTTAATACCTTCTTTGTTCACTATGTGACCGAGGAATTGAACTTCTTCCAACCAAAATGCACACTTTGAAAATTTAGCGTACAATTCTTCCTTCCTCAATACTTCTAACACCTTTCTCAAATGTTCACCGTGTTCTTGGTCATTCTTTGAGTAAATAAGTATGTCATCAATAAAAACAATGACAAACTTGTCAAGGTATGGTCCACACACTCGGTTCATAAGGTCCATGAACACAGCTGGTGCATTAGTTAAACCAAACGGCATGACCATAAACTCGTAATGACCGTAACGTGTTTAGAAAGCAGTCTTTGGAATATCATCTTCTTTCACCCGCATTTGATGATACCCGAAACGTAAGTCAATCTTTGAATAAACAGACGAGCCTTGTAGTTGATCAAATAAGTCGTCGATTCTCGGTAGTGGGTAACGGTTCTTGATGGTAAGTTTGTTCAACTCTCGGTAGTCGATACACAACCTGAATGTGCCATCTTTCTTCTTGACAAACAAAACAGGAGCTCCCCACAGTGATGTGCTTGGTCGAATGAAACCACGCTCTAAAAGTTCTTGTAATTGGCTTTGCAGTTCTTTCATCTCGCTGGGTGCGAGTCTGTAAGGAGCACGAGCTATTGGTGCAGCTCCTGGTACAAGATCTATTTGAAATTCAACGGATCGATGTGGAGGTAGTCCCGGTAATTCTTTCGGAAATACATCGAGAAATTCTTTTGCGACAAAAACATCATTGATGCTCTTTTCTTCAGTTTGTACTTTCTCGACATGTGCTAGAACAGCATAGCAACCTTTTCTTATTAGTTTTTGTGCCTTCAAATTACTAATAAGATGTAGCTTCGTGTTGCCCTTTTCTCCGTACACCATTAAGGATTCTCCTTCTTCTCGTACAATGCGAATTATATTTTTATAACATACGATCTCTGCTTTCACCTTCTTCAGCCAGTCCATGCCAACTATTACATCAAAACTCCCTAACTCTACTGGTATCAAATCAATCTTAAATATTTCGCTACCCAGTTTAATTTCTCGATTCCGGCATATATTATCTGCTAAAATTAATTTACCATTTGCTAATTCGAGTAAAAATTTACTATCCAACGACGCCAATGGACAACTTAATTTAGCACAAAAATCTCTACTCATATAGCTTCTATCCGCACCCGAATCAAATAAAACGTAAGCAGATTTATTGTCAATAAGAAACGTACCCATAACAAGCTCCAGGTCTTCATGTGCCTCTACCGCATTAATATTGATAACTCTTCCGCGGCCTTATCCATTCGTGTTCTCCTGGTTCGGGCGATTTCTAATAATGTGGCCCGGTTTTCCACATTTATAACAAACTACATTGGCATAACTTGCTCCGACACTACTTGCTCCGCCATTACTCATTCCGACATCATTTGTTCCTTTTGTTCTGTTAACCCCTGGTCCGTAGACCTCACACTTCGCCGCGCTATGACCATTTCTTTTACACTTGTTGCAAAATTTGGTGCAGAACCCCGAGTGATACTTTTCACACCTTTGGCATAGCTGCTTCTGATTGTTGTTGTTGTTGCGTTTGTTATTGTTGTTGGGATGATTGTTGTAGTAGTAGTTGTTGTTGTTGGTGTTGTTGTTATTGTTGTTGTTGGGCCATTTGTTATAGTTGCGATTGATGTTGCGATTGTTGGGATAATTGTTGCGATTATTGTTGTAATTGCTGTTATTGTTGTATTGGTGATTCTTATCACCGTTTTCCTCCCACTTTCTTTTGACTTGCTTCACATTGGCCTCTTCAGTAGTCTGTTCTTTAATTCTTTCTTCAATCTGGTTCACTAGTTTGTGAGCCATTCTACATGCCTGTTGTATGGAGGTGGGCTCGTGTGAACTTATATCTTCTTGGATTCTTTCCGGTAATCCTTTCACAAACGCGTCGATCTTCTCTTCCTCATCTTCGAACGCTCCCGGACACAATAAGCATAATTCTGTGAATCGTCTTTCGTACGTGGTAATATCAAATCCTTGGGTTCGTAACCCTCTAAGTTCTGTCTTGAGCTTATTGACCTCAGTTCTGGTACGGTACTTCTCGTTCATCAAGTGCTTGAATGCTGACCACGGTAGTGCGTAAGCATCATCATGTCCCACTTGCTCTAGATAGGTATTCCACCATGTTAACGCAGAACCTGTGAAGGTATGCGTAGCGTACTTCACTTTGTCCTCTTCAGTACACTTACTTATGGCAAACACCGATTCGACCTTCTCGGTCCACCGTTTCAATCCGATCGGTCCTTCGGTTCCATCAAATTCCAAAGGTTTGCAGGCAGTGAATTCTTTGTAGGTGCATCCTACACGATTTCCTGTACTGCTAGATCCAAGGTTATTGTTGGTATGTAGCGCAGCCTGTACTGCGGCTATGTTTGAAGCTAGAAAATTACGGAATTCCTCTTCATTCATATTCACATTGTGTCGAGTAGTCAGTGCCATTTCCTTCAAAATAGTCAAATGGAACAAGTTAATCAAACAGAATATTAAGAGTAGTTAATAGTATTTCGTAGCATAATATGAACTCATTTACAAAAGCTTTTTCTTCATATTAGCGTTTTATAAGTTTAAATTCGGGTAGTACCTACCCGTTAAGTTCATACTTAGTAGCTAATATACAATTCAACTACTACAATTCTATATGAAAAACTGATTATAATAATATTTCGCGTTCAAACTTTTATACAATATTTTACAAACTTACAATACCGCTTATTTTACATAAAGCATGAAATATAGCACACAATAACTTTGATACAAGTTAGTTGTGAAGATAATTCTAGCTAGTACACAAGTCGTTCAGCAAAGGAAATAAAGACACGTAATTCATACGTCCAGAAACAAGTCATGCATTCTGGTTTTACTAGGGCTACTTCCCATCCTTGGTCTTGTGGAACATAACCGTTATGGCCGTTGATAAGACAGCGTGTTGTAACGTCGTCAAAGGGACGAGGGTTACGTAATGTCCAACAGTCCCGTAACAATCTGAAAACCTTGTTTCTCACCCCAACTACTGAGTCCGTTACTTGTGGAAATGTTTTGTTTAATAGTTGTAGCCCGATGTTCTTGTTCTCACTTTGGTGAGAAGCGAACATTACTAACCCGTAAGCATAACATGCTTCTTTATGTTGCATGTTAGCTGCTTTTTCTAAATCATGAAGTCCTATGTTCGGATACATTGAGTCAAAATAATTTCTTAACCCGTTGCGTAAAATAGCACTTGGGTTCCCCGCAATATATGCGTCAAAGTAAACATATCGTAACTTATGGGTTTCCCAATGTGATATCCCACATCTTTCAAACGAAAGTCTCTTATAAACCAAGGCATTCTTGGAACGTTCTTCGAATGTCTTACAAACTGATTTCGCCGTAAATAGTTGTGCCGAAGAATTCTGACCGACTCTAGACAAGATTTCATCAATCATGTCTCCGGGTAGGTCTCTTAAAATATTGGGTTGTCTACCCATTTTGTGTTTTTATACTGTAAAATAGACAAGAGTTAGATTCATAAAAAAAATACTTATTAATACAAGCAATTTTTACATATATCATAAAGCATAAGCACACTATATTACATATATTACACCATACGAATACAACTATCTTATTCTGACTCGCTCGTTTCTTCTTATTCGGTTTTGGTTCGTTTTGCCAAGTTTCTAGGGATATATGATGTTCCCCTAATACTAGCTGTCGTTTTCCACAACGGTTTAGAAAAACCTGGTGGTTTAGAGGTTCCCGGGTCATTGTTACAACTTAAGGACTTCGGGGGTTGACGATACATATAAAGTTCATCGGGGTTGAAATTAGATTTCTCTATTTTTATGCCCTTTCCCTTATTATTTTCTTTTGCCTTTTTAAATTCAGTTGGGGTAATTTCTATAACATCATCGGAATTCTCGTCGGAATCCGATTCATCGGAGAATTGGTAATCCTCCCAATATTTTGCTTCCTTGGCGGAAACACCGTTGACCATAATTAACCTTGGTCGGTTGGTTGAGGATTTTCTTTTACTTAACCGTTTTATTATTTCCCCCACCGGTTCTATTTCCTCCTCCGGTTCCTCCTCTTCCGGTTCTGATTCTTCTTCCAGTTCTGATTCTTCTTCCGGTTCCTCTTCGGGAACTTGTGAATCAGTCCAATATATATTCGACTCTTCGTTATTATTAGGTGAGTCAATGGGATTTGTGCTAGAGGTAGACATCTATCACACAATATCAAACATGTTAAGAGATTAATATATCACGTAATATATACATGTTAATAATATATAGTTTCCAACAAAAATGTTAAGCAATCATTTTTAAAGAAAACACGGTCGAAGTCCAGACTCACTAATGCATCCTAACAAACTCGATAAGACACACTAATGAAAATTTTCTGGTTCTCTAATACCAACGCTCGGATACCAACTGAAATGTCCCGTTCTTATTGATTAAAAACGTTCCATATTAATTGATTTCGTTGCGAGGTTTTGACCTCTATATGAGACGTTTTTCAAAGACTGCATTCATTTTAAAACAAACCATAACCTTTATTTCATAAATAAAGGTTTAAAAAACTTTACGTAGATTATCAAATAATGATAATCTAAAATATCCTGTTTACACACGACCATTACATAATGGTTTACAATACAAATATGTTACATCGAAATCAGTTTCTTGAATGCAGTTTTTACACAATATCATACAAACATGGACTCCAAATCTTGTCCTTATTTTAGTATGC
This sequence comes from Rutidosis leptorrhynchoides, assembly GCF_046630445.1. Lineage (NCBI taxonomy): Eukaryota > Viridiplantae > Streptophyta > Magnoliopsida > Asterales > Asteraceae > Rutidosis > Rutidosis leptorrhynchoides. The sequence continues at coordinate 76,905,048 of NC_092343.1, read as the reverse complement.
AACAGCGGAAGCTCTTAGTATTCACCTGAGAATAAACATGCTTTAAACGTCAACAAAAATGTTGGTGAGTTATAGGTTTAACCTATATATATCAAATCGTAACAATAGACCGAGATAAAAATCATTCATATGGTGAACACCTGGTAATCGACATTAACAAGATGCATATATAAGAATATCCCCATCATTCCGGGACACCCTTCGGATATGATATAAATTTCGAAGTACTAAAGCATCCGGTACTTTGGATGGGGTTTGTTAGGCCCAATAGATCTATCTTTAGGATTCGCGTCAATTAGGGTGTCTGTTCCCTAATTCTTAGATTACCAGACTTAATAAAAAGGGGCATATTCGATTTCGATAATTCAACCATAGAATGTAGTTTCATGTACTTGTGTCTATTTTGTAAATCATTTATAAAACCTGCATGTATTCTCATCCCAAAAATATTAGATTTTAAAAGTGGGACTATAACTCACTTTCACAGATTTTTACTTCGTCGGGAAGTAAGACTTGGCCACTGGTTGATTCACGAACCTCAAGTTCCTTGGATAAACCTACTGGAAATAAGAAAAATGGATCTAGCTTCAAAGGATCCTTGGATGGCTTGAAAGTTCTTGAAGCAGAATCATGACACGAAAACAATTTCAAGTAAGATTTTCACTCGAAATAAGATTGTTATAGTTATAGAGATTGAATTAAAGTTTGAATATGATTATTACCTTGTATTAGAAAGATAACCTACTGTAAGTAACAAAGGTTTCTTGATCTTGGATGATTACTTGGAATGGATTTAAAAAACTTGGAAGTAAACTTGCAATCTTGGAAGTATTCTTGATTTTATGAAACTAAAACTTTTGGAATTTATGAAGAACACTTAGAACTTGAAGATAGAACTTGTGAGAAATCAATTAGATGAAGAAAATGGAAGAATGAAAGTGTTTGTAGGTGTTTTTGGTCATTGGTGTATGGATTAGATATAAAGGATATGTAATTTTGTTTTCATGTAAATAAGTCATGAATGATTACTCATATTTTTGTAATTTTATGAGATATTTCATGCTAGTTGCCAAATGATGGTTCCCAAATGTGTTAGGTGACTCACATGGGCTGCTAAGAGCTGATCATTAGAGTGTATATACCAATCAAGTCTTAACAAGTTTGATTACTTAACATGTTGGAAACACTTAATCATGTAAATAACAATTTCATTTAATATATATATATAAACATGGAAAAGTTCGGGTCACTACACCCAACACGGGTTAGTGTAGAAGAACTAAGGACCTTAGATCAAATGTATTAACCTAGATTAACGGCAGAAACGATAACTAGGGCGAGTCGAATACTTAAATAACTATCGGGATCAATCTAACCAACAAATAGTTGATATAATCGATGCCTAAAGCCTTGTATTCGGTTGGGGATTGGTCTGGGACGATAAACATAGAGTGATACGACGGGTAAAGGGTTTCTGGTGTGTAACCTTACAATGAACCACAAAACCCGTATATATATATATATATATATATATATATATATATATATATATATATATATATATATATATATATATATATATATATATATATATATATATATATATATCTTCAGTGACCATCGGTCGGTGGTCTGTGACCTACGGCCGATGGTGAGAGTCCCTCGACCGATAGTCCCTACCATCGGTCGATGGTATGAGCAGCCAACCAACTGCTCTTAACCATTTCACGATATTATACTAAGCAATTCAAATACAAAGTATTAATGACGATGTTCATACATGACTGAAATACGAAATACATAACTAATAGAACTTATTACATAATAGAACTCGGGATTATGCACCAACGAACTCCCCCTAAGACCTAGTTCTATTTCAAAAATCTTCAGTCATCATTTACTTCATTCGTACGGATCGATTACCATGTTGTTCAAGTAGCACAGCTTAGCTACTTTCACATACTGTTCAGCCTGTACCCTGTTCTCACGACGATAGAGCATACTGTTGTAATACAATGTGAAAATATCAGCCTCGGTACAGTTTCTTAACCAAATCGGATCCAACACACGAATACAATCAATATCATCTTCTTTCAGCTTATCCAAAACAATCACAGCTTCTTCAGAACGATCATCATAAAACCACCATCTGAATCTCTGACTCCAATTCTGCGGTAACTTCCTTAAAGGTACCTTCTTCATAGTCTTTGCTCGCTTATACTTCACAATCCTTCGAGATTCACCAGTTCTAGGATTAACTTTGAAACTAATCCTAGGAAATTGTGGTCTAAAACCTTCCCAATTCTTTGAATTAAAAGCAATTCGAATCTTCTTCACCAGCAACGAAGATCGATCACCAAATCCACAATATAACATTCTTAACCTGGCAATCTGCATTAGCTCAAAATACGGCAGTGATTTGAATTCGTGACCATGTTTAATATAATCAACACCAAACTCTCTCTTAATCGCAAACATGTTGAATTCTTCAATGTACGCCCAGGCAAGAATTCTTCCTTTCGCACTCTTTCTCAAATTAATCATCTTCAAATACTTTGGCTCAAGCTTCGGTTTCTCACAGTACTTTCTGATTCTCAATATATCACGCCAATCAGCTTCTAACTTCTCGACAACTTCATCATTATACTTAACCGGCAAGAAACCTTCAGGTAAAACCTCTGTCCTTTCCTTCTCTTTACACATTCTATTCAAAATCTCATCATCAGTTCTAAACAACTCCTCAAAACCCGGAAGATCTTCATTCTCATCATTTTGATATGTAGGAAAATCTTCATGAGTAACATCCTCAACTAAATCATTAACATCCCGATCATCAAGATCTTCAGAAATCTCAGGCCCAAAAGAATCATCCTCTGATGGAGGATCATCGGACTGTGCGTCAGCAGCTTTAGCTTCTTCTTGCTCTAGACGCACCATTTCGTCCAGCTCAGCTCTAGTGAAGTTGCGAGGGATCTCTCCCTCTTCTAAAATCAGCATAAACAACAGAATGCTTGAGCTCATCATGTTTAGAAAAGAAATCACTAAAACTATAATCAATTTTAAGAGGAATTACTGACAGTGCTATAGCTTTGGAGGAACCTGGTGCCTCCACCATTTGATTATCAGTCTCTCCCTCAGGCAATTCAATCAAATCAAACTTTTCTTCCCAAGCTGTAACCTTTGCTAGAGCAGATTCAGCCAACTTCCTAGCTTGAGAAGCCTCTCTTTTCGCATCAGTCAATAACAATGACTGATCACCAACCTTCTTCTGAAGCAATTCAACTTGCATACTTAACCGAGTAACGTCCTCGGACTTCACACGATTCTCTTCCTTCAAATTCTCAATCTTCTCATCCATCTCCTTTCTCAACCTCAAGTTGTCAGCCATCACTTGAATATATAAATCATTCAGATTCTGAAGAGTAGATGAGCCAACACCTCCTTCTGCCCCTGTACGTGGTGGAGCACTAGGAATTGGAGTAAAAACTGTCTCCTGTGACACTTGTTGAGCTATAGGTGGTGATTGATGAGTCGATTAGGTTTGTTGTATCGGTTGTTGTTGTTTTTGTCCTTGAGTTTGAGTGGGCGGTGTTCCTTGGGTAGCACCAGTAGCAAATCTACCAGCATCTTTATAAACCAACTTGAACCTTCTTTTCAATTTTAGCTTAGTTGAAACCTGAGAACTCTCATCTTCAACCATTCTTCTTTTTGATCCCCTTGAAGCTTCTTCACCAACATCAGGATTAATATCACCAATCTCATCAACTAAACCTTCTGCACCTGAACCACCTACAGCTTGAGTATTCACAGGTTGATCAACTTCTTCATCACTGTTAGCTACCTCAAAATCAGGCTCTCGATCAGATAAACTGTTTTCGTTTCTCCACTTCTTTCCTGGTGGACACCGATAATCCTCTCGAGCAAGATGACACACCAGCTTGCCATCACTAGCACTTTTCATCTGATTCAATCGGTTGAACGTAAGATCTGTCATGTGTTTCAAATCAATGGCATCTTTCCTCAATCTTGGCAAATCAACAGTTTGCCGGTTGATCAAAATTTGTAAGAACCTTGGATAAATCAAATATAACTTGCTCATCACATTCTCCTCCAGTAGATCAAAAATGACCCCGGAGAAATTAAAATCAGCTTTTAAGACTAAAGCAGTAAACATTCCTTGATAGATTTCACTCAGTTCATCAAACCCTCCTTGCAACGGACTTAAACACCTCAGTACAACAAGTGACAAATATCTATACGGTGGTGTGAATCCACTTCTTTTAATCGTTGCTCTCGTAATATCACCAGAATACTTACATCTTAACACACATCCAGTAATCTTTGTCTTTGACAACTTCTTCGGCATATTCTCATCATCCTCAAACAAGAAAGTGTTTCGAATTGTATCTTCAGAAATCTGAATCTCCTGACCACAAACAGTACTTATAATTACCTTCCTGTCATCTACAATCTCAACTCTTCCACGTTCCCAGAACTCTCTCTGATGTGAGTAATATGCCGTACAGGGCATAGAGATAGCTGCAAATACTCTTGAACGTTTCAAAAACTCAATTACCCCCTTGTACTTACCAGCATTAGGACCTTTCTCATTTAGACATGCAGTGAGATTAGAGCCACTGTTAGCTTTCAATCCTGGAAGATCAATAGAAAACGGACCTCCCGATGACTCAGTATTGGATTCATGTGCAATGTTTTCTGGATCAGCTTGAACACCTGACATTATGAAAATAACTGCAAACACAATTCAAATCAGCATCATAAAGACAATATCACAGTATGATCATCACAGAAGATATTACATTATAAAGACTAATAGATCAGGATCTCAGTTACACGATTACATGTCCGAAGTAGAATTAATACAGACATAGAATAGTGTATTAATGCTAATAAGCTAGCATTATCAAATTACATAACATGTTGAAACTAACAAACACATGAACATAAATTCAGAATCATTCATCCCATAATGGAATCCTCTGGCACTAGCTTTTCCTCATATTGAATTACACCAAGTTTCTCAAACAAGGTATATAGTAAAGCTGCGTATGGAAATGGATCTTCCATCTCAAGAAGATCTTTCATCACATGAATGAGAAAATGGCCCATATTCACTTGAATACCTTCTAGCAGGCAATACAAAAGCATAGCTTCAGTACCAGACAACAAATTATCTCCTTCTTTCCTAAAGGTCACATTCCTTTTGATGATTCTCAAGTGTATCTCATGTTGTTGTGACACCTCGTCATCACTAATTTCAACCCTACCAGCATTAACTACTTTTCCTGGCTTGCATAACCTTGCAACTATGTCAGATAGTCTGAATCTGTTGGGAATCTTTCGAATATCTTTGCTAGGATACAAAATTTTAACCCCAGTGTGCGGGACATTCAATAGGTTTGAAAATTCCTCCATAGTCCACTTAAACTGATGGTCAAATAGGCCTGAGTGCACAAACTTCTTCTTCCCATCTTCTAAGGCAACATTGGTATAAAATTCCAACAACAAATTAGGATAAAAGTAATCCCCAATGTCCAAAAAAGCTTGACATCCAATTTGTTCCCAAAGACTATAGGTCTGTCGAGTAGCAATGAGCTTTTGTTCCACTAAGATGGGTCGTCCACTAGCTAGAATTCTCCTACGGTCAATGTTAAACATCCATTGCCCAACAAAGGATCCACCTGACATCCTAATACAGACTACAAGCACTAGCATTAGATAAGCACAACAGAAATTACCAGAGACCAAAAGAATTCATTCAAATATAACATAAAAACGACCATCGGTTCAATCAAGTGACCATCGGTCGATGGACTGGACCATCTGTCCGATGGTCTAGACCTACGACAGTTGGTCTAAAGCACATCTACAAACTGATCAATTTAGGACCTACGGCCGAGTGAGGTGTCATCCGGCCGAGTGTGAGACACCATCGGTCGATGGTCAGAGACCATCGGCCGGAGGTAGTTCATCAGATCTGTTTGATTAAAAACCCCAATTCGACCAATCTGTGGTTTCTGGTTTGGATTTTGGTGTCAATAGAAGCTAAAGAAGCCGATAAACATATATATATCATCAATTTCAACAGATAGTTAACAAAAATCACTCGATTGGCATGTTAACCTTCAAACACAAATTAAACGATTCAGAACAAATGGAAACGAATTAGATTACCTCGATTATGGCGCTGGAATCACGATAAAAAAATGTACAATTCACACGGACCAAAACTCCTTTCACTTAACTTGAAAAACTAGGGTAAAATCAATCAAACTTGCACAAAGTGACTGACCCGTTTGACTCTGGGTCCTTTTATACCCTGTCAGAGACCATCGGCCGATGGTCTAATCCTTCGGCTCGAGGGTCTTGACACTCGGTCGAGTGTCTTTGTCCATCGGCCGGATGTAATTACAGTTGTCCGATGGTCTGGGCTTTTGAAAAACTTTAAAACTTAACCTTTTTCATATTCAAACTATACTTCTTTTATCACATTTACTCCCCCTGGGACTGATCTCCACAGTATACGTCAACACGGAGAACATAAGATTCCTTTCACAGTAAACCTTTCCTAGAACTGAGTTGTTTGGCTAAATACATAAACAGAAATGCACATGCCGCTAATCTTATGAATGCAAACAAACTCAGATATCTATGCATATGCAAAAGCACAGACATATAACTGTACAAGGTCCAGTGTGTCATGATCATCTACATTATAACGACATAATCAGTAACAATTAACCTTTTAGATCTGAAATAAAACAACTTCTAACATCAGTTTCATTAAACAATAGCATAAGAAGAATATATGATGTTATCAGCATAGGAACAGATAAAACTGCTTATCATGAATCACACTTCAAGAAGTAAGACACATTTTTTTGTGAGTTGACACATTAAATTGATTAAATCTTTTGATTCGGGGATCAGAACTGAACTACATTGACATGTTTTTCACAGTTCATTAACTTATTTGATAAAGCATATACAGAACAACTTTCAAATATATCAGTAAACATTTATCAACTTTCACCCTAGACTTCGATGATCACGTTATATTAATTTCCTTAACACTTTTCAATGTTAGACTTTGATCACGAAGTCAGTCCTCATTTGAGATCGCACGATGTTTCAGGTAGAACAATTGAGCACGACATGTTGACGCTGTCCTCTTATCACATCAATGTACTTTCAATTTGATTGAACAGAACCATCTCACGATGTTTCTAGCAACCCTGTCAGCCATGAGTTTCTACCTTAAACTTACACTTTTCGTTTCAGATAACCTTGTGAATCTCAAATTTATTGCATACTTTGAAAAGACGCATACCGGCCGCTATAAACCCATACTTAAACGGAAATCGTATGATGTATGATGTTGGATGGATGGTAGTGATATATATATTTGAGTGATGGAACGCTAAGATATCCTCTAGAAGATATTCCCTCTATCCAGGTCAATAGGCATAATCCCATACCACAGACAAAAGACTGAATGATTTAAGTTCTCTATATCTGATGATCTGATAAATTCTCCCCCTCGGATGTAGATAACTAAAGTGTTCATAATAAGTCTCCGATTGGAATATATGTTGTCGCAGACATAGAAAACCGAGGAATCTCTGAAGCTTTGTTCAATTCTTGATCCATGATTTTCTTGCAGCTAGGTGGCGCATCAAATTATTTACAACTTTAAAGGAATAAACATAAACAGACCATAACTTGCAATTTTTTTTTTTTTTTTTGGATTTTCTGATGTTGCCTTTTCTCCATAAATAAAACAAACAAAATAAATAAGTAAATACAACTATACATGATGATGATGCACTACTGTCTTTGACGTTAGTAGTAACTGCACGGAAAACCAATCTTCTAATATTGAAATCTAGAACCCGATGACATTGCAATATACAAATCATTCTGTGTCTGTGATACAAGACTGCACTTCTCAACCCTTCAAGACAAAACACCTCCCTTTGGGTATCCGATATGTACGTTGTTGGATTTCGGTCCAAGTAATAAAGGTAAATAGAAACAGGTATGCATCCTTGACAAAGTATGCTCACCTTCGGAACTCACAAAATTATCCTTTATAAATCGTAGTAGGGGAGACCTCAACCGTCTGTTGAGTTTTTGAACAACCATTTCTCAGTACATATTCAGTGATAAGTAGGTGACTACCCTCAACCGCTGTAAACCTTTCCATGATTTCCTTATCATGATATTTACGCTTTGTTCGTGTGATCATCTCTATCTAGAATTAGGCCAATAAAGTCTACTAACACATTATCAATCATTCTATATTACTTGTTTTCACAACTTACATGTCAGTTCAGTATTGCAATCACTTCCCATAATAAAGAATACGCAACTCATTTTCAGGCTTTTCAATTTTTATTGATTTTCCATTTTTTAATTTTTATTTGTTTTTTTGGTTTTTCTGATTTTTATGGCTTTTCTATTTTCTCTGTACAAAAACATAAAACTATCTAAAAACATAAGCAAACATGCAGAAACATCATCAAAAACTAATCTATCATGCAAATAGAAAGTAAAACATGCAGATGATTTACAAACTACCATGCAAAGCTACACATATAATATAGGCAGTTTCAAATCCTTCACAACTCAGTCTCATGGTTAGATTCCTCTGTGTCAGGAACCTCAGTTTCAGGAACCACGTCAGTAAGCAATTTAATACCTATTTCTTTTAACAGAAAATCAAATCGCGGTTTATCAAAAGCTTTTGTGAAGAGATCAGCCCTTTGGGCTGTTGTGTCTATCTGCACTACATCTATCAGCTTTTTCTCATAGCAATCTCTAATGAAATGGTATTTAATCCCTATATGTTTCGTTTTAGAATGATTTACGGGATTCTTAGTGACAGCTATGGCCGCAGTATTATCAACATAAATAGGAGTGTTAGAAATTTGCAAACCGTAGTCACGTAGTTGCTGTTGGATCCAGATGACCTGCGATGTACAGCTGGCTGCGGCAATATATTCTGCTTCACACGTGGACTGAGCCACCACTGTCTGCTTCTTACACTGCCATGTAACTAGTTTGCTTCCCAGAAACTGACAACCTCCTGATGTTGACTTAAAATCTTTCTTACATCCTCCATAGTCTGAATCACTGTATGCTGTGAGATCAAAACCATCCTCACACGGATACCATAACCCTAAGCTGGGAGTATCTTTCAGATACCTCAGAATCTTTTTAACCACGAACATATGATGAACATTAGGATTCACCTGATAACGAGCACACAGGCAAACCGCAAACATAATATTTGGTCGAGAAGCTGTAAGGTACATTAGAGAACCTATGATTGCCCTGTACAAACTAGGATCCACTGGAGCACCCTCATAATCGGGTGAGATCCCATGATTAACCGACAACGGAGTCTTAGCTGGTCTCTCTGTATCTGCCTGAAAGCGCTTTAGGATATCAGCAACATACTTAGTCTGATGCAAGAAGATGCCTTTATCCATTTGAGCTACCTGCAAACCTAAAAAAACTTTATAGTTCCCATGGAACTCATTTTAAACTTTCGTTGCATAACCTTCTCAAATTCATCAACCATACTATGATCTGTAGACCCGAAGATAATATCATCAACATAGACCTGCACTAACATAAGGTGGTGTCCCTTCTTTTTGATAAAAAGTGTCTGATCAATGACACCTCTCCGAAAACCATTCTCTATCATGTAATTGGACAACGTAGCATACCATGCTCTAGGAGCTTGGTGAAGACCATACAGTGCCTTTTCTAGTCGATAAACCTTTTCTGGAAAATGCGGATCTTCAAAACCAGGTGGTTGTTCAACAAACACTCTTTCATTGATCTCGCCGTACAAAAATGCACTTTTAACATCCATCTGAAAAACTTTAAACCCCATGAACGATGCAAAAGCCAAGAAAATCCTGATTACTTCCAGTCGTGCAATTGGAGCAAAAACCTCATCATAGTCAATTTCAGGGATCTGTTGATATCCCTTTACCACCAATCTAGCTTTGTTTCTGATAACGATACCCTGTTCATCCTTTTTGTTCTTCAAAACCCATCGAAGACCATAGGGTACACAACCATGCGGTGGATTGACTAGCTTCCAAACCTTTAAGTGTTTGAATTGTAACAGCTCCTCTTGCATTGCACTAACCCACTCATCAAACTTCAATGCCTCATAAGCATCTTTAGGTTCAATTTGACACACATAACATGAGTGAGCATGCACAAATATTCTTCCTATCTTATTCAACGTTGAATAAAAAGCTGTTGCCACATTCGCACTCTCTGTCTGAACATCTTCCGCTACTGTTGATTTAAACACAGAAACATCGGTGGCCAGGGGAGATCGAGCATGATCTCCCCTATGCACAGGATCGCCGAATGTGGCTCTCCCAAATTAGGGTTTAGACTCCTGATCTCTTAACCCTAAAGACGCACATAAACTGATATATATAGACGACCTAGACTTAGGTTGCCCTAATGGACCTATTGACATGAATAGCCCAACAGTTACATATGCTCCTATAACTGATCAGTTTCACATGTGTATATAAACTAGGTGTATAATGTAAGAATAGACGTTATTCTCCAGTCACGGCCATACAAAATATGCATCAACAATTTCCCCCTTGGACGTTGCTGGCGAATGATTGTAAACACCTCTTGCAATCTTCAGTCAATCTCTGCTGTAGTGCCATAAACTTGTGAATCACAAGCTCCATCAAAAGTCTTCCAGAATACATGAAAACCCAAACTTCGAACATCAATGTTTCCGCTCATTGAGGTCGAAATGCTAATTGTCATCCTGTAGTTTCTTTTAACTCGTACGTGTTACTCATAGTACAAATGCAGCAAGATTCCCCCTGAGACTGAGCTGAGATCCCTATTGATATCTCTGATAAACTCTTCAAACAAACCGATTCTCTCAGAATCATAAAATGTAGAATCTTCCCCCTCACTGTTAGCTGTATCCTATTAGACATCGTAGCACTAACGTTCATCTGACTTGCTTCTTGTAAACACAAAATATGTAGAAGAGTCTGTTCCACAATTAATAAATCAAATAAGTCTTTATTGCCATCAAACTACCAAAGAAAATCAAATTTGTATCTCATGATCGCGAAACATCAACCTTAGTTCGCTCTGCTAGGCGAAACTGGAACAAACATATTCCCTCTAAAGCAGAATATCGAGAAGTGCGAAATAATAAACGTTGTAGGCCCATAAATAGTCGTATGCTCCAGACTACCCCATAATACTTCTCAAAAACAAGTGTTTACGTACTCACTTACTAAATAAGTCTAACGGACAAGGAGGTTGTCCACTTAAACTTTATACATCAATACTTCAGTGAATAACTACTAGAAAGGTTTCATGTGAAAATAATGAATATCCATTATAGCTAGTTGGGTTTGTGAATGAAAGGATCCATTTGTACCAAAGATGAATGAATGATTGAAAAATAACATGTACACCTCACCTTTAAAAAAAAAAAAAAAAAGACAAATATGGCATGTGAGATACAACTTTCATCGTGGGACCTACCATAAATTCAAGTACTTCACATTCTCTCTATTTCCATCGGTATATATTAAATTAAAACCATGTGTGCGAGACAAATTGAACAATAGTGGGACCCAACTGTCAAAAAGTTCAACAAAATTACAGTACATGCCATCCGACTTTCTCAGCTTCTTCTTCACACAACCGCGTACCAGATCAGTTTTTCAAGCTCAAAATTAGCAAAATTTGTGCGTTATTTTTCCGAAAACGCGTAAGAAAATTGTTCTCCAGCGTGTCAGTTACACATTTAAGTTTTTTATACGCGTGGAGATGCTCAGACGCTTGAGAAATTAGATGATGAACAGGGTGGCAGATGAAATGTCCCGTTCTTATTGATTAAAAATGTTCCATATTAATTGATTTCGTTGCGAGGTTTTGACCTCTATATGAGACGTTTTTCAAAGACTGCATTCATTTTAAAACAAACCATAACCTTTATTTCATCAATATAGGTTTAAAAAGATTTACGTAGATTATCAAATAATGATAATCTAAAATATCCTGTTTACACACGACCATTACATAATGGTTTACAATACAAATATGTTACATCGAAATCAGTTTCTTGAATGCAGTTTTTACACAATATCATACAAACATGGACTCCAAATCTTGTCCTTATTTTAGTATGCAACAGCGGAATCTCTTAGTATTCACCTGAGAATAAACATGCTTTAAACGTCAACAAAAATGTTGGTGAGTTATAGGTTTAACCTATATATATCAAATCGTAACAAATGACCACAAGATTTCATATTTCAATACACATCCCATACATAGAGATAAAAATCATTCATATGGTGAACACCTGGTAATAGACATTAACAAGATGCATATATAAGAATATCCCCATCATTCTGGGACACCCTTCGGATATGATATAAATTTCGAAGTACTAAAGCATCCGGTACTTTGGATGGGGTTTGTTAGGCCCAATAGATCTATCTTTAGGATTCGCGTCAATTAGGGTGTCTGTTCCCTAATTCTTAGATTACCAGACTTAATAAAAAGGGGCATATTCGATTTCGATAATTCAACCATAGAATGTAGTTTCACGTACTTGTGTCTATTTTGTAAATCATTTATAAAACCTGCATGTATTCTCATCCCAAAAATATTAGATTTTAAAAGTGGGACTATAACTCACTTTCACAGATTTTTACTTTGTCGGAAAGTAAGACTTGGCCACTGGTTGATTCACGAACCTATAACAATATATACATATATATCAAAGTATGCTCAAAATATATTTATAACACTTTTAATACATTTTGATGTTTTAAGTTTATTAAGTCAGCTGTCCTCGTTAGTAACCTACAACTAGTTGTCCACAGTTAGATGTACAGAAATAAATCGATAAATATTATCTTGAATCAATCCATGACCCAGTGTAAACGTATCTCAGTATTGATCACAACTCAAACTATATATATTTTGGAATCAACCTCAACCCTGTATAGCTAACTCCAACATTCACATATAGAGTGTCTATGGTTGTTCCGAAATATATATAGATGTGTCGACATGATAGGTCGAAACATTGTATACGTGTCTATGGTATATCAAGATTACATAATATACAATACAAGTTGATTAAGTTATGGTTGGAATAGATTTGTTACCAATTTTCACGTAGCTAAAATGAGAAAAATTATCCAATCTTGTTTTACCCATAACTTCTTCATTTTAAATCCGTTTTGAGTGAATCAAATTGCTATGTTTTTGTAAAGGTAGTCATTTCAGTCGAAAGAACGACGTCTAGATGACCATTTTAGAAAACATACTTCCACTTTGAGTTTAACCATGATTTTTGGATATAGTTTCATGTTCATAATAAAAATCATTTTCCCAGAATAACAACTTTTAAATCAAAGTTTATCATAGTTTTTAATTAACTAACCCAAAACAGCCCGCGGTGTTACTACGACGGCGTAAATCCGGTTTTACGGTGTTTTACGTGTTTCCAGGTTTTAAATCATTAAGTTAGCATATCATATAGATATAGAAAATGTGAATAGTTGATTTTAAAAGTCAAGTTAGAAGGATTAACTTTTGTTTGCGAATAAGTTTAGAATTAACTAAACTATGTTCTAGTGATTACAAGTTTAAACCTTCGAATAAGATAGCTTTATATGTATGAACCGAATGATGTTATGAACATCATTACTACCTCAAGTTTTTTGGATAAAGCTACTGGAAATGAGAAAATGGATCTAGCTTCAAAGGATCCTTGGATGGCTTGAAAGTTCTTGAAGCAGAATCATGACACGAAAACAATTTCAAGTAAGATTTCCACTCGAAATAAGATTGTTATAGTTATAGAAATTGAATTAAAGTTTGAATATGATTATTACCTTGTATTAGAAAGATAACCTACTGTAAGTAACAAAGGTTTCTTGATCTTGGATGATTACTTGGAATGGATTTAGAAAACTTGAAAGTAAACTTGCAATCTTGGAAGTATTCTTGATTTTATGAAACTAGAATTTTGAAATTTATGAAGAACACTTAGAACTTGAAGATAGAACTTGAGAGAGATCAATTAGATGAAGAAAATTGAAGAATGAAAGTGTTTGTAGGTGTTTTTGGTCGTTGGTGTATGGATTAGATATAAAGGATATGTAATTTTGTTTTCATGTAAATAAGTCATGAATGATTACTCATATTTTTGTAATTTTATGAGATATTTCATGCTAGTTGCCAAATGATGGTTCCCACATATGTTAGATGACTCACATGGGCTGCTAAGATCTGATCATTGGAGTGTATATACCAATAGTACATACATCTAAAAGCTGTGTATTGTACGAGTACGAATACAGGTGCATACGAGTAGAATTGTTGATGAAACTAAACGAGGATGTAATTGTAAGCATTTTTGTTAAGTAGAAGTATTTTGATAAGTGTCTTGAAGTCTTTCAAAAGTGTATGAATACATATTAAAACACTGCATGTATATACATTTTAACTGAGTCGTTAAGTCATCGTTAGTCGTTACATATAAATGTTGATTTGAAACCTTTAAGTTAACGATCTTGTTAAATGTTGTTAACCCAATGTTTATAATATCAAAAGAGATTTTAAATTATTATATTATCATGATATTATGATGTATGAATATCTCTTAATATGATATATATACATTAAATGTCGTTACAACGATATTCGTTACATATATGTCTCGTTTCAAAATCATTAAGTTAGTAGTCTTGTTTTTACATATGTAGTTCATTGTTAATATACTTAATGATATGTTTACTTATCATAATATCATGTTAACTATACAAGTTTTAACGTTCGTGAATCACCGGTCAACTTGGGTGATCAATTGTCTATATGAAACTTATTTCATTTAATCAAGTCTTAACAAGTTTGATTGCTTAACACGTTGGAAACATTTAGTCATGTAAATATCAATCTCAATTAATATATATAAACATGGAAAAGTTCGGGTCACTACAGCGGAGCTGCGGTGGTTCGTGGTGGTCGGTGGCAGTGTTCATCAAAAACACCTCAAATCATCACCAAAATTCATGAAATTTTGCAGATAGTAACATTGAACCATGACTAACACTTCTCCATTCTCAGATTTCCCAAAACATAACCAAAATTTCGAATCAAATCGATTTCAGATTCAATTTTTTAAAAACAAAAACTTCTCAGATCTCGATGAATATACTGAATTAGATTCTGAAACTTTGAAGAAACATTCACGAGATGATTTTCAACCTTTATATTTAAATACTTTTCTTTAATTCGATCTAGATCTTCAAAACCCCAAAAAGTCAACAAAAGTCAACTGTGAGATCTAAAAACGAATTTCAGCAGATTTAACGTCTTTTACCTTCGATCTAATCAAGAGCTCGGTTGTACCATCTCGGATACCAATTTGTTGGTCCGATTAAGGATCAAAACAACCATTCACGAGCAAAAATCAAAGACGGTAGAGATAAACACGATGAATCAAACATAAATCAATATCTTTAATATAAACGTTGAACTTACAATAGTCACGGGAACCTCTGATGTAGTTGGAACTTCAGATGTAGAGGATGCATTAGACTTCCCTAGAGGAATACTAATGTGAGGAATGCCTCTTGAATCCACATAATAATCATCAAGTCGTTTAGGTGGCAGAATCACATGATTGGATCTACGTACACCTCCTGCTTCAGTTGGCGGTTCAGTCACTGTTACAGTTGGTGGTAGATTATATAGAGGATTAAGATGTTCCTCAGTCAGTTGTGTTCGACTAACTTCCTCGTCATCTTCAAGCTCACTATCTTCATCTGTATATACTACCCCATCCTCATTTGAATCAAAATCACCTCTAACACTCTGCGGACCTGGTTGCAAGCTAGAAACCGGATTCTGAACCTGCACTGGAGTAGGGATAACATTTTTAGAAGTGTTTTGAGAATCAAACAATATCTGAGTCAGAACTTCTTCATCTGTAGCGTCTGGCGGAAGATTGAAGGAATCAAATAACTTATCATATTCAAACTGCCATGCGAATCCTTTACTGACACGAGGTGGAGCATTGCATTGAATATCAACCTCATAACGTTCTTCCACACACTTGGACTCAGTATTATACACCCGTTTGTTCGGAATCCCATATCCCAAGAAGATACCAGAGATCACCTTTGAATTAAATTTTCCTCCAGCGTCTCGTACCAGAATAGTACAAGGTGCACCAAAGGGTTCAAAATGTTTAATGTTTGGCTTTCTCTTGTGTAACAGTTCATAACATGTTTTACCATGTCTCTTCACCACTAGAACTCTGTTCATCACGTAGCATGCAGTACTCACGGCTTCACTCCAAAAAACAATTGGAAGACATGAATCTGCTAGCATTGTTCTTGCGGTCTCAATTAGAGTCATGTTCTTTCTTTCAGCAACACCGTTTGATTGAGGTGTATAAGCAGGACTGAACTGTTATTGTATCCCCTTCTCATTACAGAACAACAGCATCTATTCATCACTCCGTACCATTATCAGTACGAATCTTTCTAACCTTCAACTTATACAAACTTTCGAGCTTCAGAATCAAAACTTTAATATGATCGAAAGTATCTGACTTGTGTTTCAACATTACGACCCACGAAAACCGGGAATACTCATCTGTAACCACTAAGCAGTAAGACTCTCCGGTGAGAGTTTACAGTTAACTGGACCAAAGAGATCCATGTGTAACAGTTCCAAAGGAATATGAACAGAATGATGCTTTTTGGTAGTATGTGACTTTCTAGTCTGCTTCCCCTGTTTACACGGAATACATACTTCAGGAATATGAAAACTCTTAACATTCACACCATCAACTAATCCATTGTGGACTAGATTATTCATCTTCCTTAGACTCAGATGACCTATACGCTTGTGCCAAATAATCGACTCCTGTTCAGTAGCTTTAGAAACAAAGGCCCGATGGCCTGAAGCTGCTTTAACATGAGCCATACGCATATCAAGGATATAGAGATCCTTGCACCTTGGAGCTGTCATCAGAATCATGTCTTCCGGAATTACAAACTCTTTTCTCAAAATATAACAAAACTTATCATCAAAAGCAATTGAATACTTTTTGTCAGCAACTTGTGAAACTGAAAGCAAATTGTTCGACATCTGCTCTACATAATTAACTTTATCAAAGCTGACGTTCTCATTAGAAATAACACCCTGAGCAGTAATAAATCCTCCTTCACTACCTGCAAAAGAAACTGGTCCTCCATCTACTGTTTTCACATTAGACAGCAAAGACAAGTTCCCTGTCATGTGCCTGGACGCCCCACTATCAACAATCCAAGTACTGCAGCGTAGATTGTAGGTGACCTGCACATTAAAGTAAGAGTATTAGTTAGAAAGGGCCACCCATGCCCTAATGGCAGTGGGTTTCCCATCAACACCAACAACTGGCAACTTCACCCATTGTCCTTTAGATCCAGAAGGACCTTCAGGATGTTGAACACTCTTTTAGGTTTTCAAACTGTGTTATTCGGTAATGGTTTTCTATAATAATCATTAGTTTGAAAAACCTTTTTATCATTTGTTTGCACTGAAAAAGAATTAAACACTGGTGAAGGTGATCTCCTATTAAAGAACCGATTTGGACTAAGATCAGCCTTCCTTCTTGGTGTCTGTCGAATGGGTCTACAATTCATAGCCCTGTGTCCCAACCTCCCACAATTGAAGCAGTTAACATTATCAAAATCATGAGAATTAAACACTTTGCGTCTAATTGGTGAAAACTATCTCCTAGGTGGTTCAGTATGTTGTCTAGTCGTAGGGGATGAGGAGACTTGTTGCTTAGGCGGAACATACTTGGACACACTCCCAGATTTGGAACTCGCCTCTGTTGGTGATTGTTCTACCTTAGGACCTGATTTATCTATCCTGCCCTTACTGGCAAACTTAGGTGACACTCCCTGGGTGTTCTTCTTCTTATTCTGTTTGGGAGTCACAGTTTTCTTAGACTGAGCCTTTTGACTCTCAGTCATCTTACTAGCATTAACAGGATTTTTCAGAATGGTAACTGGTTTAGTGACAAGCTCAAATGGTTTGCTGTCTTTGTCAGTGTCGATATCAGTATCTGACTCTGTTTCATAAACAACATCTAAAGGCTTCTTCGACTCAACTATCTTAACAGTACTCTCAACAGGTGCTTCTTTAGGCTTACCATATTCTAGTTCTACAACAGGACCCTTACTTTTCTTAACTGGTTTGTTAATATACTCAACTAAAAGTGGCGGGGCAACCTGGTTGTAACCTAAACCCTGCTGTTTAGGAGGATTCAAAGTCTGTTTCACATAAGACATCCTCTGCCAATTGTCAATCCTAGCTTTTTCAGACTCGTATTTCAACTTAAATGAATCCCTTTCAGCCTTAAGAGTCTCTATCTGTCCCAAATACATAGTAATCACTTTTCCATCATTTATAATCGTTGATTTTAAGTGACCCACCTGATTTTCTAAAGACTTAATCATATCAACATAGTCTTTCTGTTTATTAAGGTAGAAAAGCGCATCATCATAGTTCTTTTTATTAGTCTGATTCTCCAAACTTAAATTCTTAAGGTCAACTCTAAGCTTAGGACAAGTCTCACATGTAACAGATATCACATTAAGCTTTGTGATAACACATTCAAGCCTCTCAATTTCCTGTTCATAACCAATGCATTTAGAATAATTAGAAACTGAGTCAATACATACCTTATCATTTCCGGGCGTGTTAGCCATGAATGCATAATCATTTCTTCCAACCTGAGAATCTGCATCTGATTCTGACTCTGACTCTGAGCTCGTACTATCTGAGTAATCAGCCTCATAACCTCCTCTACTCTCACCTTGATCTCCACAAACTGGACTCTGAATAGTAACAATCTTCTCATCATCACTCTTAAGATCACAGTTGAGCAAATGTTCCAGCTCCTCTCTGAACCAAGTACCAACATGACAACTCATCCCTTCTTCTTCATCAGACGAGTCAGTAGTAAACTCAAAATCTGATAAGTCCTGAGCTTTGCGAAACTTATCATACAACCTATCCTTAATCCTCTTCCTGAAGCAAAGTTTCATCAGCTCTTATGCTCTCTTCAACCTAGCATCACAATTGCACACATAGCATGTGCAATTCGGATTATCCTTACCCGTACAACCTGCATTTTTCTAAACAATTCTTTCCTCTTCAATTTCTGCTTCGCCTTTAACTACAAACACAACATTAGCCTTTTGCGTATCTACCGAGATGGACCAGTCACATACTTCATCCGCATACGTTGTAGTCAAAGCCTTGGATTGAACAGAACCCGAAGATTCTTTCTCTATAATTACATGTTTTGGTGTAACTGAGATGGTTGTCTGGTGAAAAGGATCATGAAAACCAGGCTTGGGTGGTCTCATGCAACTCTTCTTAAAATGACCATATTCATCACAATTGTAGCACCTAACCTTTGACATATCAAAACCAAATTTCGAATCTCGATTCAAACTCAACGATCTTTGTCCTGTTTTCTTCAAGTACTTTCTAGCACGTCTCACAATGCTACCCATACAGTAAAGTATATCCATTCTCTCAAGCTCGTCCTCATCAATCTGATCATAGTCTTCATTTTCAAGATGACTATTAAGCACCTGTCCACCAATCATATCGTTGTATGAGTTAACAACGATAGCTGCTAATGCCATATCTTCCTGAATAGATTCTCGAGATCACTTCTTGATATTCTCAGTGTGAAACACAGGAGTTTGAGTCTGAGTCTGAGTCTGTTGAATCGGAGAATCCTCAATCATCTTAATTGTAGAATTTCGAGCTTGTAATTTAGCATTAAAGTAGCCCGACTGAGGCGATGGTGCAGACATTTGTGAAGCAATGGCTGATATGTATGCTGTCTGTAGTGGAGCATGAGTACCAGAAGACGAAGCTAAAGATGATGCAGCAGCTGCTACAGAACCAAGTCTCTTTCTCTTTGCTTCATCTTGAATGTCCTTCTCCATCAACTTCGACGTAAAAGCTGTTAGTGTCAACGGACGACCTGATGAGCTGTACCTGTTCTGAATCTTTTCAATCTCATGATCCCACTTTTCTGGAAGACCATCTTTCAACACCCTTACTGCCTTTTCATCAGGCACCTCAATCCCATAATCTGCCATCTCTGCAACCAATAATCGATATCTTTCTAAAGTCTGTCCTAGAGATTCTGAGGGAAGAGCCGCAAACACACTTCATTCATCCTTCAAAACCTTACCCTTAGTCGCATGATAAGTAGTTGTACCCTCTGTTGCTGATTGAAGAGCCAACCAGATAGTATACGATGTTTTGTTTCGGTTCTTAAATTGCTGAAAAATCTCCTTAGACAATGCTTGGGTTAGCTGAGCATAACATCTACACTCAAGATTGTACTCTTCATGCTCTGTGGGACTAAACTGTGAAGTTTTTTGGGTTCACCATCTGCTCCGCATGGCCATACATACAGATTCTCAATACATTCCCAAAGTCTAGAGTCAACTCCGTTTAAGTAAATAACAAACCTAACTTTCCAGTCCAAGAAATTCTTAAGGTTGTCAAGTCTAGGTACTTTATTCGCTGATCCAGATTCACTTTCATTAAGTAACAGTTTTTGTAGTCCAGGTGCAATTACTAACGCGCTGTATTCATTTGTCATTTGTTCATTAGTGTCAGACATTTTGACTGATTAAGATTGATTAAGAATACTTAAGTGCAATTAAAAGATTCTGTCTCAAAAGTGGATCGGCCGAAGGAAGAGACGATCGGTCGGAGGACGGTGACAATCGGTCGAAGGTCTAAGACTGACGGCCGATGGTGAAAACTCAGTAGCTCAATCTTAGCGTAAGGACCTTCGGTCGATGGAAGAGTCAGTCGGCCGATGATAACAGATGATCGGCCGATGGACAAAAGACGAACGGCCGATGGTTAAGACAAACGGTTCTAAGTTATGAAAGACTGTCCTCCGGTTCACTGCTAGACGATCGGTCGATTGTGTCTGACGTACGGTCGAGGGTCGTGACGAGCGGTCGATGGTCGAGGACGATCTGCCAAGGGTAGTTCTTACGAATTCTGGGCAGAAAAAAACTAGGTTTTTTGGACAAAAACTTCAATCTTGATCAATTTTGACGTTCTAGACTTAAACAAAACCGATAGAAACCTCAGAAAAACACCCTTGAACAAAAATAGACTCGAAAACACAAGATTTAAACGTAAAAATTTCAACTTTTGATTGAAAACCCGTTTTGACCAAAACCCTCAAACAAGAAAACTATAAAATCGACTCAAAAACGTTTGGATCAGCAACTCTACGCTCTGATACCACTTTGTAGAAGAACTAAGGACCTTAGATCAAACGTATTAACCTAGATTAACGGCGAAAACGATAACTAGGGCGAGTCGAATACTTAAATAACTATCGGGATCAATCTAACCAACAAATAGTTGATATAATCGATGCCTAGAGCCTTGTATTCGGTTGGGGATTGGTCTGGGACGATAAACACAGAGTGATACGACGGCTAAAGGGTTTGTGGTGTGTAACCTTACAATGAACCACAAAACCCGTATATATATATATATATATATATATATATATATATATATATATATATATATATATATATATATATATATATATATATATATATATATATATATATATCTTCAGTGACCATCGGCCGGTGGTCTGTGACCTACGGCCGATGGTGAGAGTCCCTCGACCGATGGTCCCTACCATCGGTCGATGGTCTGAGCAGCCAACCAACTGCTCTTAACCATTTCACGACATTATACTAAGCAATTCAAATACAAAGTATTAATGACGATGTTCATACATGACTGAAATACGAAATACAAAACTAATAGAACTTATTACATAATAGAACTCGGGATTATGCACCAACAGTTAGCGCGGCGTGTTGGGGGTGTAAGGGTGCCGCATGCTGGAAGTTAGCACACAACAAATAGCCGTGTGTTTGTCGAATTATACTCACCCTACCCACATATGGTATGCAACGGACACTTTTTTTTTTTTTTTTTTGATTTCTACCCTCATCAGTATATATACATATATACATAAAAATAAATATACACAATCAAACACACATATTCACTTTCAAACACAACAAAATCAAACACAACTCAAAAACACTTCACCAAAATCAAACACAAACAATGTCTCATCCGAATGAGTGGTCGATTTATAACAATATTATGACCGGCGCCGGTGAACCGACTACTCCTGGCTCATCATCTTCATCTCGACCTTCTTCTCTTGGTTTTGCCAACTATACCACTAGCTCGTTTAATATGAGGCGACAAGAACTTGAGCAACAAATCCAAAGATTACAACAAATCCAAAAATTACAAGAGATTAAAGAGAGCTCGATCTTAGCCCGCAACAACTCTCACAACTTAACTCTCAAACACAACCAGAAACTCAACCACAAACTCAACCTGAAGTTGAGCCCGAACAACCCGGTGGCGTGAGGAGAAGAAAACACCAACGAAAAGGAAAAGATAAGGTACGGGAACCAATCCAAAAAAGAGTTTGGACATCGGCCGAAGAGGTTTGGTTGGCGAGATGTTGGCATCATTATGCGTCCGAAAATCCGATTGTCAGAAACTCTCAAAAATATCAATCTTTGTAGCGCACTGTAATGAACAAATTCAACAATAACGAGCATGGATTGTATCGAAATGAAGATGCGTTATCCGGGAAATGGCGTTATGTGGACAGGGGGTGTAAAGCTTTTCAAGGTTATTATGAGGCAGAAAAACGCAATCCAAGGCGTAGTGGGAAAACCGAACAATGCTTTTACGAGGGTGCAGTAAAGGCGTCTTGTACTAATGAGATGGAGTCGTGGGCGTTTAAAGATGCTTGGGAATTTTTAAAGGACAAACCAAAGTGGATTGCGCCTGCTCCGGTTGGTGGAGCAGTTTATGGAGGTTTGCGTGATAAGGATGACGAGGAGGTCGCAGTCCACACGATTGTTATCACGGATGATCGTCCTAATAATGTGCTTTTAGGTGATGATCCGATTAAAGGCCCATGGGAAGGAATCGAGCAAAGAAGACGGCTAGGACTTCTGCATCTTCTGACGCGACGCAAAGCTCTCGGTCAACAAACTCTTCAAAATTTGAAGAGTTATGTCAACAACTTAACGAGTACAAGTCCGAAGTTGCACAGAAAAAGCTTCAACAAATGGACGCAATCACCAAAGCGAAACGTATGAAAGCCGCACTCGAAACCACAAAATTTCTGTCGAACTTGGACATTAATAACATCGCGAACCCGAAAGAGAGAAAGCATTGCATGAAGATGAAGAAGAACTTGCTCCAAGAGTACGTCGACTTAATTCAGTTGTCGGATGAAGACGACGAGTAGTAGTTTAAATTTTTAGGACTTTTTTAAAAATAAAGTAAGTTAAGTCGTCTTTTTATTTATTGTAACTTTCTATTTTTAGGACTTTTTTAATGTAATCGTATTTTTATTATTAATTTTAGTGTGTTTTATTAAATTAATTTGTTATTATAATTTCAAAATAATAATATAACTAATTAAATAATATAAAATAAAATAAATACATAAAAATGAAAAAGAAATAAAAAAATTCCTCACCCCTACCCAGCAACACGCCACTCAGCACGCCACCCATTACACAGCAGTCTGACAGCACGCTCATCGAGCACCCCACCCCCACTCAGCAACACGCCAACACACCCCGCATGGTTAAAATGGTCTAATTGTTCAAAACGATTGTTATAAAATTAACTACGGAGTATATAACATATAACTATTAACCTTAACCTTTATATTATTATTATTATTATTATTATTATTATTATTATTATTATTATTATTATTATTATTATTATTATTATTATTATTATTTTATTATTATTATTATTATTATTATTATTATTATTATTATTATTATTATTATTATTATTATTATTATTATTATTATTATTATTATATACTAAAAGTGGTGGGAAATGTTGTAGTTTCAATTATATGTGATTTCAATTATATGTGATTGTAGTTTTGAATTCGCGTTCACATTACAAACGGTCCCTCAACTTCGCCTATATTTTCACAATGGTCCCTCAAGTTTACACTTTTTAAGGGGCAAAAAGTTTAAATATATAATTTAATTAAAATATAAGAAACTAATTCCACCTGAATTTATAACGAGCCCTATCTTCTCGCTGGTTGCGAGTTAAATTTTTCAGAGACCACCGTGCAACTCTGAAAAATCTTACGAAGCTAACGGAACTAACCATACGCGAAACAGACACTTCTCAAAAGAACGCTAAACACAACGACAAACGACAACCCGTATCTTCCCGCTCGGCACGAGTTAAATTTTTTCGGCGGCAGCGTCAGACTCGAAATAATTTTATGAACAAAACGATATTAACTACGTTCGAAACGGACACTTTTTGAAAAAAAAAACGCTAAACACAACGACAGCCCGTATCTTCCTGCTCGCCGTGAGTTAAATTTTTTCGCCAGCACCATTAGGCTCGAAATAATTTTATCAACAAAACGAAACTAACTACGTTCGAACCGGACAGATTTTAAAAAACACTAAAGACGACGACACCAACAACGACGCATAACAGATGACCCGTTTCCCTTCTGTAAATAAAACTGCGTTAAATATGAATACGCCGGCCGAAAACCCCCGCCGCATCGCGCGGGCCGGTCCGGACTAGTTAATAGCTAAAACCGACTTCAAAATAAAATTTATTAAAAATAAAAATTACATCAAAGTATATGACTATCAGATGTTGTAATTTGCATTTACATATGAAGTATATTAGATATTTACAACAAATTTTGAGAGTAAATAAAGGTTATAAAAAATGATATATACGTGTGAAGTTGTACCTCCATATAGTCTACTCTACGTAGCATTTAGTGTGCCATCTCTCTCACTTTTACTTTCTTAACAGCTCGTCGTCTTCTTCACCTTAAATTGCAACTTCCATTAAACTTTACTCTTAAATCTCTAACAAATTCGAAAAATTCGAATATTGATCTTAAATTTGATGCCCCTCGTTTTGTGATGCCAAGTGCGATCGCACATGCCACTCACCCCTAGGTCCAGCCCTGTGAAGAAGTGTAACATGATTGTCGTATACACAATTATAGCCGTAATCATTTTAATTTGAATTCATCACACGAAACATTAAATTTAATTACACTTACACTACTAGAAAATCGTCCATTCTGAACGACATTTTTCCGGACAACATATGTCATCCGGAAAAAGCTGCTACGCGACAAAAAATTGCTTTTCTCAATATTATTTATTATATTAAATATTAAGTGCTAAGAAATAAATACATAATAAAAACAGTCTCCTGCACCATCTTACGGCTACCATGCAGATGCTCATCACAACATCGTGGTAGCCAATCACGATGGTCATATTATGTATGTTTTTAAAATTATGAATATCAACGTACCTTATAAAAACACAAGGGGTGGCGACATAGATTATTAGTGTTTTTTTAATGTTCTTGAGAAACTTTAAATGTGATAAAGTGAAAGAGCGATGTCAGTGTTATTGTTTACTGCTTCTTTGACTTAAAATGAACTTAAATATTTAACTTCAAAGAAGAAGAAGAAAAAAAATAAAAAATTCTTATGGTCCATTGTGTGATTGTGTCACAACAAGTGGGAAGAAACATTGGATTAGAGGTGGGACAACATTGTTATAAAAAACTCAACTACTCGCCGATTAATCCTCGATTAATCAATTTTATGAGTAATCCGTTCCGATTTCTAATAATCCGATTAATTAAAAGGTCAACGTCAATTGATGGGTCAAAATCGAATTTAGTAATCAAAGTTGGTCAAAGTCAAGAATGGTTAACATTTTAACATGAAGTTAAACCAGAACTTTATAATTTTGGAGCAAAATGAACAATTTTAAACAATTGTATTAAAATTTATCTTTATATTTATGGGTTTTTTCCATATATACACATATAATTTTTAAATTTTACAATATAAAAGTATACAGTACAATCCGATTAATCCCCGATTAATTCCCGAATCGCCGATTAATCCTTTCAAAGACCCAACCGATTAATCTCCGAATAACGAATTTTGCAACCTTGAGTGGGAGGGTAGGAAACCTTTGTATAGTGATGTTTTCGCAATACGTTAAATAATATTGCTCCACTCGGTGAGCTTAATTATAAAGTGATGATGTTAAGTTAATGAGTCAACAACGTGTATATATTCGTGAAAAATGGGCTATATGATATTGTAATCTATGTACGCACGTAGTCTAATACAAGGAATACTATCTAGAAGTTGTAGGCTACTAATTGTGCACGTTGTAGACTCATTAAGCTGTTAATTGTCATTTAGGGTTTGATTGATTACATTCATATTAAATAGAAATACAAATTAATCACACCATAAACCTTTACAGTAAGATTATAATACTCCGTATTTTATATCCTTATTTTATTATAACTTCGAGTTTTTGTCTATAAATTGAACAAAAAGGTCAATTACGTAGGGCACATGCTTTTGGCGAAAACTATGGATCATCGTAATCGGAAAAAAAAAAAAAAAAAAAAAAAAAACGCAATGTTATATTTCAGTAGGCTTATAACTACCTTTAGTGGCCTGGTTCAATATATTCAAATTGAAAGAACCAATAAAAGAGAGATGTGTTGTAGAAGATATAGGAGAGAAAGAGGTTGAAGAGAGGTGTGATGTATTTAATGTATATGTGTGTTTTTGTAACTTACATTATGCACATATATATAGTACAAATTTTACTATCCATATTTGACTAATTACCATCCATATTTAACTACTAAATTTACAACACTCCCCCTTGGATGGTAATTTTTTTAAAGAGCAATTAATACTGCCTCGTTAAAAACCTTGCTAAAGAAAACCCAGTGGGATAAAACTTTAGCTAAGGGAAAAAGAGTACAGCATAGAGTTGACTCCCCCTCAAGTAGACAACGCTGAGTCGTCACATCTTTTGAACTTGCCTCATGCCAATATTGTGAACGTATGTTTTGAAAATAACGATTGACAGTGCTTTGGTATAAAGATCAGCAGAGTTGTTGATTGAACGTATCTCATTTTAATCTGGTTGTCTTTTATGAGATCTTGAGTATATGAGAAGAATCTGAGGTTTTCATCTGAAACTGTATCATCTAAATCTTTTATGTACAAGTTTGACCCTTGTGATTTGTCTACAGTCTCCTTCATGGTTTGCTCAAACTGTTGTTTCAATTCCTATTCCCTTTCAGTCTTTTTCTGAGCCTTACCAATATACCATTCTTTTCCATCAAACTTATGACCGTTAAGACCGTTTATAGCTTTAGCGCCTCGTCAGCATTTATGTTTTGTTCTGTCATTTTTGATACTCTTCTTTCATTTGTACTATGTAAGCTGTATTATCTTCATAGATAGTTGTTGGGCTTTTATAGCGTTCTAGTCCACAAGAATCAATAATGATTTGTATCATTGATCTTAACTAAAATCATTCCCGAGTAGCTTCATGTAATGCAATCACTTCGGCATGATTTGATGATGTTGCAACAAGTGTTTGTTTTGAGAACGTCATGATATTGCGGTGCCTCCATTTAGGAATACATATCCAGTTTGAGATTTAGCTTTATGTAGATCAGATAAATAATCTGCATCTGTATAACCAAACAAATCTTGTTTCGAGTTGTTAGAATAAAATAATTATAAATCAGTAGTTCTCCGAAGGTATCAAACTATTTGTTTGATCCCATTCCAATGTCTTTTGGTAGGGGCTGAGCTGAACCTTGTCAACAAATTAACTGCAAAAGAAATGTTAGATCTTGTATAATTTGTAAGATACATAAGAGCCCCAATTGCACTAAAATATGGAACTTCTGAACCAAGAAGATCTTCATGATCTTCTAGATGATGAAATGGATTAGTATCAATATTAAGATCTAACAACCATATGAGTACTTAATGGTTTTTGTCTTGTCCATATTAAAATATTTTAAAATCTTTTCGGTATAAGTTGTTTGATGTATAAGTAAGTCATTAGTTATATGCTCAATATGTAAATCAACGTAATACTTGATTTTTTTTATTTTAAAATCTTTCTTTAGAAGTTGAATGGCTTCATAGATTTCTTTATTTAAGATAATTGATATAAACAGCTATGATCACATATCCGAACATTGTTTTTATAAAACACACGTGCAAATAAGTTTATATGTATACCCTTTTCTTATCAAGTAGTAATTTAATCGATTATACCACATACGTCCCGATTGTATAAACCCATTTAGAAATCTTTGTGATTTAATGGAATATATTCCCTTGGGTTTTGCATTAGATGCTTATGATACCTTAACCCTTCAGGTATATTCATATATATATATATCACTATTAAGTGATCCATACAGATAAGTAGTAACAACATCCATGAGATGCATTTAAATAACTACCAGGTTGATTAAGTATCTAATAAGTAATTATATTCATTATAGGAGGATAAGTTTTTCTCCTAATTCATTTCTTGTCTTTGTGGGAAATCTTGAGTTACAAGTCTAGTTTTGCCTTGTAACTTCATTTGCACATTTCTTTTCGGATAAAAATTCATTTGTATCCCATTGTTTCACATCTTTAAAAGTGATAACGATTGCTCCAAAAACTTTTCTTTTATTGAGCGATTCTAATTCAGCTCGTATTGCTCCTTTCCGTTGAGTTCAATCACGTCTATTTTGATATTCAATGACAGATTTTGGTTCCAGATCATTATCTTTATTCATGATGTCATTGTAACATTATATGAAAATATCTCATCAAGATTTTTCATTTCATTTCAGTTTCATAATATTGCATAATTTATTGCAATTTATGTATTTACATTTATCAATATCCTCTGCAGAAGGAGTATTGATTTGTGGTTCTTGTTGAACACTTTCTTTTACCTCATTATCAGCTGATTTTCTTTTTCGAGGATTTTTATCTTTGGAACCAATTGGTCTCCCACGTTTCTGCCGTAGCAAAGACTCATGAGTGACATTATTGCCAGCTTTTGTAATTTCAATTCTAGCTGAAGCATTTACTGCTGGTATATATGATTTAGTCACTTATTTTTTGTATCTTTAAATGCATAAAGTAATTAATTTGCAAGTTCTTGCATATGCATTATATTTGAACTTTCTTTTCGCATTCTTTTGTGCGATGATCAATATTCCTTAATTGATGTTCACACCATGAAACATCATTCTATTTATAATTTATTTCTCCGCCTAATATAGGGAACAATGTTTCATTAAAGTGACAATCGACAAAACTTGCTGTAAAAACATCACCCGTCATGGGTTCAATATATCTTATGATTGAAGATGTTTCATATCTAACATATATTTCAATCCTTCTTTGAGGAACCATTTGTTGTGGTTGTTCAATTAAAAATACACTGCACAACCAAATGTTCTAAGATGGAAAATATTTGGTCTCCACTAAAATTAAGTTGGTAATGGAGAATATTTATAACTTGCACTTGATTTAATGCGAATTAATGTCACATCATGTAAATTTACATGTCCCCATATAAATATTGAGAGTTTTGTACTCATTTCTAATTGTCTAGTTATTAGCTGTAAGCGTTTATCTATTGATTCAGCTAAACCAATTTTGTGTATGCACATGAGCAACTGGATATTCAACAACAATCCTTGTAGACATATAATAATCATTAAAAGCTTGAGATGTTAACTCACCAGCATTATCAAGTCTCATCCTTTTAATGGTGTAATCAGAATAATGTGTTCTTAATTTAATAATTTGTGCAAGAAACTTTGCAAATGCCATATTATGGCTTGATAACACACAAACATGAGACCATGCGTTAGATGCGTCTATTAGAAAAATGGTCCACATGATGGATGAATTGGTCCATATATATACCCTTGAATTCTTTCAAGAAACATTGGTGATTATTTCTCAATGTGCTTTTCATTAATCGCCATATGTGATTTTCATTAATCACCATATGTGTTTTTCGTTAATCACTATATGTGCTTTTCATTAATCACTATATGTGCTTTTCATTAATCACCATATGTGATTTTAATTAATCACCATATGTGCTTTTCATCATATATCATTTTCACCATATGCGCTTTTAATCATATGTGCTGCGCTTTTCGTCATATGCACTTTTCATTATATGCGCTTTTAATTATATGCGATGCACTTTTCATCATATGCGCTTTTTATCATATGCGCTTTTAATCCTATGCGCTTTTCGGTGCTACATAGATATTTCTCATTTTCGATTATCATTGACTGATAATCATATCCATTATGGTATATATCAGAGAAACTTAACAAATTTCTCTTTGATTTGGGAGAAAATAAGACATTGTTTACCAAAAAATTTGTACCATTTGGTAATATGAAATTTTGCCTTTTTCGTTTCTTATATCAAGTTTGCAAGAGCTGATATAGTATTTATAATTCCTTCATTTGATTTAAATCAATGAAATATTTCTTAGATTTGATCATACTGTGTATGTTACTACTATCTGCAATACATAGGTCTTTACCATTTAATTGATGTTGTATTTCTGCAGGATTCATACTAAAACTTCAAATAAGATAAGCAAATAATGAGTTATATTTCAGCAAGATAATCAAATTATATTACCTGCAAACAAGTTATAATCTGAAGTACATAAAAGATAACACTTAATAAAACATATGCGTTATGGTCTAAAACCATTTATTTATGAGTGATACATAAAAAAAACTAGGCATCTTAGAAAATTCAAACCATTCAAGTCTCAAGGTAGCTCAGGGTTAATTTAATCAAGATTTGTCAACAGATTCACTCTCATTTTCTTTTCTTTTGGGACTTATTTGTAGAGCTAAACAAGATGTTCATGTATTCAAGAAATACTAGACTGATGATCCACGTTACCAGATCATTAATAAGAATCTCCGAAATTCTTATAAGAGCGTCTACTAATATCTTTAATTTTATTCTTTCATGGATCACCATTATTATTATTATTATTATTATTTTTTTGATAATTAATATCGTATCTATCTTTGAGTATTTTTCATAATACACTTGGATTTTCGATCATATAATATGTAGATTCTAAGGACTCGTCAATATGTTTGCTAAGAAAAATACTTACTATTGCTTTCTCTTGTTCGGAATAATTGTTATTTTCATTCAGGGTTTCTAAAATACCGTTTGATTCGAGATGTTTTTCTACATTCATAACCCATGTTAAGTAGTTGTTCCCACTTGTTCTAAATGAGCAAATTTAAGCCTTTTCAAATTCGACATTTTCTATTATCAAAAAGATGAATAACATAAATCATAATCATAATCAACTTCTATTCATAGACAAATAATAAAATGAAATTAGAATCATTTTAAATTCATAAGTAGCAAACAACAGAATAATGGTATGATTACAAATAATAAAACCACAAGGGCAGGATAGAATATAGGTTCACCCGGTGGTATATTAGCAACAATGATGATAGTTAATATGACCAATACAATAGGAAAAATCATCCTTGTGTGAATCATTTTTACAAAAACTTTTTGAGAGTAGTAATCTGAAAAATGAAGATTGATTTGTGAAAATGTGAAAACGGAGATGTTTATTTTATATTTGAAAAATATGGTTGTTGTAACGTCGTCAGTTGACGTTAACAACCGTTATGTATATATGACCGTTGTAACGTCGTTAGTTGACGTTAACGAATAAAGTCACTATATCAAAACGCGTATGAGTAATATAAAGGACAAGATTTTTTTTTTCTTATTTTAACTTTTAAGATTTACTTTTAATAAAAATACAAACTGCTTTTTCTTATTTTAACTTTTAAGATTTACTTTTAATAAAAATACAAACTACTTTTCTTATTTTAACTTTTAAGATTTACTTTTAATAAAAATACAAACTACTTTTCTTATTTTAACTTTTAAGATTTACTTTTAATAAAAATACAAACTACTTTTTCTTATTTTAACTTTTAAGATTTACTTTTAATAAAAATACAAACTATTTTTTCTTATTTTAACTTTTAAGATTTACTTTTAATAAAAATACAAACTATTTTTTCTTATTTTAACTTTTAAGATTTACTTTTAAGAATAAACATTAGTATGCATGAAATAAATAATGATTAATTGCATAAGTAATCATAAATGTTAGATAACATATAAAGACCCCATCGTATTCGTATTGATCGGAATTAATCTCGACCCATGGTACCGTGTTGTCAAATGACGTGTTGCGCACATAAAGTACCGTGTTGTCAAATGACGTGTTGCGTACAATCATGAGGTCTTATTAACATAAATATAAATGTTAGTGAAGTTAATAAGGGTTAGATTACAGAAAATATAATTCAGGCGGTATAACCGACCATATATAACTTAAATAACATAAATATAAATGTTAGTGAAGTTAATGAAAGTTAGATTACAGAAATATAATTCAGGCGGTATAACCGACCATATATAACTTAAATAACATAAATATAAATGTTAGTGAAGTTAATAAAAGTTAGATTACAGAAATATAATTCAGGCGGTATAACCGACCATATATAACTTAAATAACATAAATATAAATGTTAGTGAAGTTAATAAAAGTTAGATAATTTCTTACCTTGATTAGTGAATTGTGCTTGCTTAGATAAACCTTGATTATACGGAGCACTTCGTGCTGATAACGTGTTATATTTCAGTAGGCTTATAACTACCTTTAGTGGCCTGGTTCAATATATTCAAATTGAAAGAACCAATAAAAGAGAGATGTGTTGTAGAAGATATAGGAGAGAAAGAGGTTGAAGAGAGGTGTGATGTATTTAATGTATATGTGTGTTTTTGTAACTTACATTATGCACATGTATATAGTACAAATTTTACTATCCATATTTGACTAATTACCATCCATATTTAACTACTAAATTTACAACACGCAATAATTAAATTTAGTTTATTTTATTAATTAAACAATATACTTAAATTCGTTCGTTATCTTATTGTTAGATGAATTTCCTTTTATGTAGTTATTGCTTTGCGTTTTAACTTTGTTATTTTTACTAAAAAATAACGATAACGATTACTATTAAAATCAATAGAAACTTCATCAAAAGATGAAAAATCCTAAACCGATACAGGACAAGAAAACAAACAACGACAAGGCTAGGCTAACCTAACTAAACGTCATGTTAAAGTGACAATCTAAACATTTGATTGTGTGTTTTATCTCTTCCTAATGCTTGTTTGGTTGAGTAACAGGTATGTAGATGGTTTGGTGATGGTTGCAGTCTTGGAACATGAGTGCAGACTTGGTTGCAGTCAAGGTTCATATTGTAGCTGGTGCTTGTTGCTGTTTATGAAGGCTCAAACACTTTGCGAATCATGTACTGTCTATTATTGGATAATGCACCTGGTGTGGGTCCAAGGTAGATAGTACACAGATGGGACGTAGTTGTGTTTGAGTATCCATTCCTATTATACAGAAAGAAACCTCAGGGACCATTTATGTTATTTATCAAAGTTTTAATAGTCCAGGGGTCTGGTTGTAGCTGATGATTCTTGTCTTTCTGGTTGTATAAAAGGCAGGCTAGGGTTAGCTACTGTAGACGATTCATTCAATTCTCATTGTATTTGTTTTTGGTTAAAGAGATAAACTCTTCGTTTATGGTTTCTTTGGTTTTAATCTGTAAAGTATAGTGGTTTATGGTGATTTTCTAGATCATTCACTTGTTTGGTCATGGTATCAGAGCAATTGCTCGATTCGAGTTGGTTCGATTGCGTTTTAGGGTTTCGTGAAATTGGTATTATTCGATCAAATTAGGGTTTATTTGGGATCTCTAATCTCAAGTGAATCGGTGTGTATGGTTTGTCTTATCGGGCTAGATCTGAGGACGTGGTTCTTGTAATTTAGGGTTTGTTGTTCAAACCCTAATTGGTGATTCTGGTTTGTTCTTGAATATTATTCAAGAAGTTTCTTCCGCTGGCGTCTTAAAAGAAGATTACGGAGGAGTACTCTGTAAGGATATTTCTTCCTACCTGTGATTTGTAGCAAGTTCCTACACGTAGGAGTTTCTGTGCTTACAGGAATCAACTGCCCCTACGTATTATACTTGGCCTATAGCCAAGAAAATCTTCTTTTATTTGGTATCTGTTATCTTTTCGTTTGTATTTGCTATCTGTTATCTGTTCATTATCTGTTATCTGTTTGTTTGTTTTTTCTGTCAAATGAGTGATAGTGGTGATTCTGTAACCATGATAAGTAAATTGGATTTTGGTGATCCACTTTACCTTCATGCTACTGACATCAGCAGTACACCTTTAATAAATTTCAAACTTAAAGGAACAGAGAATTATAAATCTTGGGCTTGTGCAATGGAATTAGCTTTACAAACTAAAAACAAGATTGGTTTTATAAAAGGTACAATTGAAAAAGATGATCAAGATGAAGTTTTAGCAGGTCAATGGGAAATGTGTAATGCTATTGTCCTTTCTTGGATTTTAGGCTGTGTTTCTGATGAATTGTCTTATGGTCAAATATATTCTAAATTTGCTTCTGTTGTTTTGGGATGAGTTGAAAGAAACGTATGACAAAGTTGATGGCTCTGTGATGTTTAATTTGGAACAAAAAATTGCACAGTTAACACAAAATGGTACTCCTGTATCAGATTATTATCACAAACTTAACTCACTTTGGAAACAATATGATATTCTGTGTAAATTGCCATCTTGTAATTGTGCTGCTGATAAGGAAAAAAAGAACATTATAATCAGAGAAAATTAATGAAGTTCTTGAGGGGACTGGATGATTCCTATCAGCCAGTAAGGACCACTATATTAACTAGTGATCCTTTACCATCTGTTAAAACTGCATTCTCTATTGTCTCTAGGGAAGAGTCACATAGAGGTGTGCAAGATAAGAAATCTGTTAGTGAGTCATCTGCTTTTTTTTGCTAATACTGGTAAACCAAGGATTGGAAATACAAGTTCTAATTCTAAAATTGAGTGTAAAAAATGTGGTAGAATTGGTCATACAATTGAAAAATGTTATGAAATTGTTCGATATCCTCCAAGAAACAATAACTTAAAGTGTACCAAGTGTGGTATGACTAATCACAGTGTGGATAGATGCTTTGTGGTTGTTTGAGACGATCGCTCCAAATTCATATGGACGAACACGTCATTCATCGATTTCATTGCGAGGTATTTGACCTCTATATGATACGTTTTGTAAATATTGCATTCTTTTGAAAAGGCACACCATAAATGAATATTTAAATCAAAGGTTTTCGACATCTGATGATTTCTACATACAGACAATCACCGTAAATAATAGTTTACAATAGTAATTCCGTTGACAATGCAGTTAAAATAAGATACACGGTGATGATTTGGTGAATGCAACGTTTCCTTGATAAATATGCCATATAAGACTCCATGCACATAGCTTGTCTAACATATAAGCAAATAGCGGAAGATTTCTAGGGAACCTGAGAATAAACATGCTAACAAGTGTCAACACAAAGGTTGGTGAGTTCATATTTTTAGTGTTTCGCATAATCTGTATATAAAGGTGGATCACAAGATTTCAGTTGTTTCATCCAGAAACGTTTATCAAAATATTCTACAAGATTGAGCACCCTGGTAACTAAACTTTAACGTATATATAATAAGTACCCCAGTTTTAACATACATGCAACCAACATGTACAATACACGCAAACCAACGTGTACTAAACTCAAATAGCATACGTCTGTTTTATAGTTCAGGCTAGGGTTTCTATACCTGGAACAGACGGGGATGTCAAGCCCTATGGATCCATATATAACTACTCGCGCCCACCAGTTCTTATAACCGGCAGTTACTAGTTACCAAAGCTAAGGGATTTTCGGTTCAAACTCGGTGTAGAATTTAGTATGTACTTGTATCCATTGCGTTTAAAATAAAGTGCATGTATTCTCAGCCCAAAAATATAGATTTCAAAAGCATTTAAAAGGGGAGCAAATGAAACTCACCTTAGCAGCACATAAAGTCATTCACCGAAATGTGACCGAAACTCGGAATATCAAATAACCGTAGATCTCAACCTAGAGAACATATGTTGGCCAATAAATGTCTAACAAGCTAGGTCTGGTCATAGTGTATTATAATCCTAATGCTCGAGATCGACATACAAAAGTTATACAAAGTCGTTTCAAAAGGTCAATTTTGACACAAGTTCAACAAAAGGAGACGTACCTTATATAAGGATTCATTTACTCGGTTGGTAATATTCAAAAATCCAATTTATCAATCTTACAAACAAGTTGTTTTAAATATTAATTGCAGATTCAAAAGCAATTCCAATTAACGTCAATCATAATTCAGTTGACCATATCTTTTTATTCGTTCATCAAAATTACGCGATTTCTAAATGAAAAGTTATCGATTTTTCGCCAGCTTTCCAAAAACATGTATATCATATACCTTTTACCAGTAATATATGTATTTAATTCGTGATTCATTATAAATTGTTTAACGACGAAATTTAGTATACAAGCATGCATAAACATATATACTCGAGCACTAGACATGGATACACAATTAATATATAAAAGATAAGATATGAATGCTCACGTATCAATATTGTGATTCAATATTGCAGGAAAGTACGTAGACGCAACAGAGATGATAAACACTAGGTTTGATTTGCAAACAATACCCATGAATATTACCCATAACTTCCATAGTTATAACCCATAATTTTCTTAGCTCTATCCCGTTTGAAAACCCATTTTGAAAGTGACACGCTCATGACCTCGTCGTAGTATTTTATGTATAAATAATAATAATACTAATACTACTAATAATGATAAGATTAATAATAATATTAATCTTAATATTAATAATAATAATAATAATAATAATAATAATAATAATAATAATAATAATAATAATAATAATAATAATAATAATATATAATTTAAATATATACGGAGTAAAATGATTGAGGAAACAAAGAACCAGATCGAGCTTTTATAGTACTTTGGCCTGAAACAGTACCCCATGCGATCGCATGGGGTTAACCCTTTGTGGCCATGCGATCGCATGGCTAGAGATTCCAGCTCACAATGTTTTGTCCTAATGCTTGTCGACATAATTAAATAATATATATATAATATATAATTTAAATTAATTAATTATATATTATATTTTATTTCCGTGCATAGTTGATTTGTAATTTTTGTTCCGATAAGTCGTACGTCATCACGCGACTTATGTCCCGGTTTCGGTTTTTTGAATGTCCTTTCGTACACTTAGAAAACTTGCATTTTACATTTCGTGACTCGTACTCTTGTCAATATATAGTCTTAAATTATCCATAAACTATACCACTCAAAGTATATCTTAAACTTTCGAGTGTTTTGGTCATTTACTTCTATAAATCATCGTCTCGTTATATACATATACATATATACATTTTCATTTTAAAATAGTGTTTTACCGTAGCAAAGTTACTGTAGCAAATAGTGATTTTTGAAAACACTGTAGCTATTTAGTGTTTTACTGGTTCATCTTAAACATTTTAGTTAACTTATCTAAATATCAATCAGATAATCAAACCAACAAGGTTAATGCACAGTATCATTTTCATAACACTTTGTTACGTTTTCAAGTTATAGTATATATATGTATCTATTTACATATAATTGTTCGCGAATCGTTGAGAAAAATCGAAGGGTATTTGAATAGTTTAAAATTTTGAGATTCAACTTCATAGACTTTGCTTATCGCATCGGAAACGTTAAAGATTAAGTTTAAATTTGGTCAGAAATTTTCGGGTCATCACATTGTTGGATATCCACCAAATTTTAAAAGTAAAAATTTCAATAATTCATCTTGTGTGTCTAATTCTAATTCTAGTAACAGTGTTACTAATAATGGTGATAACAAGTCTGGGTCTACTTCTCTCAGTTTGTCAAATGAGAAGATTGCTAAGCTTGTTATCTTTCTTGATAGAAAAAGTGCACCGGCATATTCATTTTCCAACATGACCGGTGAGTTTATAAATTTAAATGTGTTCTTTAATGAAAATTTTAATAAATTCTTTGTCTCACATAATTTGAATGATAAAACCAATGTTAACTTTGGCTGGATAATAGACTCAGGTGCTAATCATCACATGACTAATTCTGATAAAGGATTTGAGTCTGTGTGTGATGTTTCCAATCTAAATTTAACTGTTGGTCATCCCAATGAGACTAGAGCTAAGGTTGAGATGATTGGAAACTTAAGAATATCTGATAAATTGATTCTTTATGATGTGCTTGTTGTTCCTGAATATTGTGTGAATCTGTTGTCTGTATATTATTTAGTCAGGGATAACAAATTGTTTGTTGGATTTGATCAAAATGCTTGTTATATTCAGGAACTGGTCTCAAGGAAGACCATTGTGACTAGTAGTTTGTGTGAAGGTCTTTATATCTTCAAAAATGATTGTATTGGTGAGTGTAGTAAAACAAATCATAGTTTCAGTATGTTGTCTAAATCTGTTTGGCATTGCAGACTTGGTCATCCTGCAGACCAAGCCTTAGGTGTTTTAAGTAATGATTTACAATTTACTAGTGATAAAAATAATGATTCTTGTGATGTTTTCCATAAGGCAAAACAAACAAGAGAACCATTCCCTCTTAGTGATCATAAAACTACATATTTAGGTGAACTGGTTGACTTAGATGTGTGGGGTCCATACAGGGTCACTAGCAGAGATGGTTTTAGGTCTTTTCTGACTGTTGTTGATGACTGCACAAGGGCTGTTTGGATTTTTTTGTTAAAATCAAAAGATGAAGTCAATTGGTATGTTGAATTGTTCTGTAAACAACTTGAAAATCAATTTAATAAAAAAGTTAAAGTTTTGAGAAGTGACAATGGTACTGAAATTGTAAATGCTAAGATGAATTTGTTTACTTCAAACAATGGTATAATACACCAAACAAGTTATGTACACACACTCCACAACAGAATGGAATTGTAGAAAGAAAACATAGACACTTGTTAAATGTGGCTAGGTCTTTAATGTTTCAAGGGGGAGTTCCTCTTAAGTTTTGGTCTGATTGTATATTAACTGCTACATATTTGATTAACAGGCTGCCATCATCTATTCTAAATGGAAAATGTCCCTTTGAGCTGGTGTATCATAAAAAACCTAATCTTTCCCATTTAAGGGTGTTTAGTTGTCTTGCTTTTGCTAATGTTTTAAATAATCATGATAAGTTTTTTTCAAGATCTGAAAATTGTGCTTTGATAGGGTACTCAACTGTAAAGAAAGGGTACAAGTTATACAGTTTTGATAGTAAAGTGGTGTTGTTTTCAAGAGATGTAAAATTTTATGAAAGTGTATTTCCATTTAAAACAATTGAAACTTCTGTTGCTGATAAAGAGTCAAATGATTTGAATCAAATAAGTTTTTTTGATATGTATGAAAATGATAACCTAAATGCCCAAAGACCCAATGATGAAGGGGAAGATAACTTAAGTAGTGATGGCGCAGGAAGTAGTCTGCCAGGTAATTCTGGTTCTGCAGAACAAACTGGTAGTAAACAACCTGATGCAACATTACATGCTGAAGGAAATCACCCTGAGGGCAAGTCAAAAAACACTTTAAATACTGACGATACACCAGAACCTTCTTCAACCTTGAGAAGGTCTCAAAGGAATATTATTCATCCTAAGAGATTTGATATTTTGTTGTTGAAGGGAAAGTTAAGTATGGCATTGAGAAAACTGTTAACTATAGCATTTTAAGTCTTGATAATCTGTGTTTTGTTGTTTCTTTGAATAAAAGTATTGAACCTTCTACCTATTGGGAGGCCTGTAAGTCACAGCATTGGATTGATGCTATGAACTTAGAAATGGAAGCATTATATAGAAATGATACTTGGGAACTTATAGATTTACCTCAAGATCGAAAATCAATTGGATGCAAGTGGGTATATAAAATCAAATATAAATCTAGTGGTGAAATTGATAGGTATAAAGAAAGATTAGTTGCTAAGGGTTATAATCAGAGAGAGGGCATAGACTTTGATGAAACATTTTCTCCAGTGGTTAAAATGACCACTGTTAAATGCTTATTAAATCTTGTTGTTGTTAATAATTGGGATTTATATCAACTTGATGTAAATAATGCTTTTCTCTATGGTGACTTATATGAAGATGTGTATATGTCATTACCTTTAGGGTATTTTGATGAATCTGAAAAAAGGGTTTGCAAGTTGAAAAAAAGTTTATATGGTTTAAATCAAGCCCCAAGGAAGTGGAATGAAAAATTATCCTCTGCCTTGGTTGAGCATGGCTTTAAACAAAGTAAAAATGATTATTCCTTATTTGTTAAATCTGAAAATGGTGTTTTTGTTGCTTTACTTGTCTATGTGGATGACATTGTTGTTACAGGAAATAATGTGGAAGAAATTGATAGGTTTAAATTGTTTTTAAGTTCAAAATTCTTAATAAAAGATTTAGGAATTTTGAAATATTTTTTGGGAATAGAAGTGTTAAGAACACAATCTGGTATTTGCTTGTCACAAAGGAAGTATTGTTTAGAATTGTTGACTGAATTTGGTGTTTTGGGTTGTAAGCCTACACAAACACCAATGGAAGCAGGATTTGTTTTAAACACGGAATGTACTCAAACTGATAAGGTTCTTGAAAATGTTAATAAATATCAAAAGTTGATTGGTAAACTTATATACCTTACATTGACAAGGCCTGACATATCATATTCTGTTCACTTGTTGAGTAAATTCATGCATTCACCTCTACAGTCACATTTGAAATGTGCATTAAGGTTATTAAGGTATCTAAAAGGTCCTCCTGGGTTGGGTGTACATATTTCAAAAACTTGCGATGTTGAATTAAAGGCATATGTTGATTCTGATTGGGGTAAAGCTAGCATGTTTAGAAAGTCAGTCACTGGTTATTGTGTTTTTTTTAAATGGCTCATTGATTTCATGGAAGAGCAAAAAACAGGCTACCATTTCTAGATCCTCAGCTGAAGCTGAGTATAGAGCTCTTGCTGATGTCACTTGTGAGATTGTTTGGATTTTGAAATTGCTTGTTGAGTTAGAATATAAAGTTGTGTTACCTGTAGAAGTGTTTGTTGATAACAAGGCTGCTATTAAAATTGCTTCTAATCCTGTTTTCCATGAAAAGACTAAACATTTTGAAATAGATCTTCATTTTGTATGAGATAAGTTGTCTGAAGGTGTTATAGATGTGAAGAAAATAGAGTCTGCAAATAATGTTGCTGACTTATTCACAAAAGGTCTAAGTGGTCCACAACATTTGGTGTTGTGTGATCATTTGTATTTATTAAACCTCTTCAAATGATTAGATTGGGGTGGGGGGGAGGGGGGTGTTAAAGTGACAATCTAAACATTTGATTGTGTGTTTTATCTCTTCCTAATGCTTGTTTGGTTGAGTAACAGGTATGTAGATGGTTTGGTGATGGTTGCAGTCTTGGATCATGAGTGCAGACTTGGTTGCAGTCAAGGTTCAGATTGTAGCTGGTGCTTGTTGCTGTTTATGAAGGCTCAAACACTTTGTGAATCATGTACTGTCTATTATTGGATAATGCACCTGGTGTGGGGTCCAAGGTAGATAGTACACAGATGGGACGTAGTTG
The DNA here is from genome assembly GCF_046630445.1 of Rutidosis leptorrhynchoides. NCBI lineage: Eukaryota > Viridiplantae > Streptophyta > Magnoliopsida > Asterales > Asteraceae > Rutidosis > Rutidosis leptorrhynchoides. The sequence goes on along the minus strand of NC_092343.1, from coordinate 76,863,231 downwards.
TATTTGAGTATCCATTCCTATTATACAGAAAGAAACTACATGGACCATTTATGTTATTTATTCAAAGTTTTAATAGTCCAGGGGTCTGGTTGTAATTTATGATTCTTATCTTTCTGGTTATATAAAAGGCAGGCTAGGGTTAGCTACTGTAGACGATTCATTCAGTTCTCATTGTATTTGTTTTGGGTTAAAGAGATAAACTCTTCGTTTTTGGTTTCTTTGGTTTTAATCTGTAAAGTATAGTGGTTTGTGGTGATTTTCTAGATCATTCACTTGTTTGGTCACGTTAACTCAATACAAGCCCAATTCTGTCGAATACCACAAAACACAAACTGACATAACAAAATACAATAACCCAAGATCAAAACTAATAAAACGCTGGTTAGTTGGATTTTGAATGTGTTTGATGTTAGGATGGCATCGGACCGGACTTGGGCCGGGTTTAGGTAACTCCAGATCGAATCAGATTAAAAAAACCTGTCCCAAACCTGGACTCGGACCAGTCGGGTCCTCATTCAGTTACTAACTAATGGGTAAATGGGGTTCACGGGTATCCGGATCTCCATTTACTAACGGGTAAATGAGGTTTTGCTACGGGTATTCGAGTCTTTTCCGGGTATATGGGCCGTGTAATCGGGAATACGGGTCGATTAATCGTTACGAGGCGGGTTATCGGATTTACAGGTCAGTTATATGGGCTCAGGTCTTTTTTAGAGTATACGAGTTGGGTAATCGGGTTTGTGGCTAAAATCATTCTCGGACCTGAACCCGCGAAAAAATTAAAAACTATTTATTAACCCGACCTAGACCCGTTTACCCGACCAAAAAATATCGAATTTCGGGTTTTTCCATCATGTACAAATTTTTTTTTTTTTTTTTTTTTTTTAAGTTTGATATGTTTTGTGTTTTAACTAGGTTTGGTTTCTTTATAAATAATAAATCCACTCTATTTTTATATATATAGTAGAGATACGTTATGGAATGTTGGAAAAGGAAGTATATTCATAACCTTATTATTTGACGTTTTAATATCATTACAAATTCAAATTCAGATATAATTAACAACACTATTTTTTAATTCGGCTCTATTTCAATTTATTGACGATTTGACTGTCGGTCTGCCGGTTAGAGCTTAAATTGAATTTTAGGCAAGATTTAAAATCTATGAAAATTTGATTCTACAAATCTCATGGTGTCTCACTATTTATTTATTTATTTATTTTATTTATATTTAATTTTTAAATTTTCAAAAGTTTTTCCTGCTTATTGGGCGACGGTTCTCTTGAAAGCAGTATCTTTATACGTCAAACGGAGAGAGGGAGGATTACTCTTGGAGTGTTTCACTCCGGGTGGATCAATGGCTTCTCTGTATTCTAAGATAGAGGAACGATTGTCTACATCTCACCTCTCACATACCCACACATGTGGGATTGAGTTTTGTTGTTGTTGCATGATCTTCAAAACTCTTGATAACTTAATATTTCTTTAAGCTTGACTTTCCTCCTCTTTATGATCATTGTAGCACACACAACTTTACCACCTTATCAACACTTATGTGTAACCAAGACAAATTTTCAACTAACATGAACATAATTGTGACAACACCGCATATGAAAATATGCATGACAAACACGTTCACTCTCACATAACCACTTGCGTACACAAGTTGAACATATTAGTTGAATCTTCATCTTCATAAATGTTGATTAGGTTGAGCTAACATCTGGTCTTCTTGTTAAGGAATGACCTCTTCTAAATCTGAGTGAACCTAGATGGGTCTGACATGATTTGTGTCTAGATCCAGTCCATGAGTCTGAAGTCTTCTCAATCCGATCTCGTGTAATTCTGACTTCTATTGAGTATGAATTCATACGAAATTGAAGTCTGAATCTGATCTTTAAAATATGAGCTTGAGTCTGATCTTGAGTATGAATTCATACGAAATTGAAGTCGGTCTACACCCATTGAAAAAATCAAATTCAAAGATTATATTCAAATTTGAATCTGAGTCTTGAGTCTGAGTTTCCAGACTCACAATTACAGCAAAAAAAAAAAATTACATATCTCTTCGAATAATCATCAGATCAAGCTAAATTTCTTGCACGAAGTAGATCCAGATGTCGTTAATATCCAAAAATTATGACAATTCAATGGTTAACGAATCTAAGACAATCGTTTTAAACAGACTACGGATATTGAATACACAAGCAGACTGACGTGATTTCAAAAATTCACATCTTTTCGTAGACACATTCAATCAAGGTGAAATTTTTACACAACGATCATCTATATGTAAAAAAAACCATAATCATGAATATATAGATGATACCGAAGATACAGTAGTTAAATTACTGAAACTGCACTGAAAAATCCTCCAATTTCAGCAGCATATTTCGACCATTGATATCTCTCAATCCAAAGCTCCGACCGGGATAGAACGTATTAGCATTAGATTCATAGGGATGATGGTTCTTCAATCTCTAACTAGTTTGTTAAGTCCGTTTCTTTAGTTAAGTTCTCATTTTGGGTGCTTAGCCGACTTGCGATTTAGTTTTGGTTTGCCAGGGTTTGTTGAGGTTTCGTGCCATTCCTAGTATAGATTTTAGGTTTTGTTTGGCTGGCGTTGCATCTCGTATTTGTATCTTTTGAATTCTTTAATTATTATTTTTTTGATAAGCGAGGAAACCCTCTTATGAACGAGCATATTGGCTCCCCACAAAAGGTAAAACCTCGGGTAATCAATCCTCCCAAGCGCGAGACCTGGTAAAGGGGGAATTGCGCATTATGCGCACCCTCTAGTCACACTCCATTTTTAAACAATTTAGCATAGTTAGAAATTGAATCCGGGTGATGTGCTTCATTGGGTAACTCAGTTGCCACTCAGGCAAGCATGCGCGGTTAAAATTGTTTCATTTATTGATAAAAGAAGGCGCTATATTTTAGATGCTTGGAAAAAAAACTAACTTCTCTAATGGCAAATTGTTAAATAGAGCCAAAAACTCTTGTGTTAATAATATTAAATTTGTCTACTGTTATAAAATATCTAGATTGTGTTATAAAATATCTAGATTGGATGTTAATTTTATTATTATATTTCTTGCATAGTAATATTTTATACTATAAATAGACATGTATGGTAACCATTTAAGGTGTACCATTTCTCTTGAAATATCAATATCAATATTTCTTCTCTCCTTCTTATCTCTTTTTCTCTCTTTGTTCTTATAACCATTAAAGGTAGTTATAAGCCTACTGAATTATAACACGTTATCAGCACGAAGTGCTCCATATAATCAAGGTTTATCTAAGCAAGCACAAGTCACTAATCAAGGTAAGAAATTCTTTAACGATATCTTCTATTATTTATTAGTAAGGTCAATGGCGGAGCTAGTAGGGGACTTTGGGGTGCCCAGCCTCCGCTAATCGTGTTAAGAATATAGAGTACTAATTATGTATATGGCGAAAAAATATTTGAAGTCCGGTCCTGGGAATTGCAGGTGGGGTTTGGTAAAAGATTTAATAGACACGATGAGTTTTTATTATCTTTTTGTTAAAATCTCTTAACTAGTGTATTCCACACTCTTTTACTCCCTCAAATTTTATAATATAAAAATTAAACCCCAAATGTTAATGTATACATAAGTACTCCGTTTTTGTTATAAATGAAACAGAAATCTAAATGTCAATATATCACATATTTCAACCTCATATACTTTTATGTTGTTTACACTAAAAATCTAAGAGTCAATTTTTATCACTATGTCTCACATGTAAGTTTACACTAAAAATAATTTCTCAATTTTCGCTTTTCAATTATGATACTTTTTATGTTGTTCGATATAATTTTATATTTCTATTTAAAAGTAAATGAAGCCTCCCTTAACGGAAATTCCTGGCTCCGCCTCTGAGTAAGGTAAATATTATTATCATCATAAGTAAAATTATATTTCTGCAATCTAATTTTTACTAACTTCACTAACATTTATATTTATGTTATTTAAGTTATATATATGGTCGGTTATACCACCTGAATTATAATTCCATAATCTAACTTTTACTAACTTCACTAACATTTATATTTATGTTATTTAAGTTATATATATGGTCGGTTATACCACCTGAATTATATTTTCTGTAATCTAACTCTTATTAACTTCACTAACATTTATATTTATGTTAATAAGACCTCATGATTGTACGCAACACGTCATTTGACAACACGGTACTTTATGTACGCAACACGTCATTTGACAACACAGTACCATGGGTCAAGATTAATTCCGATCAATACGAATACGATGGGGTCTTTATATGTTATCTAACATTTATGATTACTTATGCAATTAATCATTATTTATTTCATGCATACTAATGTTTATTCTTAAATTTATAATCTTAAAAGTAAAAAAAAAAAGGTTGTTTGTATTTTTATTAAAAGTAAATCTTAAAAGTTAAAATAAGAAAAAGTAGTTTGTACTTTTATTAAAAGTAAATCTTAAAAGTTAAAATACAAAAAAGTAGTTTGTATTTTTATTAAAAGTAAATCTTAAAAGTTAAAATAAGAAAAAGTAGTTTGTACTTTTATTAAAAGTAAATCTTAAAGGTTAAAATACAAAAAGTAGTTTGTATTTTTATTAAAAGTAAATCTTAAAAGTTAAAATAAAAAAAGTAGTTTGTATTTTTATTAAAAGTAAATCTTAAAAGTTAAAAAAAGAGATACAAAACACACATACACAAAATGCTATTTTTCTTTCTCATTTTCAAGAAACCAAAATACTTGAAATCTATAATTGGGTTCGGTTTTGGTGGAAATAAGGAAGAAGAAAAGATCCGTTAAGTAGAAGGTATAGATCGAAGCAAGGTTGGAACTTTGGGTGTCTACCGTTTAGAGGAACTCTTCTTTGAGTTTTCAAATTCGATTTTCAAAAGGCTACAAAGGTTGTATTCTAATCTTCTCTCGTTCGATTTCGTTAATTTGTTTTGTTTACTAAAGTTTTGTACAATGATCCGTAAAAGAGTATGATTTTATAAAGTTTTAAAAAATGCTTCCGCTCGCTTTGAATTAGTATCATACTCCAATAGGTATTTGGTTCAATATCTAAACAAATTTGATTTACATAATCCATTTTCTTAAAAGAATTCACACTATTTATTTTATGATGAGAGATTATATGTGTTAATTAAGATGAAAGAGAAGTATAAAGAAAAGAAACACTGCATATATACTCATAAACAAACCAAATAAAAAGGGTACACAAACAAAGCATAGTAATGTAAAACTATTTTCTAATGCCTAATTGTCTAATAATAAAAGGGACTCTGATTTGACGGTACAGAGCCAAACCTTCTAACCTTGAAGATAATGTTCAAATCTTAGAAATGAGACGAAGATTGTTTCAAAGAATGAGAAAGATTGCTCGGTGTAATTGTCTTTCAAAAATAGAAAAAATAAGTAAGGAAATGAAAATGGACATAAATTATTTATGTGTATACAAAGAGCCATAAGCATTATATTAGACTGTTTCTAACCGTGACGGTGACATCAAAGGCAAGTGATGTACTTTTTGGTGATGTGGCAAGGTCAAGAGACGAAGTTAAATAAATGGGGAGTTAAAAAAAATAGTCAAATTATTTCAACGAACAAGGGTTCAATTGGATGTCTCTTAAAAAAAAATCCAAATTTCCAGTTATTTGATTTAAAAAAAAAAAAAATCCACGGGTAAGGGTGATGGATCCAATGGATCCGCATCCACGACCCGCGGGTGCTATCCCTAATTGTGACAAGTACGAATCAACTAAAAGTCTAAAAGATAAATGCTCTTATAGGGACCAAATGTTCACAATAATTGCCTAAGCTAGATATGAAACAAATAGTTCATCAAGAAAAGAAAAAAAATATGCATCTAAAGCTTCTACTGAAAATTAATGTGCAAGGTACAATATATAACTATATGGTCAAATTCATTTGAGCCTTCGGAGTCACAAGTATATGATGTATATATATTACTCAATTAACAAAATAGTAAATCGAAATTAATTCATATGAATAGTAAAACGAAATTAATTAATTTACTATTCACATAAAAAGCGCATATTATAAAAGCGCATATGATGAAAAACGCATATGATGAAAAGCGCATATGATGAAAAGCGCAGCGCATATGATAAAAAGCGAATATGATGAAAAGCACATCGCATATGATGAAAAGCGCATATGATTAAAAGCGCATATGGTGAAAAACACAGCGCATATGATTAAAAGCGCATATGGTGAAAAACACAGTGCATATGATTAAAAGCGTATATGGTGAAAAGGATATATGATGAAAAAACACATATGATGATTTATAAAAAAAAAAAAAAAAACACATATGGTGATTAATGGAAAACACATATGGTGATTAATGAAAAGTATATTGTGAAAAAGAATCACAAATATTTCTTGAAAGAATTCAAGGTAAGATATATGAACCAATTCATCAATCATGTGAACCATTTTGATATTTCATGGTTCTAATAGACGCATCTAGCGGATGGTCTCATATTTGTATGTTATCAAGCCGTAATATGGCATTTGCAAAGTTTCTTGCACAAATTATTAAATTGAGAACACATTATTCTGATTACACCATTAAAAGGATGAGACTTGATAATGCTGGTGAGTTAACATCTCAAGCATTTAATGATCATTATATATCTACAGGGATTGTTGTTGAACATCCAGTTACTCATATGCATACACAAAATTGGTTTAGCTAAATCAATAGATAAACGCTTGCAGCTAATAACTAGACAATTGATAATGAGTACAAAACTATCAATATTTATATGTGGACATGTAAATTTACATGCTGCGATATTAATTCGCATTATACCATGTGGAAGTCATAAATATTTTCACTTACTACTTGATTTTGGCCAAGAGCCAAATATTTTCCACAGTAGAACATTGGTTGTGCAGTGTATGTTCCAATTGTATCACCACAACACAATAAAATGTTTTTTCAAAGAAAGATGGTAATATATTTTGAATATAAAACATCTTCAATCATAAGATATACTGAACCCATGATGGGTGATATTTTTACAGCACGTTTTGCTGATTGTCATTTTAATAAAACATTGTTCCCTAGATTAGGGGGGTGAAGTAAAAAAAAATAATAAAATGATGCTTCATGATGTGAACATCAATTAAGGTATATTGAACTCGCACAAAAGAATGTGAAACGAAAGTTCAAAAAATAATGCATATGCAAGAACTTGCAAATTAATTACTTTATGCATTTACAGATATAAAAAAAAAGGTGACTAAATCATATATACCAGCGATAAATGCTTCAGCTCGAACTGAAATTCCAAAAGCTGGCAATAATGTCACTGTTGAGTCTTTGCCACGCATCAAACATGGAAGATCAATTGGTTCCGAAGATAAAAATCCTCGAAAAAGAAAATCAGCTGATAATGAGGTAAAAGAAAGTGTTCAAGAAGAACCACAAATCAATATTCCTTCTGCAGAGGATATTGATAAATGTAAATACTAAAATTGCGATAAATTATGCAATATTATGGAACCGAAATGAAATTAAAATTTCTATGAGATATTTTCTTATAATGTTACAATGACATCATGAATAAAGATGATGATCTGGAACTAAAATCTGTCATTGAATATACAAAATGGACATGATTGAGCTCAATGGAAAGGAACAATACGAGCTGAATTAGAATCGCTCGATAAAAGAAAAGTTTTCGGATCAATCGTTATCACTTTTAAAGATGTGAAACGTATGGGATACAAATGAATTTTTATCCGAAAAGAAATGTGCAAATGAAGTTACAAGGAAAACTAGACTTGTAACTCAATATTTCCCACAAAGACCATAAATGAATTAGGAGGAAAACTTATCCTCCTGTAATGGATACAATTACTTATTTGATACTTAATCAACCTGGTAGTTATTTAAATGCATCTCATAAATGTTGTTACTACTTATCTGTATGGATCACTTAATAATGATATATATGAATATACCTAAAGAGTTAAGGTATCATAAGCATCTAATGTAAAACCCAAGGGAATATATTCCATTAAATCACAAAGATTTCTAAATGGGTTTATACAAACGGGACGTATGTGGTATAACCGATTAGATGACTACTTGATAAAAAAAAGGGTATAAATATAAACTTATTTTGCACGTATGTTTTATAAAAACAATGTTCGGATATGAGATCGTAGTTGTTTATGTCAATGTTCTTAACATCATATGAACAAATAAAGAGATCTATGAAATCATTCAACTTCTAAAGAATTATTTTGAAATGAAAGATCTTGAAAAAACCAAGTATTACCTTGGATTGCAAATTGAGCATATGCCTAATGGTTTACTTGTACATCAAACAACTTATACCGAAAAGATTTTAAAACATTTTTTTTAAAGACAAACTCATTGTTGTTAGATCACTCAATATTGACACTGATCTATTTCATCCCTGCGAAGATCATGAAAATCTTAACAGATCGGAAGTTTCATATTTTAGTGCAATTGAGGTTCTTATGTATCTTATAGATTGTACAAGACCTGACATTTCTCTTGCAGTTAATTTGTTGGCAAGATTCAGCTCAAATGACAATGGAGCGGGATCAAACACATATTTTGATACCCTTGAGAAACTGCTGATTTAAAATTATTTTATTCTAACGTTTCAAAACAAGATTTGGTTGATTATGTATATACAGGTCATTCATCAAATCCTCATAAAGATAAATCTCAAACTCGATATGTATTCCTAAATGGAGGTACCACAAAATCATGGCGTTCTTAAAACAAACACTTGTTGCAACATCATCAAATCATGACGAAGTGATTGCATTATATGAAACTACTCAAAAATGTGTTTGGTTGAGATCAATGACACAAATCATTATTGATTCTTGTGGACTAGAACGCTATAAAAGACTAACAACTATCTTCACCAACAACTATATATGAAGATAATGCAGCTTGCATAATACAAATGAAAGAAGAGTATCAAAAGTGACTGAACAAAATATAAATACTGACGAGGCGCCAAAGCCATAGACGGTCTTAACGGTCATAAGTTTGATGGAAAAGAATGGTATATTGGTAAGGCTCAGAAAAGACTACAAGGGAATAGGAATTGAAACAAGGGTTTGAGCAAACCATGAAGGAAACTGTAGACAAATCACAGGGGCTAAACTTGTACATAAAAGATTTAGATGATACAGTTTCAGATGAAAACCTCAGATTCTTCTCATATACTCAAGATCTCGTAAAAGACAACCAGATTAAAATGAGATACGTTCAATCAACAACTCTGCTGATCTTTATACCAAAGCACTGCCAACTGCTATTTTCAGAACACACGTTCATAATATTGGCATGAGGCATGTTCAGAAGATGTAACAACTCAGGCGTTGCCTACTTGAGGGGGAGTCAACTCTATACTGCACTCTTTTTCCCTTAGCTAAAGTTTTATCCCAATGGGTTTTCTTTAGCAAGGTTTTTAACGAGGCAGTACTAGTTATTCTCTAATAAAATTGTCATCCAAGGGGGAGTGTTATAAAATATCTAGATTGTGTTATAAAATATCTAGATTGGATGTTAATTTTATTATTATTATATTTCTTGCATAGTAATATTTTATACTATAAATAGACATGTATGGTAACCATTTAAGGTGTACCATTTCTCTTGAAATATCAATATCAATATTTCTTCTCTCCTTCTTATCTCTTTTTCTCTCTTTGTTCTTATAACCATTAAAGGTAGTTATAAGCCTACTGAATTATAACATCTACATCGATATAATACTATAATATTTATAAATAACCTAATTAATAATTAAGTTTGTGATTGGTTTGTGGTTTTTGTGTTAATATTCGTTATTTGGTTAGATTTGAGTTTTGTATTGGCTTTGTATTTAATTGTGTTATGAGATCGTTTTAGCGACCTGATTAGTTCAAAGTTCAAGCTTAGTTAGCTTTTGTTCTTTGTACAGTGATAGAGTTTGTAACCTCTTTCGAGTTTTGCAATGTATTTTTCATGTTTTAATGAAAAGAGTTTGTTGTAATATTATCATTATCATTTATTCTAAAAAAAAATAGACACGTGCAAGTCAAATTAGTACACGTGCAAGTCAAATTAGTGATGAATTCCCTTCTAGAAGAAACTCCCACATCTTCACCAACAAGTCGGCCAAAACACAAAATAGACACCCCACTTTTCACTCACAATTTTTTATTTTTCTTATTCCGTGTGTCAAACTAACAGTAATCTCTCTCACATACATACACATATATCTATATATACATCTACACATATACATACACTAAAGGTCTTAGCTTTTGAAATAGTTCATAGACCCCATTAATAAAATCTAGATGCTTGTTCACAATATCTTGTAACATTTCAAAAAAGTTTTTTTGGATAGACATATCAAGAAAGTTACAAAAGGCAAAAGGGAGAGAAAGAGAAGATGAATTGGAATTGGTGTTGGCATGGAAATGATTTGAATCCATTTATGTTATGCGAGTCAAGTGGTGATTCTGAAGAAGTTAAATCAAATATTCATCATCATGATTCAAGCTATCATGATGCATCTATGGATTATGTATTGTTTCATTTTGATGACAAGGAAGATGTAGATGTTGATGATGATAATGATGATGATGCTCAATCTTGTAGTTATGATCATTCATCATATATTAATACAAGTTATGGTACTACTTGCCATATGGATCAATCTCAAAGGTTAACTTATGATGTTCATGATATGGATGATGATGATGATGGTGATGTTGTTGATGATGATGGTGATAGTGATAACAAGATAATTAACAAGTACTGGGGTGAAAGCAAACTTATGGATTCATCTAATAAGCAACAAAAGAGATCTCATAAAAGTTGTGGTGATTCTTTAAGTCAAAGAGAGATTGATAAACAATTCTGGGAAACTTGTTTGGCTTCTTGATGTATATATATTCTAAATTTTATGGGGATCTATTTAAATTCTCCAATTTTATGTTTGTTGATTTCTTGATGGGAAAGTTTCACTCCCAAAATCTTAAAATTTATGAACTTTGTTCATATACGTGAAGAGGGACTCAATTGTAATTGACTAATTAAATCATCAAGATTCAAGAATAATTAGATTCAAGAAAGTTAAATATTCTATCTTGTAAAATTTTTGATAATACTTACCAACACATCTTATGGTGTTCGGAGAATTAGTCCAAAACAAACCATTCAGATCGCATTATCTAAATAAAAATATTCACCCTTTCCGGTAAACTAAACACACAAAATCTCGTTATATGATATATAACTTAGAATTTCAAATTATAGATTATTAGATTACTATGTATTACTCCGTAAATATTTAAGGTTAGAGGGCATAAGTAAAACATTCCTATATACAGAATCATATACATGATTATAGTAATTATAGTATGTCATGCAGGTTTTGAACTCTGTTTTGTCCATGGCAATTTTGTGTCCTGCGTTTGACATTTTTCTTTTGTCCTACTATAAGGTATATGCTTTTTTTTTTTTTTTTTTGGGGGTCCTATTATAAGGTATATGTTAAGGAGTACTTTATAGCAAAATTCTCTTCTAGGATATACGAGTGTCGTCAAAAACTAGTGGCCATGAAATGTTACTTTATTAGGTAGGTTAAAGCAAAAAATAGGCTACAAATTTACACAAATGTATCAATGTCGTCCACAAACTCATTTCCGTCCTACTGTCGCCTACAAACTTATAAAAAATGTGTTAATATAAACAAAATACTTTTTTTAACCGTCAACCAAAATGGTTGATTACGTGGCTTTTAAGTAGTCATGACACGTCGGTGATACATCGAAACAGAACTGAAAGTATATGGGCGACATCGGGACACAACTAAAAGTATATGGGCGACATCGGGACACAACTGAAAGTATATGGGTGACATCGGAACATATAAATGAATAAAAAAAAGTTAAAGAATTAACTTTACCGGTTCAGCAGGTAACCGGTAGCGAAATGTTAACATCAGCACATTTTTTATAAGTTTGTAGGCGACAGTAGGACGAAAATGAGTTTGTGGGCGACATCGGTACATTTGTGTAAGTTTGTAGCCTATTTTTGACTTTAACCCTATTAGGTAATGTAGAAAAGGTTAAATGAGATAGTATACAATAAAGTCAAGTAACAATGTATTGTGAATAACTTAATGATCGAATCTAATATGTTACCCAAATAAGAAAGACAATAAATCTATAGATCTCATTGTCTATTTTTTTTTTTTTTGCCCAAAAATAACACAAACTTTTATAAAAACGAAAAACGTTTTTCAAAAGAAAACGAATTCAACGAGAGATACAATAAGAAACCTTAATAAGTCTCATACCTAAAAAGCAGTTAACAAAGGAACTATTTATACCGCGTTTCATCTAACCTAAATTGAAACATAACTAAATCCATTACAAGCAAAGCAAAGCAATGAACAAAAATACCAAAAGAAAGCTACGAATCATGAAGCCGAAATATAATTAACGAGCTCAAATATCTTTTATGAACATGCCGAATTCCTCCATTTCGGCGCCTTGAACCAATTTCTTTTTTATCTTTTGTTGATTTTTATTATAACCGGCGCACACGAAATCTCGCTAGAATTGATTGGATTAACCGCACCCGGTTCGCTCGCGGCCATACACGTCATCATAGCATCAAAAGCCGTGAAGGCCTCAACGGTCATTTTGTTTTTTTTCCAAAGCCGAAGAACCTCCTAAACCCAATCCCGCGACACCGCTCTTCTTCTCTACTTTGGCACACAAAAACAAATTTTGAATGGCTTCCCCGTAGTCCAAGTCTTCAACATGATCAATGAACTTATAAGAACCCGATGTAGAAGCTACGTTCCTTCTCGACCGCAAGTTCACCTCTTCAATTTGGTCTTTAGGAACTTTTCTATTCAACACGTACCACGCTTTGCAAAAACCATCACACGAGGGGACCTCGCAATCACAATACATCCTTACACTACGACCAATTAAAATCAATGGAGGCCTATCTTCCTTCTACCATCTTCACGACTTGACATCAATTCTTCCTTCTTTTTCTTTTTTTCCTTCTTCAAACGAACCAACCTTTCCGCAAACGTAATATCGTCTACGTTTACCTCAAAAATGACAGGATGTGTGACGTTTACCTCAAGAACCTGATTAATTTTTGACCCGTTAACGATCTTGGTCTTTTCTAAACAACTCCTAATTTTAGCGGCTGGACTTGTTTCCTTACTGGTTTTAATTGCAACAACATCACCACTTAAGATATTACCATAACATTAGATTGTTCAACTTGATCCATCCTTGTGAGATTACATCCATCCGACTCAAATGAACCGAATTTGATTCCCGAGAAGAGATGATTCTTGTAAACAGACTTCTGCCTAACCACATTATTAACATCATGACTAATTCCGAAACTTTCGGTCCTCGCACTATTTGACACCACAAAACGATTAGTTGATTCCATCAAATTTTGATCAAAGCCATCAAATAAGATCCGATTTAGCCCATTAGTGTCTGAAATTTCTGACACCCAAACACTACGTCTAGAGAACTTCGAACCTTTCACATCAACTTTCACCGAGTCATAAATGTGTCTTGTACTAGAAGATTTTGGAAAGGCGAACAAAGAACCCACGTTACTTAAAATAGAGGTCGACTTGGCAACGGTTATTATAACACCCGCCAAATTTCCATCTGACGGCGTGTTAATCGTAGATCCCACAGTTAACAGTTACGCCCTCTATATGAGACGTTTCAAAACAATCACATTTAATTTTATTAAAAAGTTGAATTTCAAAACATAAGTCAATAAATTCCCCAAATAAGTAACACTGTTGTGATCGTAACCACAAGCCAACAGTATTAAACAGTTGTAAAAGTTTTAAATGTGAAAGTAAATAATGTCTTTGATAAAGTATGTTGACTCCACGGCCAGACCAAGCATCAAACACAGCGGAAGTCTACCTCTTAAGGACCTGAGAATAAAACACGCAAAATTGGTCAACAATAATGTTGGTGAATCTACAGGTTTAAAATAATGTAACAGTATCTGAAAAACAATTATCAGAAAATAGTTCAAGTTCATTGACCACGAGATTTTACAAGTACAACTCCAAGTTGTGAAACGTTTACATAATCCATGAGCACCTGAATACTAGCAATGACTAGAGTATAGAAACCACTACACTCCTTTTACCCCATAAAATGTTATACACTTGTTCGAGTGTATCTAATGTTCAAAGTAAATGCGCCACGGTTAATATTGTTTGGGCGAGGTTTGTCTAACCTAACGGATCCGTCCATCTAAATCGTGCTTACCCGAAGGTAATAAAAGTATTCAAGCTAGGGGATTTGTGAACAAACTCGATATGTATAATAAGTACTCGTGTCAACATAAAAGCATTTGAAAATATAAGTATAACAGCGTGTATTCTCATCCCTGAAAACATGTAAAAAGCGGGACTGTAGACTCACCTTGTTGCACAGTAAAAGCTTAAGCAAACGTTGTACGTAGAACGGACGACTTAATATCGTAAAGCACAACCTTTTCAATTAGATTGTTCACATAAGTTTATGATATCACACTATGATGTATTCATAGTTTACATGTTATCCTAGTGCTCGGACCGACGCGTATACAAGTAAGAGTCAACACAAAAGTCAACTAGTCAAGCAAGCCAAACCAAAGGTCAAACTTGGTCAAAGTAGTCAACTAAAGTCAACATCAGTAGGTTCATGTCAAATGTTGGTCAACATGTCAAACCTAAGTTAAACAACACGTTTTAGTTCATAAATGGTCAATTACACGATCACAGTTTATCGTCATGCATAACGTTCATGTACATGTAGCAAACGACGCATAATATCTCATAGTACGTAATTCATGGAAATATGGAAAATTCCATATCACAAGTAGACTCAAAATCGATTCAAAAAGTCCATCCAGGGCCTCATACAATGTCTACAAGTCAGGTTTCAGAAGGGATACATTTATGGTTTACTAAATCAGTTTCTGACCGTGCACTGATCTAGTAATGGCTATAACCGGAGCTAGGGACATGAAATTAACACAAGGTCAGTGGCCATGGTTCAATGATAAGTCAAATTATCACATATCCGAACATGAGCAACTTTGGTTAAGCCAATTGGTACAGTTTATTCATTCAAGTTGGGTGTTTTGTTTCAGCTCAATTCAGAAATTACCAAAACTATGGCCCTAGTGCACAATGCATAAGGTTTTAGAGGTTGAAAAAAAGTAGAAATATATCATATAACATGTAAATATTAATATTCCAAAAGCATTCATGTTAATTCACAAAACACAAACCACAGGGTACAAATTAGAGAACAAGTGGCAGATTCGATCCTAGTTTAGCTAGTCACTTTCGCCTGCAATTATCCGAAGATATAGATACAATTAGACCATGATGTCTACATAAAAAGTGAAGTACTTTTTGTGTACATTACAGATATGAAAATTTCTAATCTCGGAAGTCGATACATTTTAGCATACAAGTCCGTTTTCATGCATGTGCTGGAAAAACCTATGTTTTCATTCGATTAGGCATATCACGAATTTTACTCAAGCAAATGACATGATATCCTAGTGTAACCTGAGTGTTTTTGAATTAACTATCCAATGGTAATCAATACATAAGCCAATTCGTGACTCATCAACACCAGTTTTCTGATCAAGTAAAAAAACACAACGATAATTCAAACGGTCATAACTTAAGCATACGAAAACGAAGATACGCGAATCCAAAGCCTAAAAATATTTGTTTTTCAAACCCTTTCCATCTAGATACATGTTATCTACTGATCTTAATTCACACAAGTAGTAAATATCAGATTATAAAACAAATTTCAATAAAACAACACTTACGATTAAACTAGACAACAATATGCGCATCAATGGACACGTAATCGAGCACTAGTTAACATACACTATGAATAATAATAAAAATCTGAATTTTATAAATTAGGGTTCATAGAGTTTTTACCCAAATCAAGAAATTGAAAAGTTAAATGCGTAGAGCTTGAAGAGAGGAACAAGAATACGTAAACGAGCAAGCAAACAAGCAACTATGGACGATGTTCTTGAGCATTTAAAGGTCGACTTTTTGTTGATGAAGATGGGGCTGCTGCTGTGTGATTTAGGAGGGAGGAGAAAAAGAGAGCCTTGCCCTTTTTTTTGTGTGAGTGATCAAACCCTTAACCTAAACTAGTTAAATTACAAGTTTTAAAATAATGCACAACCCCCCCCCCCCCCCCCCCCCCCCCGGCTTCAGGTTGGTGGACGGTTTTGGGAGCTAAAAAGGGGGTTCCCGGAAGTTTGTTTTCTCCTATTTTGGCCACTAGAATATTCACACAACCCTGCAAGTCTTTATGATTTTTACGGTACACGATAACGATTAAAATTGCGAACGGTGTACTTAAAATAGCACAAAGATAAATAAATTATTATAAATAATAATTATGAATTAGGATGACATAAGAATGCCCTTGGGATCAATTTGTATTGCTATATTAAGTCTTATGGTACGTTTCTATGTGCTGTTAACCGAAAACGCGAAACGAATCGTTAAACGTTAAATCCTTCGAATTCCTATATTAAATAAATTCTTTTTATTATAAAAGAATTCTAATTCTCATAAAATATATAGAATAATTATTTTACTTAATAATTATTTATTTCGTTGCTAAGTGTCGTTAACCGAAAACATTACCGGAACGTTAACCGAGCGTTTTAGTGAATTCTACGCATTTTAAATTTATAAAACTTATAATAAATTAAAAGTACCTTTAAATCATAATAATTATATTAAATAATTATTAAAAGTGAATTATCAATCGTTTCGTTGTCTTAAAGACGTTTTTCCGGTTTTCACTAACCGTACGTTTTTATTACGTTTTCTAAGTTTCTCGCATACTTCTAAACCAAAGTATGAAATCAAGTAATATGTAGCACATATTAAAAATAGTATTTTCTAAGAAAAAGTTCTGGCGTATAAATTCATAGAATTTAACTAACGGTCGTTAAGTATTTAACAGAAAAGTTAACGAAAAAAGTCGGGTTGTTACATTACCCACCCGTTATTGAAAATTTTGTCCCGAAATTTTGGTTTGTACCATCCGTCGGCATTGCATTGGGGAAAATACATGCAGGTACTTTGTTTCGTGTGATCTTCTCGCTCTTACGTGAGTTTGAGTTCTCTATTAGGGTTCCAACGAATTCTTACAGTAGAAATTGTGCTTTGTTTGAGTTGTTTGAGCTTATGGTCCAAGACCTCTATGGGCTCTTAGATGAAAGGAGATTTGGTGTCCAAGCGTATCTCAAAGAGATGATCGATAAAGTTATACTATGCTAAGTGTTTCTTCGAGTTTCAAACGTGAAAGGTATCATGACTGTTCTACTTTAGTCTCTACACTTCATGGTTTACAAAAACGTTTTTAAGATTTTCACTCTCGTGGCGAATACTAGTATAGTGCGTAAAGTTCCTCACCATTGATGAATATGAAAAGGGAGATTCCATTATGCGTATAGTATGAGAGAAGGCACCTCAAATGAGTGTAATGATGGAAGAAGTTTTCGTCTTGGTGTATCCACATCGAGCATCTTGTAGTTGGATGTTAACTGGGCGAAAACGAGATAGTATACATATAGTTATATACATATTTTGAAGTTGAGTAATTGCTTACCATTTGTCAGAAGCATAAAGATGATATATAACGAAATAAAATGTGGTCTCGGATCGTGTGATATCTAGGGTCTCAGTGTTTTCAGATGGCAACAAGGAAATTGAAAGAGTCATGTAACATGGTGCATGGTGTGACGATCGCTCCAAATCCATATGGACGAACACGTCATTCATCGATTTCATTGCGAGGTATTTGACCTCTATATGATACGTTTTGTAAATATTGCATTCTTTTGAAAAGGCACACCATAAATGAATATTTAAATCAAAGGTTTTCGACATCTGATGATTTCTACATACAGACAATCACCGTAAATAATAGTTCACAATAGTAATTCCGTTGACAATGCAGTCAAAATAAGATACACGGTGATGATTTAGTGAATGTAACGTTTCCTTGATAAATATGCCATGTAAGACTCCATGCACATAGCTTGTCTAACATATAAGCAAACAGCGGAAGATTTCTAGGGAACCTGAGAATAAACATACTAACAAGTGTCAATACAAAGGTTGGTGAGTTCATAGTTTTAGTGTTTCACATAATCTGTATATAAAGGTGGATCACAAGATTTCAGTTGTTTCATCCAGAAACGTTTATCAAAATATTCTACAAGATTGAGCACCCTGGTAACTAAGCTTTAACGTATATATAATAAGTACCTCTGTTTTAACATACATGCAACCAACATGTACAATACACGCAAACCAACGTGTACTAAACTCAAATAGCATACGTCTGTTTTATAGTTCAGGCTAGGGTTTCTATACCTGGAACAGACGGGGATGTCATGAAATGTCCCGTTCTTATTGATTAAAAACGTTCCATATTAATTGATTTCGTTGCGAGGTTTTGACCTCTATATGAGACGTTTTTCAAAGACTGCATTCATTTTTAAAACAAACCATAACCTTTATTTCATAAATAAAGGTTTAAAAAGCTTTACGTAGATTATCAAATAATGATAATCTAAAATATCCTGTTTACACACGACCATTACATAATGGTTTACAATACAAATATGTTACATCGAAATCAGTTTCTCGAATGCAGTTTTTACACAATATCATACAAACATGGACTCCAAATCTTGTCCTTATTTTAGTATGCAACAGCGGAAGCTCTTAGTATTCACCTAAGAATAAACATGCTTTAAACATCAACAAAAATGTTGGTGAGTTATAGGTTTAACCTATATATATCAAATCGTAACAATAGACCACAAGATTTCATATTTAAATACACATCCCATACATAGAGATAAAAATCATTCATATGGTGAACACCTGGTAACCGACATTAACAAGATGCATATATAAGAATATCCCCATCATTCCGGGACACCCTTCGGATATGATATAAATTTCGAAGTACTAAAGCATCCGGTACTTTGGATAGGGTTTGTTAGGTCCAATAGATCTATCTTTAGGATTCGCGTCAATTAGGGTGTCTGTTCCCTAATTCTTAGATTACCAGACTTAATAAAAAGGGGCATATTCAATTTCAATAATTCTGATAATGCTAAAAACGAACATATATTTCATAGCATTATTCCTCAAGAAAGACAAGCTTTTAGTTGCAATTGTTCTATTTACAAGTGATATTCGTTTAAATAATAAAAGGTGAAGACAAAAGGCAGATTCGACAAATTAAAGACAAAAAGGTCCAAAGAGCTAAAAAGTACAAGATACAATCAAAAAGGTTCAAAATATTGATGAGGAACGTCTCAAAATGACAAGAGTACAAGTTACAAGACGCAAAGTACACGATATAAAATAATACGCGAGGACGTCCGAAAATCCGGAACCGGGACCTGAGCCAAGAAGAAACGCCCGACGCAACAGACCAAAAATATCTAGTCTACTATGCACAAGAATATAATATAATATATATATAATTATATATAATTATATATTATATATATTATTATTATTATATTACGTCGGCAAGAAGAAAACAAAAGTAGTTGGCTGAATCCAGGGTGGCCATGCGACTCGCATGGCCAGAAGCACAAAACCATGCGAGTCGCATGGTGTGAGATTGCTGGTCAGGTCCTATAAATAGCCAGTTTTCTGACGAGTTTTAGACATCCTTTTTCTCTTCCTCTTCATAAGTAATATATATTTATATTTATAATTTATATTTTAATTTTAATTATAATTCTAATAATAAGGGTATGTTAGCGAATGTTGTAAGGGTGTAAGTCGAAATTCTGTCCGTGTAACGCTACGCTATTTTTAATCATTGTAAGTTATGTTCAACCTTTTTATATTAATGTCTCGTAGCTAAGTTATTATTATGCTTATTTAAAACGAAGTAATCATGATGTTGGGCTAATTACTAAAATTGGGTAATTGGGCTTTGTACCATAATTGGGGTTTGGACAAAAGAACGACACTTGTGGAAACTAGGCTATGGGCTATTAATGGGCTTATTATTTGTTTAACTAAATGAAAGTTTGTTAATGTTAATATAAAGATTTACAATTGGACGTCCCTATAAATTACCATATACACTCGATCGGACACGATGGGCGGGATATTTATATGTACGAATAATCGTTCATTTAACCGGACACGGGAATGGATTAATAGCCACTAGAATAATTAAAACAGGGGTGAAATTACATTCAAGGGTAATTGGTGTAATTGTTAACAAAGTAGTAAAACCTTGGTTTACACGCAGTCGATAACCTGGTGTATTCATTAAACAAAGTATTAAAACCTTGTTACAATTCGAATCCCCAATTAGTTGGAATATTTATCTTCGGGTATAATAATAATTTGACAAGGACACTTGCAATTTATATTTATGACTGATGGACTGTTATGGACAAAAACCAGACGGACATATTGAATAATCCAGGACAAAGGACAATTAACCCATGGGCATAAAACTAAAATCAACACGTCAAACATCATGATTACGGAAGTTTAAATAAGCATAATTCTTTTATTTCATATTTTATTTCCTTTATTTTATATTTAATTGCACTTCTAATTATCGCACTTTTATTGTTATTTTATTTAATCGCACTTTTAATTATCGTATTTTTAATTATCGCAAGTTTATTTTATCGCATTTTTATTATTCGCAATTTCATTATCGTTATTTACTTTACGCTTTAATTTAAGTCTTGTATTTATTTTATATTTTACATTAGGTTTTAACTGCGACTAAAGTTTTAAAATCGACAAACCGGTCATTAAACGGTAAAAACCCCCCTTTATAATAATAATATTACCTATATATATATTTGTATTTTTATAAAAGTTAACTAATATAGCGTTGAGCTTTGTTTGAAGATTTCCCTGTGGAACGAACCGGACTTACTAAAAACTACACTACTGTACGATTAGGTACACTGCCTATAAGTGTTGTAGCAAGGTTTAAGTATATCCATTCTATAAATAAATAAATATCTTGTGTAAAATTGTATCGTATTTAATAGTATTTTCTAGTAAAATATAAACTATTTTATATACACCTCGTTCGACATCAAGTATTTTTGGCGCCGCTGCCGGGGAAATATTTTCGCCGAAGCGAAACGCCATATTTTTAATTTTTAAGTTATAATTAGTTTTTGTAAAATTTATATTTTTTTTTAAAAATTAAAAAGATATAAAAAAATTAAAAAAAAATCTTTTAAAACCGAAAAAAAAATATATTTTTAGTATATTTTTAAGTTTTTCTTTTATTTTTACAAAATTATAAAGTATTTTAAGTATATTTTTAAGTTTTTATTCTAATTATATATATATATTTTATTTTAATTTAAAACAGAAAATAAAAGAAATTAAATATAAAATAATACGTGACCCGTCATTTAAACCAGTCCAGTTGAACTGGTCCAGTTCATTCATGCGACTCGCATGACCCCCCCACTAAAACCATGCGACTCGCATGAGGGGTCTGACAGGGCCACATTCAAACCCTAATTTCGCATTTAATGCGTATTAATTTATTATTATTATTTAAACCCTAGTTTTATTTATTATTATTAATTAAGTTTTAGTTATTTAAATTAATTATTACTTTTAACTAGTTTTAATTATATAATACTTAATACTTTAAATTATAAAATATAAAAATAATATTTTTATAAAATCTAATATTTTTATAACTTTTTATAACTTTTAATATTTTGTCCCTTTTTAATCGTTGTAGCGTAATATTTGTATTTTTAGCTCATATTTAATTTTAAACTTAGTTTTCGCTATAGTCATTTTTACTCCTAGATTTTTAGGCTTTGCCGTAGAATCCCTTAAGTGCTTTTTCTTTAGACTAAGATTTAGGTGCTTTAGAATTTTGCGACGCCTTTTTAAGTTTTAGTTTCTTTTTAAGTTATTTCCATTTGGGATTTAGTTTTTTCCTGTAAGCTTTAATATTTTTAGACCTTTTACTATGTATCAATTATCATTCCAATTAGTAATTTCAATTTGCGATTATAATTTTAAGTTAGTTGTAGTAATAAGGTTAAATTAGTTAAGTATTTTTAAAGTTTTTATAAGTTTCTTTTATTTTTCCGTCACCTTTTATTTTTCAACCATTTTTCTTTTTCGACCTTTATCGACGAACTCTTTTTCTCTCTTATTTCTCGCTATTCTAGTTTTTAGGACTTAGAATTTTTTCTACTTCTTATCTAAATTTCTTAAAATTACGAAAATTTATTTTAAGTAGTTAAATTGATAGACATAAAAATTTTCTGGTTCGTAGTAATAGTTGGATTTGTACGTGGACCGGGTTATTGGAGCCAAACAGTCCTCAATTATATTGAGACCAAACGAATCCTGCCCCTCTGCTGCATCTTTTGGCTATTCGAAACGTGGGCAAAATCAGAAAAGTCTATTGATTGGATAACTTATTATAATTTTTCTTTCCTTTTTAAAACTAATAGGATATTCAGTGAATGCACCGAGCAAGACGTTCACCACCTTTTGTACGTTCACCACCTGTAACTCGATCAAGACATCGTTTAACAAATTTAACCGCCGTTGATTTTTCTTTAGAATCGTCATCCAGTAGACCAAGTACTTCAGTTCAAATTTCCGATAATCCAGTTTTTGAAACCAACCTCACAATTGAGAATCCAGAAAATATTCAGGAAAGGTTCATAGATCCTGAACCACTAAACTTTCCTCCGGAACCACCAATCATTCAAACAGAGATTGTTGAGGAACGAACCATTAAATCAGAATCATCTAGTGATACCGATTCAACAAATTCAATTATGGAGAATCTGGAACCTTTAAGTATGGAAGACCGAATGAGAGCTAAACGCACTGGCCAAGGTCACGCAATTACTCATCCAGACATTAATGCGCCAGATTATGAAATCAAAGGACAAATTTTACACATGGTGACTAATCAATGCCAATTTAGTGGTGCGCCGAAGGAAGATCCAAATGAACATCTACGTACCTTTAATAGGATATGCACACTATTTAAAATACGAGAAGTGGAGGATGAACAAATATATCTCATGTTATTTCCCTGGACTTTAAAGGGAGAAGCCAAAGATTGGTTGGAATCGTTACCTGAAGGGGCGATCGATACATGGGATGTTTTAATTGACAAATTTCTTAAACAATTTTTTCCTGCATCTAAAGCCGTAAGACTTCAAGCAGAAATTGTTACGTTCACACAGAAACCAAATGAAACTCTATATGAGGCGTGGACAAGATATGGAAAGTTGTTAAGAGGATGTCCGCAACATGGTTTAGACACCTGTCAAATAGTACAAATATTCTACCAAGGATGCGACATCACTACAAGGAAAGACATAGATATAGCAGCTGGTGGTTCTATTATGAAGAAAACTGAAACTGATGCTTACAAAATTATTGATAACACTGCTTCCCACTCACATGAGTGGCACCAAGAAAAAGATATCATTAGATCATCTAAAGCAGCTAGAGCCGATTCTAGCCATGACTTAGATTCCATTTCTGCAAAGATAGACGCTGTGGAGAGACGAATGGAAAAGATGACTAAGGATATTCACTCAATACGAATTAGTTGTGAGCAGTGTGGAGGACCACATTTGACAAAAGATTGTCTATGTATTGAATTAACAATGGAACAAAGAGAGAATATTTCATACATAAACCAAAGGCCTGGAAATAATTATCAGAATAATTATCAACCGCCAAGACCGATTTACAATCAAAACCAGAATTATAACCGAAATATTCCATACAACAACCAACAAGGTCCTAGCAATCAACAATTATCCAATAATACTTACAATCAGCAAAGACCGAATTTTCAAAATAAACCACCACAACAAACCGATGATAAAAAGCCAAATTTAGAAGATATGATGACGAAGCTAGTTGAAACTCAAACGCAGTTTTTCACATCTCAAAAACAAACCAATGAACAAAATGCTCAAGCATTTAGAAATCAACAAGCTTCTATTCAAAATCTGGAACAAGAAGTAAGTAACCTAGCAAGGTTAATAGGTGAAAGAAAACCGGGAAGTCTACCTAGCGATACAAATGCTAACCCCCGGAATGAAACAGCTAAAGCTATTACCACAAGAAGTGGTACAACACTTAAACCACCTGAAATACCTGTAACTTCTGATGAAACTATTCCTACTCCACAAGAACCACAACCTGATCAAGATAAGGAAAAGGAACCGGTAGTTGAGAAGGTTAATGAAGATAACACAGTTAAGGATAAACCTTATGTTAAACCATACCAACCACCACTTCCTTACCCGAGTAAAATGAAGAAGGAAAAACTTGAAGCCGAGCAATCCAAATTCTTGGATATGTTTAAACAGATAAATGTAAATCTTCCTTTCATTGATGTGATTTCAGGAATGCCAAGGTATGCTAAATTCTTGAAAGATCTAATCACAAATAGAAAGAAAATGGAAGAACTCTCGGCTGTCACTATGAATGCTAATTGTTCAGCAGTGCTGTTGAATAAGATACCAGAAAAACTATCTGATCCAGGAAGTTTCACAATTCCATGTTTTCTGGGTAGTCTTAGTTCAATAGAAGCATTGGCAGACTTAGGTGCTAGTATAAATCTAATGCCGTATTCACTATACGCTAAACTAGACCTTGGAGAATTGAAACCAACCAGAATAAGCATACAACTAGCCGATAGATCAATAAAATATCCTAGAGGGATAATGGAGAACATGCTAGTTAAAGTTGGTACTTTAGTATTTCCAGTAGATTTTGTTGTTCTGGACATGGAAGAAGATTCTCAAGTTCCTCTCATATTAGGAAGACCATTCTTAAACACGGCTAAAGCAATGATAGACGTGTTCGGTAAGAAACTGACCCTAAGTATAGAGGATGAGAGTGTTACCTTTTCAGTTGATAGAGCAATGCAACAACCACAATCTGCAGATGATACATGTTATTATATTCAAACTATAGATGCACATGCAGAATTATTAGAAGAATTTCCAGAACTACAAGGAACAGGAGAATGTTCTTTAGGAGAAGGTAATGAACCAATTGATGAAGCTGAAATGTTAACTACACTTATAGCTAATGGATATGAACCAACAACAGAAGAAATTCAAATGCTAAAAGAAGAAGACAGATATCGATATAAATCATCGATAGAAGAACCTCCGAAATTAGAGTTAAAGCCACTTCCAAACCATTTGGAATACGCTTATTTACACGGTGAATCTGAATTACCTGTAATAATATCGTCTTCTCTTACTGAAAATGAGAAATCACAGCTCATTTCTGTGTTGAAAGCTCATAAACCAGCCATTGCATGGAAGATTCATGATATTAAAGGAATAAGTCCTTCGTATTGCACACATAAAATCCTTATGGAAGAAGGTCATAAAACGTATGTGCAACGCCAACGAAGACTAAATCCTAATATGCAAGATGTAGTTAAAAAAGAGATTATTAAACTGCTAGATGCAGGTTTAATTTATCCAATCTCTGATAGTCCATGGGTAAGCCCAGTTCAATGCGTACCTAAGAAGGGTGGCATGACTGTCATCACAAATGAGAAAAATGAGCTTATTCCTACTAGGACTGTAACAGGATGGCGTGTATGTATTGATTATAGAAAATTAAATGACGCCACCAGAAAAGATCACTTTCCCTTACCTTTCATAGATCAAATGTTGGAAAGATTAGCCGGAAATAGTTACTATTGTTTTCTAGATGGATTTTCCGGATATTTTCAAATTCCAATAGCACCCGAGGATCAAGAGAAAACCACATTCACGTGCCCTTATGGTACTTTTGCTTACAAACGCATGCCATTTGGACTTTGTAACGCCCCTGCAACCTTTCAAAGGTGTATGATGGCGATTTTTCATGACATGATAGAAGAATGCATGGAAGTATTCATGGATGACTTTTCAGTCTTCGGTGATACATTTAAATCATGTCTAGTTAATCTGGAACGAATGCTAATTAGATGCGAAAAATCAAATCTAGTACTTAATTGGGAGAAATGCCATTTCATGGTTAAAGAAGGCATCGTTCTTGGACATAAAATTTCAAAAGAAGGAATTGAAGTGGATAGAGCTAAAGTAGATGTAATTGCTAAACTTCCACATCCCACCAATGTTAGAGGAGTTAGGAGTTTTCTAGGGCATGCCGGTTTTTACCGACGTTTTATAAAAGATTTTTCTAAAATTGCCACTCCTATGAATAAACTCCTAGAAAAGGATGCGCCATTCATCTTTACAGATGAGTGTATCAAATCTTTTAATATTCTTAAAGAAAAACTCACTAATGCACCGATCATGATAACACCAAATTGGAATCTACCATTTGAACTAATGTGCGATGCAAGTGATTTTGCAATGGGAGCCGTTTTAGGACAAAGGATTGAAAAACGATTTCAACCTATATATTATGCTAGTAAGACATTACAAGGAGCACAAACGAACTATACAACTACTGAAAAAGAACTCCTTGCTATTGTCTTTGCTTTTGACAAATTTCGATCATATCTCGTTCTAGCAAAAACGGTGGTCTATACCGACCATTCTGCTCTTAGATACCTATTTTCAAAACAAGATGCTAAACCAAGATTAATCCGTTGGATCTTACTCTTACAAGAGTTTGATATTGAAATCCGAGATAAAAAAGGAGCAGAAAATCTCGCCGCTGATCATCTTTCTCGTCTTGAAAATCCCGAATTAGAAGTTCTGAATGAATCGGCCATACAAGACAACTTTCCTGATGAATATCTATTGAAGATAGATTATAAAGAAATCCCATGGTTTGCAGACTATGCAAACTACTTAGTTTGTGGATTCCTTGAAAAAGGATTATCGTACCAAAGACGAAAGAAATTCTTCAGTGATATAAAACACTATTTCTGGGAAGATCCACATCTGTTTAAAAGTTGTCCCGATGGAATAATACGCCGATGTGTATTTGGAGATGAAGCGAGTAAAATTTTAAACCATTGTCACACAGGACCAACAGGAGGGCATTATGGGCCTCAACTAACAGCAAGAAAAGTTTATGAAGCTGGATTCTA
Organism: Rutidosis leptorrhynchoides; assembly: GCF_046630445.1. Lineage (NCBI taxonomy): Eukaryota > Viridiplantae > Streptophyta > Magnoliopsida > Asterales > Asteraceae > Rutidosis > Rutidosis leptorrhynchoides. Next base: position 76,835,960 of record NC_092343.1, on the reverse strand, counting down.
TTGGCCTACAATTTACAAAGACGCACACCTTCTCTGCAAATCCTGTGATGCATGTCAAAGGGCCGGAAAAATAAGTCAACGTGATGAAATGCCACAAAATGTCATCCAAGTATGTGAAGTATTTGACATTTGGGGTATTGACTTTATGGGTCCATTTCCAAAATCTCATAATAATCTATATATACTCGTAGCCATTGATTATGTATCTAAATGGGCGGAAGCACAAGCTCTCCCAACTAACGATGCACGAGTTGTAGTAAACTTTTTAAAACGTCTTTTTGCAAGGTTTGGAACACCGAAAGCTTTAATAAGTGATCGGGGTACTCATTTCTGTAATAATCAACTTGAAAAAGTTCTTAAAAGATATGGAGTAACTCATAAAATCTCCACCGCATATCATCCACAAACGAGTGGACAAGTTGAAAATACCAACCGAGCTTTAAAACGTATTCTAGAGAAAACCGTAGGATCAAATTCAAAGGAATGGTCCATTAAATTGGAGGATGCACTCTGGGCTTTTAGAACAGCCTACAAAACTCCAATTGGAACCACACCTTTTAGACTTGTTTATGGAAAAGCATGTCATCTTCCAGTAGAAATTGAACACAAAGCATTTTGGGCTTTGAAAACATGTAATCTTGATTTACATGAAGCCGGACGTCTACGATTAAGTCAACTAAACGAATTAGAAGAATTAAGACATGAAGCATACGAAAATTCGTTAATCTATAAAGAAAGAACGAAGAAATGGCATGATAAAAGAATCAGAAGTTCAAAAGAATTTAAAGAAGGAGACAGAGTTCTTCTTTTCAATTCACGATTCAAGCTATTTCCTGGAAAATTGAAATCAAGATGGTCTGGACCATTCATAGTCAAAAGAGTTTTCCCATACGGAACGATAGAATTAATAAATTCAAATGGGATTGAATTTAAAGTTAATGGTCACAGAGTTAAACATTACATACATGGTCCGATGGAAGTCGACAACGAAGTTAATCACAATTTCGACACCACAGCTAACTAAGTGTGGGGAGAATCAAGTGTTTAAGGGATAATATGTATTTCTGTTAGAATTAGATTGTCTGTTTTCGTGTAGTTCTCGAAAATGGAACACGTATGGTCTTTCCCTAGCAGACCCTAAAGAACTAGTCTTCTCCCCCCATTCTGAATTTTTATTTTTTTTTAGGTTTTTACGAAATGAAGACTACCTGTGAATTAAACCATGGTCTAATGCTACACGCTTTGATCACTAAACGTAATAATGACATACTCCCGAGCGAATTAGTATCAGTAATCAGAGAAAGAATGGACGGAGTTAGAAAAGGATCCAGATGCGAAGATAATAAGTTACAATTTGGTAAAGGAAAATCAAAATCCGCAGCGAAAAGAAGAGCACGACACCTAGAACGATGTCACAAATGCGGAAAATGGTCACATGGAGGTAAATGTTCAAATAATCAAACCTATTCAAATACCGAATTTGTTACTTTATGCAGAGACGGACCGTTCATATGTTTAGAAGAAAAGACAATGAATGCTCGAGGTTACGCCTATGCAGCCATGGAAGACCAATTAAACCGACTATCTTATGAATATAATAGATCATATAACTAAGAAATCTATTTCACAGGTATGTCTGTACAGTTTTTATTTTTATTTATTTTTTAACCTTTTGATAATAAACGCTAATTTGTTCGCTAAAAAGTATTAAATTGGTATTAAATAAAATTAGGTTTGGCGACCGAAATTATTGATATCGTTCAAAAATTTATTACATCACTGCGAAATTTAACGTTTATTCTTAAGGTATAAATATCTTTAATCAATCAACCCAAAATATTTCAAAAATTCGTCAGGGGTTAAATTAGGTCTTGGAACCGAAATTACTTTACCGAAAAGAGGGGCGCATATTTTTGATAATATTTGATTGATTAAAGTGGGATAAAAAGACAAAAAGATTTTTAAATTTATTTTTACCATGTTTTTAAAAATTAATATTTAAATCTTAAATTAATATTGTAAACTTTGTAAAAACAATATTTTTAAAATTGTAAATATTTGAAAAATTAATATAAGTTTGGTGTGAATTTATAATATGAATTTTTAAATTAAGTTTGGTGTGAATTTTTAATTTTTAAAATATGAAATTTAAATTTTATGCATTTCAAATTTTAAGTTTGGTGTGAATTTTTAATTTTAATTTTGAATTTTATATTTATGTTGTGTAAATTTAAAAACAAAAATTTACTTTATCTCATTAAGTTAAGAATATGATTTTTAAAATTCGTCGTAAGTTGAAGACTAGGTCTTTGAACCGAAATTGCTTTACCCGAGGGAGGGACGAGAACTTTTATTATCATTATTTTTAATCTTATTGATTTAAAGTATGCAAAAACATTAAAAAACCCAAAAATCTTAGCTTTTAAAACAATCGCTACAAAAAGACAAATTTTAAAATTTTGTCGAGGGACGGACTAGGGCATAGTCCCGAAACGACCTCGTCTTAAAAAGAAACAAAATTTTTAAAATTTTATTAAATTTTATGTTCTAAAAAGTTTAAGGTTTATATAAAAAAAAAAAAAAAAAAAAAAAAAAAAAAAAAAAAAAAAAAACCTGGGAATTGACCCCCATGCGAGTCGCATGGGGATGGGCAGAAGGCCATGCGAGTCGCATGGCCATAAAATACTGGACAGGATCAAAACTTCCAGCGAGCTGCTCTGTCTCTCACATTACACACACATATACACGAACCATCTCCAAAACCCTCTCAATTTTTCACCAATTTTCACCAAATTTCTTGCAAAACTTCACAATAATCATGCCTAGATTCAGTAGTCTCAACCCCTTCAGGAGAAAGGTAAAGATTTCACCCCTAATCTCTTTAAATTCGAATTTTTGTGTTCTTGAGCTAGAAAATTTATATTTTGATTTTGTTAAATTTAGGTGTAATTAGAGCTAAATTGTTGTTATATTATGCATGTATATCCTAGATAGAAGCTATTTAACATGAATTGAAGCTAAAAACTTCAAATTTTTAAGAATCTAGGGTTTGTGTTCTTGAGCAATTTGGGGCTTTTTGATATAAACAGGTTATGGCCGATTTTTGTCATGAATTGTTGCTAAATTAAGTAGTGTAACATGTTTAGGTAGTTAATTGATCCAAACTTTGAGCCTAAACATGTTTTTGAGAATTAAAGTAGACTTTTTAAGTCTAAAAATTCATGAACTTGGATAATTTGATATAAAGGCCATTTGAAACTTGTTTCATTGCTAGTAGTGATTATTTTGGCATGTTATTTAAGATAAATGCTTATGAACTTGATGTACATTTTTCGTATATGCTTATTTGACAAAGTGTAGACTTGACAAAAATAAGAAAATGAGCACTAGTTTGATTTGAATGCCATGTAACAAGTGTTTAATTGTTATAATAATTATTGTTGACATGTTTAAGAGTTTAAATGTGATAAAACATTGTACACATTTTCGTATGTAAAAGTATATAATTGTTATTTTTAGGAAAATATGTATAAAATATGTTATGAATTGAACATGTCATCATAATTGTTTCAAGTTATTATTTTGCTAACACTAATGCATATTTGGATGCAAAAATTTTGTGTTTAATGTGTTTTGCAGAAAGCCGATACTGGAGGTTCAGGAGCATCATCATCCAGGCAACCAGAGCCCGAACCGCAAATGTTTCATGAACAAGAACAACATATGCAACAAGAAGAAGAAGAACAGGAGGAGCAACATATTCCTTATCACGATCAAGATCAATTATTCGTGAATCAGTTTCGTCAATTCGCTCCACATCAAAGGATTCTGAGCTTAGACATTAATGAAGATCAGTTACATCCAAATCTGAGATTTGATCGATGTTGGATAGAGTATCCAGATTATCAAAAGAACATGCACATTCTCTACAATAAGGTTGTTGAAATGCCAAGGGCAATTGACTGGGTACCTTTGGAAACAGTTGACCTTGCCGAACCGATTCGGGGATTATTGGTGCAAAGGTATGGTAATTCTCAGTTTAACGATTGGATGCGCCTATTTTCCATTCGTAGAACCATATATAGGGAATGGTGTATAGAATTACTTAGTACTATTAAGTTAAACAGTGATGTTAGGAGGATAGATGATAGAAGCTTTATTAGATTTCTGTTAGGTGGACGCATGTACAGAATGTCCATGATAGATTTAGCCAGGGCCTTACAGATTTACACCCCTGCTGAACTTTTGAGCCCCGACTGTAATAGCCTGATTGCCCAAGGAGAAAGGGTAGATAGGGAATTTGATGTTAACGCTGTCTGGAGGCGTATGTCACACTTTAATGAATTTCACGCCAGTGGAAATCATACATACTTAGATATAGACAGAGCTGAACTCCGGGTGATTCATAGATTCTTAGCAAACACAATTACACAAAGGGGTAGGAATAAGGAGAAATTGACCGTAAACGATTTGTTCTACCTCAAGTGTATTAGAGACCCGAGGAGTTTCGTTAACATTCCCTATTGTGTTGGTTATTATCTCGCTAATGTAGTTTCGGGGATGAAATCGGGGAGTATTATAGGTGGTGGTATTTTCATTACTCTCATTGGAGAGTATTTAGGTGTAGATAAGCACCAAGGGGGTCCAATGAACGAAATAGAGGACGGAGGTGAAACTATAAGTTCAAACCTTTATCACGGTGCAAGGGTATTATTGATGAGACGTGGTCGGGTATATCGATACGAGGGACCTCAGCGACAGGTAGAGAGAGGTTCGGATGACGAGATGGAGGAGGCGAACAACATTATAGGAGTTGTTCGGGAGACTGCTCTTGATTTAGGCGTTCGTATGGAGGATGAATACATGACGAACTATGATAGGCATATGCAGTATGAGGCATGGCAACGCCGGAATGACTACGAGCATTCCCGGCAACGAGAGCATGACCGATGGGATTATCATCAGCGCCAAATTATAAGCCAGTTGCAGCCTGGCGAGATGTATTATCCGACCCGACCCGCATACTATCCCGCACATCAGCCAGAGATGAGACCACCCTATGATTCATATGATTATGACGCAGCATACCAGTACACCTATAATCAGCCATGGAACCCGGACGCGAACATGAATTGGGATCCATATCCTAATTTTCCTCCTAACCCACCTCCTGATCAGTAGAGATAAGTGGTAATTTCTATTTTTATTTTAAACACTTAACATTTTATTATGTTTATGTAATGTTTGATATTTTATTATTATTGTGTACTAATATTTTTCTTATAATTTGAAAGTGGGATGCCAAAGTTCCATTTCAAATTGCATGTATGATTATATTTGTATTGTATGTATTCTATTTTATGCACAAAACAGGGTAAAACAACGCGTTTTCAAAGACTGGCATTAAGTTCAGCAAAAGCAAGTAATTTTGACGACAATGATGCAAAATGTATGTGAAATAACAACAAGACGGAATGAACAAATGACGTGCACCATTTATCATTCAGCAAACAAACGCCAATATATTTGGAAACTTTGGTAAAAATTTAATCATTTTCACACAAATCACCCTCAATAATTTAAATTGTTACTGATTTCTTGCAAATGAGGGCATTGCAAGATCTTAAGTGTGGGAAGGGGTTAAATTCTTTCGGATTTTAAAATTTTTATATTAAACACTTGGTTACCATTAAAAATACTAGTAAAGCAGTAGTTGTATTAGAATCTAGTGCTCTCTGATAAAAAAGAACAGCCCTAGTCTTATATACTGACTACCCAATTCTAGTAAAATTTTTCAAAATTTTCAATTAAATGAATTCAAAATCATGTTTATACATATTTATGAACGATAAAACTAGGTTTTAACACCGAAATTATTGTTACCTCGGAAAGGACATAAATTGAGAAACAAACTAAAATGTTAAAATTCATTTAAAATGGAATAGAGGACGATAAAAAGGAAAATAAAAGCCAAGTGTGGGAAAATTTACCAAGTTATTTTAAACATATGTCACATATATTTGTAACAAATAACTGAAAATACTTTTGCTTTGGACTAAACTAAACTGTTTTACCCGATGAAAGAAAAGAAGAGATGGATCTACACGATGAATCAATTCCATCATTAAAAGGAAGTAAAGTCTTCCGAAAAAGACACGCGCTTCTTGATTTAGGTCATGAAGTTGTCGTTCAGACCAGCTGTAGGTTGACGAAAAATCTAGAAAAGTCATCACTAAAATCAGCAGGAAATCCACGGACCTCAGCATTAAACAGGGTCGCCAAGTGGTCAGATTTATCCTAACCATGAGAAGGATTTATCTCGTACAATGGGGGGGCACCGTGCAAATTAGCTTGATAAGACTAATGAATCAGATCCCCAGAAAAGGATAATCTCCTTAAAGATTAAAAATCAGCTTTTAAGACTGATATTACTCAATCCTAGAGATTGACCTTAAAGATTGAGAATTACAAACTCATGGAATTCGATGATATCTAAACTCGAGCTTGAACGAGAAAATATTTTGATCAAAATTATAAACCGATTTGTTTTCTGAAAAACCCATTTTCAATGCGTTCATTACCATTGAACGTAAAATCCTAGGAATTCACCTGGAATTCATTAGGTCACCTGAACTAAATCGGGTGTCAACCGTAAGAACGATGGTTGCATAACATGGTCAAAGACAGGACTTTGTGCCAAACCGACAAATTATAAGGGTGAGCTTTACTATTGCTCCTACCAAGGATAGTAATTGCGTCCGACACGTTATAGACCATAATCAAAAGCATGTCACGGGACATTGCCTTAACAGTTGCTTGTTCAACGCTTTCCTTTACAACCGGACGGTAGTTTGCCGAAAGGTAATATACGGGACAAGTAAACTGGACGTGTTGCTTTCCTAATACAAGGTTAGCAAGTGGGTGACACAAAACCGCAAGTTTTGAGCTAAAATTTTCAAATCTGAAACCCACCAAACCCACAAAAATATTTTGCAAACACCGGTAAAGGGTTATTCCGGAAAACTTATCTAGGGTAAAAACTAGATTTCAAAAGATCAAATGTTTTCATAAAGATCCAATTTCCTTAATGGATCTAAATTTTTATAGTCATGTGGGACTGTAAACCATATCGTTACTTCCATTGTTTATACCGCCGTATAGAAATCACTGATGTACAAAGTGTGAAGAATAAAGAAGTGATTCTAGTATTTCAAGACAATATTGCTTGAGGACAAGCAACGCTCAAGTGTGGGAATATTTGATAATGCTAAAAACGAACATATATTTCATAGCATTATTCCTCAAGAAAGACAAGCTTTTAGTTGCAATTGTTCTATTTACAAGTGATATTCGTTTAAATAATAAAAGGTGAAGACAAAAGGCAGATTCGACAAATTAAAGACAAAAAGGTCCAAAGAGCTAAAAAGTACAAGATACAATCAAAAAGGTTCAAAATATTGATGAGGAACGTCTCAAAATGACAAGAGTACAAGTTACAAGACGCAAAGTACACGATATAAAATAATACGCGAGGACGTCCGAAAATCCGGAACCGGGACCTGAGCCAAGAAGAAACGCCCGACGCAACAGACCAAAAATATCTAGTCTACTATGCACAAGAATATAATATAATATATATATAATTATATATAATTATATATTATATATATTATTATTATTATATTACGTCGGCAAGAAGAAAACAAAAGTAGTTGGCTGAATCCAGGGTGGCCATGCGACTCGCATGGCCAGAAGCACAAAACCATGCGAGTCGCATGGTGTGAGATTGCTGGTCAGGTCCTATAAATAGCCAGTTTTCTGACGAGTTTTAGACATCCTTTTTCTCTTCCTCTTCATAAGTAATATATATTTATATTTATAATTTATATTTTAATTTTAATTATAATTCTAATAATAAGGGTATGTTAGCGAATGTTGTAAGGGTGTAAGTCGAAATTCTGTCCGTGTAACGCTACGCTATTTTTAATCATTGTAAGTTATGTTCAACCTTTTTATATTAATGTCTCGTAGCTAAGTTATTATTATGCTTATTTAAAACGAAGTAATCATGATGTTGGGCTAATTACTAAAATTGGGTAATTGGGCTTTGTACCATAATTGGGGTTTGGACAAAAGAACGACACTTGTGGAAACTAGGCTATGGGCTATTAATGGGCTTATTATTTGTTTAACTAAATGAAAGTTTGTTAATGTTAATATAAAGATTTACAATTGGACGTCCCTATAAATTACCATATACACTCGATCGGACACGATGGGCGGGATATTTATATGTACGAATAATCGTTCATTTAACCGGACACGGGAATGGATTAATAGCCACTAGAATAATTAAAACAGGGGTGAAATTACATTCAAGGGTAATTGGTGTAATTGTTAACAAAGTAGTAAAACCTTGGTTTACACGCAGTCGATAACCTGGTGTATTCATTAAACAAAGTATTAAAACCTTGTTACAATTCGAATCCCCAATTAGTTGGAATATTTATCTTCGGGTATAATAATAATTTGACAAGGACACTTGCAATTTATATTTATGACTGATGGACTGTTATGGACAAAAACCAGACGGACATATTGAATAATCCAGGACAAAGGACAATTAACCCATGGGCATAAAACTAAAATCAACACGTCAAACATCATGATTACGGAAGTTTAAATAAGCATAATTCTTTTATTTCATATTTTATTTCCTTTATTTTATATTTAATTGCACTTCTAATTATCGCACTTTTATTGTTATTTTATTTAATCGCACTTTTAATTATCGTATTTTTAATTATCGCAAGTTTATTTTATCGCATTTTTATTATTCGCAATTTCATTATCGTTATTTACTTTACGCTTTAATTTAAGTCTTGTATTTATTTTATATTTTACATTAGGTTTTAACTGCGACTAAAGTTTTAAAATCGACAAACCGGTCATTAAACGGTAAAAACCCCCCTTTATAATAATAATATTACCTATATATATATTTGTATTTTTATAAAAGTTAACTAATATAGCGTTGAGCTTTGTTTGAAGATTTCCCTGTGGAACGAACCGGACTTACTAAAAACTACACTACTGTACGATTAGGTACACTGCCTATAAGTGTTGTAGCAAGGTTTAAGTATATCCATTCTATAAATAAATAAATATCTTGTGTAAAATTGTATCGTATTTAATAGTATTTTCTAGTAAAATATAAACTATTTTATATACACCTCGTTCGACATCAAATTCAACCATAGAATGTAGTTTCAAGTACTTGTGTCTATTTTGTAAATCATTTATAAAACCTGCATGTATTCTCATCCCAAAAATATTAGATTTTAAAAGTGGGACTATAACTCACTTTCACAGATTTTTACTTCGTCGGGAAGTAAGACTTGGCCACTGGTTGATTCACGAACCTATAACAATATATACATATATATCAAAGTATGTTCAAAATATATTTACAACACTTTTAATATATTTTGATATTTTAAATTTATTAAGTCAGCTGTCCTCGTTAGTAACATACAACTAGTTGTCCACAGTTAGATGTACAGAAATAAATCGATAAATATTATCTTGAATCAATCCACGACCCAGTGTATACGTATCTCAGTATTGATCACAACTCAAACTATATATATTTTGGAATCAACCTCAACCCTGTATAGCTAACTCCAACATTCACATATAGAGTGTCTATGGTTGTTCTGAAATATATATAGATGTGTCGACATGATAGGTCGAAACATTGTATACGTGTCTATGGTATCTCAAGATTATATAATATACAATACAAGTTGATTAAGTTATGGTTGGAATAGATTTGTTACCAATTTTTACGTAGCTAAAATAAGAAAAATTATCCAATCTTGTTTTACCCATAACTTCTTCATTTTAAATCCGTTTTGAGTGAATCAAACTGCTATGGTTTCATATTGAACTATATTTTATGAATCAAAATAGAAAAAGTATAGGTTTATAGTCAGAAAAATAAGTTACAAGTTGTTTTTGTAAAGGTAGTCATTTCAGTCGAAAGAACGACGTCTAGATGACCATTTTAGAAAACATACTTCCACTTTGAGTTTAACCATAATTTTTGGATATAGTTTCATGTTTATAATAAAAATCATTTTCCCAGAATAACAACTTTTAAATCAAAGTTTATCATAGTTTTTAATTAACTAACCCAAAACAGCCCGCGGTGTTACTACGACGGCGTAAATCCGGTTTTACGGTATTTTTCGTGTTTCCAGGTTTTAAATCATTAAGTTAGCATATCATATAGATATAGAACATGTGTTTAGTTGATTTTAAAAGTCAAGTTAGAAGGATTAACTTTTATTTGCGAACAAGTTTAGAATTAACTAAATTATGTTCTAGTGATTACAAGTTTAAACCTTCGAATAAGATAGCTTTATATGTATGAATTGAATGATGTTATGAACATCATTACTACCTCAATTTCCTTGGATAAACCTACTGGAAATGAGAAAAATAGATCTAGCTTCAAAGGATCCTTGGATGGCTTGAAAGTTCTTGAAGCAGAATCATGACACGAAAACAATTTCAAGTAAGATTTCCACTCGAAATAAGATTGTTATAGTTATAGAAATTGAATTAAAGTTTGAATATGATTATTACCTTGTATTAGAAAGATAACCTACTGTAAGTAAAAAAGGTTTCTTGATCTTAGATGATTACTTGGAATGGATTTAGAAAACTTGGAAGTAAACTTGCAATCTTGGAAGTATTCTTGATTTTATGAAACTAGAACTTTTGGAATTTATGAAGAACACTTAGAACTTGAAGATAGAACTTGAGAGAGATCAATTAGATGAAGAAAATTGAAGAATGAAAGTGTTTTTAGGTGTTTTTGGTCGTTGGTGTATGGATTAGATATAAAGGATATGTAATTTTGTTTTCATGTAAATAAGTCATGAATGATTACTCATATTTTTGTAATTTTATGAGATATTTCATGCTAGTTGCCAAATGATGGTTCCCACATGTGTTAGGTGACTCACATGGGCTGCTAAGAGCTGATCATTGGAGTGTATATACCAATAGTACATACATCTAAAAGTTATGTATTGTACGAGTACGAATACGGGTGCATACGAGTAGAATTGTTGATGAAACTGAACGAGGATGTAATTGTAAGAATTTTTGTTAAGTAGAAGTATTTTGATAAGTGTCTTGAAGTCTTTCAAAAGTGTATGAATACATATTAAAACACTACATGTATATACATTTTAACTGAGTCGTTAAGTCATCGTTAGTCGTTACATGTAAATGTCGTTTTGAAACCTTTAGGTTAACGATCTTGTTGAATGTTGTTAACCCATTGTTTATTATAACAAATGAGATGTTAAATTGTTATATTATCATGATATTATGATATATAATATATCTTAGTATGATATATATACAGTTAAATGTCGTTACAACGATAATCGTTACATATATGTCTCGTTTCGAAATCATTAAGTTAGTAGTCTTATTTTTACATATGTATTTCATTGTTAATACACTTAATAATATATTTACTTATCATTTAACATAATTAACCAAGTGTATCAATATCTTAATATGATTCATATGTACCTAGTAAGACGTTGTTATAACGATAATCGTTATATATATCGTTTTCGAGTTTCTTTAATTAATAGTCTCATTTTTATGTATATAACTCATTGTTAAAATACATAATGAGATACATACTTATAATAAAATCATGTTAACTATATATATAACCATATATATGTCATCGTATAGTTTTTACAAGTTTTAACGTTCGTGAATCACCGGTCAACTTGGGTGGTCAATTGTCTATATGAAACCTATTTCAATTAATCAAGTCTTAACAAGTTTGATTGCTTAACATGTTGGAAACACTTAATCATGTAAATAACAATTTCATTTAATATATATATAAACATGGAAAAGTTCGGGTCACTACAGTACCTACCCGTTAAATAAATTTCGTCCCGAAATTTTAAGCAGTTGGAGGTGTTGACGTATCTTCTAGAAATAAATGCGGGTATTTCTTCTTCATCTGATCTTCACGTTCCCAGGTGAACTCGGGTCCTCTATGAGCATTCCATCGAACCTTAACAATCGGTATCTTGTTTTGTTTAAGTCTCTTAACCTCACGATCAATTATTTCGACGGGTTCTTCAATGAATTGAAGTTTTTCATTGATTTGGATTTCATCCAACGGAATAGTGAGATCTTCTTTAGCAAAACATTTCTTCAAATTTGAGACGTAGAAAGTGTTATGTACAGCCGCGAGTTGTTGAGGTAGCTCCAGTTGGTAAGCTACTGGTCCGACACGATCTATAATCTTGAATGGTCCAATGTACCTTGGATTTAGTTTCCCCCGTTTACCAAATCGAACAACGCCTTTCCAAGGTGAAACCTTAAGCATGACCATTTCTCCAATTTCAAACTCTATATCTTTTCTTTTACTGTCCGCGTAGCTCTTTTGTCGACTCTGGGCGGTTTTCAATCTTTGTTGAATTTGGATGATTTTCTCGGTAGTTTCTTGTATTATCTCCGGACTCGTAATCTATCTATCCCCCACTTCACTCCAACAACTCGGAGACCTGCACTTTCTACCATAAAGTGCTTCAAACGGCGCCATCTCAATGCTTGAATGGTAGCTGTTGTTGTAGGAAAATTCTGCTAACGGTAGATGTCGATCCCAACTGTTTCGGAAATCAATAACACAAGCTCGTAGCATGTCTTCAAGCATTTGTATCGTTCTTTCGCTCTGCCCATCAGTTTGTGGATGATAGGCAGTACTCATGTCTAGACGAGTTCCCAATGCTTGCTGTAATGTCTGCCAGAATCTTGAAATAAATCTGCCATCCCTATCAGAGATAATAGAGATTGGTATTCCATGTCTGGAGACGACTTCCTTCAAATACAGTCGTGCTAACTTCTCCATCTTGTCATCTTCTCTTATTGGCAGGAAGTGTGCTGACTTGGTGAGACGATCAACTATTACCCAAATAGTATCATAACCACTTCAGTCCTTGGCAATTTAGTAATGAAATCCATGGTAATGTTTTCCCATTTCCATTCTGGGATTTCAGGTTGTTGTAGTAGACCTGATGGTTTCTGATGTTCAGCTTTGACCTTAGAACACGTCAAACATTCTCCTACATATTTAGCAATATCGGCTTTCATACCTGATCACCAAAAATGTTTCTTAAGATCCTTGTACATCTTCCCCGTTCCAGGATGTATTGAGTATCTGGTTTTATGAGCTTCTCTAAGTACCATTTCTCTCATATCTCCAAATTTTGGTACCCAAATTCTTTCAGCCCTATACCGGGTTCCGTCTTCCCGAATATTAAGATGCTTCTCCGATCCTTTGGGTATTTCATCCTTTAAATTTCCCTCTTTTAAAACTCCTTGTTGCGCCTCCTTTATTTGAGTAGTAAGGTTAGTGTGAATCATTATATTCATAGATTTTACTCGAATGGGTTCTCTGTCCTTTCTGCTCAAGGTGTCGGCTACCACATTTGCCTTCCCCGGGTGGTAACGAATCTCAAAGTCGTAATCATTCAACAATTCAATCCACCTACGCTGCCTCATATTCAGTTGTTTCTGATTAAATATGTGTTGAAGACTTTTGTGGTCGGTATTTATAATACTTTTGATCCCATATAAGTAGTGCCTCCAAGTCTTTAATGCAAAAACAACTGCGCCTAATTCCAAATCATGCGTCGTATAATTTTGCTCGTAAATCTTCAATTGTCTAGACGCATAAGCAATCACCTTCGTCCGTTGCATTAATACACAACCGAGACCTTGCTTTGATGCGTCACAATAAATCACAAAATCATCATTCCCTTCAGGCAATGACAATATAGGTGCCGTAGTTAGCTTTTTCTTCAATAATTGAAACGCCTTCTCTTGTTCATCCTTCCATTCAAATTTCTTCCCTTTATGCGTTAATGCAGTCAAGGGTTTTGCTATTTTGGAGAAATCTTGGATGAATCTTCTGTAGTAACCAGCCAATCCTAAAAATTAACGTATATGCTTCGGAGTTTTTGGGGTTTCCCACTTTTCAACGGTTTCGATCTTTGTCGGGTCCACCTGGATACCTTCTTTGTTCACTATGTGACCGAGGAATTGAACTTCTTCCAACCAAAATGCACACTTTGAAAACTTAGCGTACAGTTTTTCTTTCCTCAATACTTCTAGCACTTTTCTCAAATGTTCTTCGTGCTCTTGATCATTCTTTGAGTAAATAAGTATGTCATCGATGAAAACAATGACAAACTTGTCAAGATATGGCCCACACACTCGGTTCATAAGGTCCATGAACACAGCTGGTGCGTTAGTCAATCTAAACGGCATAACCATAAACTCGTAATGACCATAACGTGTCCTAAAAGCAGTTTTTGGAATATCATCCTCCTTTACTCGCATTTGATGATATCCAGAACGTAAATTGATCTTCGAATAAACCGACGAGCCTTGTAGTTGATCAAATAAGTCGTCAATTCTCGGCAGTGGATAACGGTTTTTGATGGTAAGTTGGTTCAACTCTCTGTAGTCAATACACAACCTAAATGTACCATCCTTCTTCTTGACAAACAAAACAGGAGCTCCCCATGGTGATGTGCTTGGTCGAATGAAACCACGTTCTAATAGTTCTTGCAGTTGGCTTTGCAGTTCTTTCATCTCGCTGGGTGCGAGTCTATAAGGAGCACGAGCTATTGGTGCAGCTCCTGGTACAAGATCTATTTGAAATTCAACAGATCGATGTGGAGGTAGTCCCGGTAATTCTTTAGAAAATACATCGGGAAATTCTTTTGCGACGGGAACATCATTGATGCTCTTTTCTTCAGTTTGTACTTTCTCGACGTGTGCTAGAACAGCATAGCAACCTTTTCTTATTAGTTTTTGTGCCTTCAAATTACTAATAAGATGTAGCTTCATGTTGCCCTTTTCTCCGTACACCATTAAGGGTTCTCCTTCTTCTCGTACAATGCGAATTGCATTTTTATAACATACGATCTCTGCTTTCACCTTCTTCAGCCAGTCCATGCCAACTATTACATCAAAACTCCCTAACTCTACTGGTATCAAATCAATCTTAAATATTTCGCTACCCAGTTTAATTTCTCGATTCCGGCATATATTATCTGCTGAAATTAATTTACCGTTTACTAATTCGAGTAAAAATTTACTATTCAACGGCGTCAATGGACAACTTAATTTAGCACAAAAATCTCTACTCATATAGCTTCTATCCGCACCCGAATCAAATAAAACATAAGCAGATTTATTGTCAATAAGAAACGTACCCGTAACAAGCTCCGGGTCTTCCTGTGCCTCTGCCGCATTAATATTGAAAACTCTTCAGCGGCCTTATCCATTCGTGTTCTCCTAGTTCGGGCAATTTCTAATAATGTGGCCCGGTTTTCCACATTTATAACAAACTACATTGGCATAAATTGCTCCGACACTACTTGCTCCGTCATTACTCGTTCCGACACCATTTGTTCCTTTCGTTCTATTAACCCCTGGTCCGTAGACCTCACACTTCACCACGCTATGACCATTTCTTTTACACTTGTTGCAAAATTTGGTGCAGAACCCCGAGTGATACTTTTCACACCTTTGGCATAGCTGCTTCTGATTGTTGTTGTTGTTGCGGTCGTTATTGTTGTTAGGATGATTGTTGTAGTTGCTGTTGTTGTTGTTGTTGGGCCGTTTGTTGTAGTTGCGATTGATGTTGCGATTGTTGGGATAATTGTTGCGATTATTATTGTAATTGCTGTTGTTGTTGTATTGGTGATTCTTATCACCGTTTTCCTCACACTTTCTTTTGACTTGCTTCACATTGGCCTCTTCAGCCATCTGTTCTTTAATTCTTTCCTCAATCTGGTTTGCTAGTTTGTGAGCCATTCTACATGCCTATTGTATGGAGGCGGGCTCGTGTGAACTTATATCTTCTTGGATTCTTTCCGGTAATCCTTTCACAAATGCGTCGATCTTCTCTTCCTCATCTTCGAATGCTCCCGGACACAATAGGCACAATTCTGTGAATCATCTTTCGTACGTGGTAATATCAAATCCTTGGGTTCGTAACCCTCTAAGTTCTGTCTTGAGCTTATTGACCTCGGTTCTGGGACGGTACTTCTCGTTCATCAAGTGCTTGAATGCTGACCACGGTAGTGCGTACGCATCATCTTGTCCCACTTGCTCTAGATAGGTATTCCACCATGTTAACGCAGAATCTGTGAAGGTATGCGTAGCGTACTTCACTTTGTCCTCTCCAGTACACTTACTTATGGCAAACACCGATTCGACCTTCTCGGTCCACCGTTTCAATCTGATCGGTCCTTTGGTTCCATCAAATTCCAAAGGTTTGCAGGCAGTGAATTCTTTGTAGGTGCATCCTGCACGATTTCCTGTACTGCTAGATCCAAGGTTATTGTTGGTATGTAGCGCAGCCTGTACTGCGGCTATGTTTGAAGCTAGAAAAGTACAGAATTCCTCTTCATTCATATTCATGGTGTGTCGAGTAGTCGGTGCCATTTCCTTCAAAATAGTCAAATGGAACAAGTTAATCATACAGAATATTAAGAGTAGTTAATAGTATTTCGTAGCATAATATGAACTCATTTATAAAAGATTTTTCTTCATATTAGCGTTTTATAAGTTTAAATTCGGGTAGTACCTACCCGTTAAGTTCATACTTAGTAGCTAATATACAATTCAACTACTACAATTCTATATGAAAAACTGATTATAATAATATTTCGCGTTCAAACTTTTATACAATATTTTACAAACTTACAATACCGCTTATTTTACATAAAGCGTGAAATATAGCACACAATAACTTTGATACAAGATAGTTGTGAAGATAATTCTAGCTAGTACACAAGTTGTTCAGCAAAGGCAATAAAGACACGTAATTCATACGTCCAGAAAACAAGTCATGCATTCTGGTTTTACTAGGACTGCTTCCCATCCTTGGTCTTGTGGAACATAACCGTTATGGCCGTTGATAAGACAGCGTGTTGTAACTTCGTCAAAGGGACGAGAGTTACGTAATGACCAACAGTCTCGTAATAACCTAAAAACCTCATTTCTTACCCCAATTACCGACTCCGTCACTTGTGGGAACGTTTTGTTTAATAGTTGTAGCCCGATGTTCTTTTTCTCACTTTGGTGAGAATCGAACATTACTAACCCGTAAGCATAGCATGCTTCTTTATGTTGCATGTTAGCCGCTTTTTCTAAATCATGAAGTCCTATATTCGGATACATTGAGTCAAAATAATTTCTTAACCCGTTGCGTAAAATAGCATTTGGGTTCCCCGCAATATATGCGTCAAAGTAAACGCATCGTAACTTATGGGTTTCCCAATGTGATATCCCCCATCTTTCAAATGAAAGTCTCTTATAAACCAAGACATTCTTGGAACGTTCTTCGAATGTCTTACAAACTGATTTCGCCGTAAATAGTTGTGCCGAAGAATTCTGACCGACTCTAGACAAGATTTCATCAATCATGTCTCCGGGTAGGTCTCTTAAAATATTGGGTTGTCTATCCATTTTGTGTTTTTATACTGTAAAATAGACAAGAGTTAGATTCATAAAAAAAAAATACTTATTAATACAAGCGATTTTTACATATATCATAAAGCATAAGCACACTATATTACATATATTACACCACACGAATACAACTATCTTATTCCGACTCGCTCGTTTCTTCTTCTTCGGTTTTGGTTCGTTTTGCCAAGTTTCTAGGGATATATGATGTTCCCCTAATACGAGCTGTCGTTTTCCACAACGGTTTAGAAAAACCTGGTGGTTTAGAGGTTCCCGGGTCATTGTTACAACTTAAGGGCTTCGGGGGTTGACGATACATATAAAGTTCATCGGGGTTGCAATTAGATTTCTCTATTTTTATGTCCTTTCCCTTATTATTTTCTTTTGCCTTTTTAAATTCAATTGGGGTAATTTCTATAATATCATCGGAATTCTCGTCGGAATCCGATTCATCGGAGAATTGGTAATCCTCCCAATATTTTGCTTCCTTGGCGGAAACACCATTGACCATAATTAACCTTGGTCGGTTGGTTGAGGATTTTATTTTACTTAACCGTTTTATTATTTCCCCCACCGGTTCTATTTCCTCCTCCGGTTCCTCCTCTTCCGGTTCTGATTCTTCTTCCGGTTCTGATTCTTCTTCCGGTTCTTCTTCGGGAACTTGTGAATCAGTCCAATATATATTCGACTCTTCGTTATTATTAGGTGAGTCAATGGGATTTGTGCTAGAGGTAGACATCTATCACACAATATCAAACATGTTAAGAGATTAATATATCACATAATATATACATGTTAATAATATATAGTTTCCAACAAAAATGTTAAGCAATCATTTTTAAAGAAAACACGGTCGAAGTCCAGACTCACTAATGCATCCTAACAAACTCGATAAGACACACTAATGCAAATTTTCTGGTTCTCTAAGACCAACGCTCGGATACCAACTGAAATGTCCCGTTCTTATTGATTAAAAACGTTCCATATTAATTGATTTCGTTGCGAGGTTTTGACCTCTATATGAGACGTTTTTCAAAGACTGCATTCATTTTTAAAACAAACCATAACCTTTATTTTATAAATAAAGGTTTAAAAAGCTTTACGTAGATTATCAAATAATGATAATCTAAAATATCCTGTTTACACACGACCATTACATAATGGTTTACAATACAAATATGTTACATCGAAATCAGTTTCTTGAATGCAGTTTTTACACAATATCATACAAACATGGACTCCAAATCTTGTCCTTATTTTAGTATGCAACAGCGGAAGCTCTTAGTATTCACCTGAGAATAAACATGCTTTAAACGTCAACAAAAATGTTGGTGAGTTATAGGTTTAACCTATATATATCAAATCGTAACAATAGACCACAAGATTTCATATTTCAATACACATCCCATACATAGAGATAAAAATCATTCATATGGTGAACACCTGGTAACCGACATTAACAAGATGCATATATAAGAATATCCCCATCATTCTGGGACTCCCTTCGGATATGATATAAATTTCGAAGTACTAAAGCATCCGGTACTTTGGATGGGGTTTGTTAGGCCCAATAGATCTATCTTTAGGATTCGCATCAATTAGGGTGTCTGTTCCCTAATTCTTAGATTACCAGACTTAATAAAAAGGGGCATATTCGATTTCAATAATTCAACCATAGAATGTAGTTTCACGTACTTGTGTCTATTTTGTAAATCATTTATAAAACCTGCATGTATTCTCATCCCAAAAATATTAGATTTTAAAAGTGGGACTGTAACTCACTTTCACAGATTTTTACTTCGTCGGGAAGTAAGACTTGGCCACTGGTTGATTCACGAACCTATAACAATATATACATATATATCAAAGTATGTTCAAAATATATTTACAACACTTTTAATATATTTTGATGTTTTAAGTTTATTAAGTCAGTTGTCCTCGTTAGTAACCTACAACTAGTTGTCCACAGTTAGATGTACAGAAATAAATCGATAAATATTATCTTGAATCAATTTATGACCCAGTGTATACGTATCTCAGTATTGATCACAACTCAAACTATATATATTTTAGAATCAACCTCAACCCTGTATAGCTAACTCCAACATTCACATATAGAGTGTCTATGGTTGTTCCGAAATATATATAGATGTGTCGACATGATAGGTCGAAACATTGTATACGTGTCTATGGTATCTCAAGATTACATAATATACAATACAAGTTGATTAAGTTATGGTTGGAATAGATTTGTTACCAATTTTCACGTAGCTAAAATGAGAAAAATTATCCAATCTTGTTTTACCCATAACTTCTTCATTTTAAATCCGTTTTGAGTGAATCAAATTGCTATGGTTTCATATTGAACTATATTTTATGAATCTAAATAGAAAAAGTATAGGTTTATAGTCAGAAAAATAAGTTACAAGTTGTTTTTGTAAAGGTAGTCATTTCAGTCGAAAGAACGACGTCTAGATGACCATTTTAGAAAACATACTTCCACTTTGAGTTTAACCATAATTTTTGGATATAGTTTCATGTTTATAATAAAAATCATTTTCCCAGAATAACAACTTTTAAATCAAAGTTTATCATAGTTTTTAATTAACTAACCCAAAACAGCCCGCAGTGTTACTACGACGGCGTAAATCCGGTTTTACGGTGTTTTTCGTGTTTCCAGGTTTTAAATCATTAAGTTAGAATATCATATAGATATAGAACATGTGTTTAGTTGATTTTAAAAGTTAAGTTAGAAGGATTAACTTTTATTTGCGAACAAGTTTAGAATTAACTAAACTATGTTCTAGTGATTACAAATTTAAACCTTCGAATAAGATAGCTTTATATGTATGAATCGAATGATGTTATGAACATCATTACTACCTCAAGTTCCTTGGATAAACCTACTGGAAATGAGAAAAATAGATCTAGCTTCAAAGGATCCTTGGATGGCTTGAAAGTTCTTGAAGCAGAATCATGAAACGAAAACAATTTCAAGTAAGATTTCCACTCGAAATAAGATTGTTATAGTTATAGAAATTGAATTAAAGTTTGAATATGATTATTACCTTGTATTAGAAAGATAACCTACTGTAAGTAACAAAGGTTTCTTGATCTTGGATGATTACTTGGAATGGATTTAGAAAACTTGGAAGTAAACTTGCAATCTTGGAAGTATTCTTGATTTTATGAAACTAGAACTTTTGGAATTTATGAAGAACACTTAGAACTTGAAGATAGAACTTGAGAGAGATCAATTAGATGAAGAAAATTGAAGAATGAAAGTGTTTGTAGGTGTTTTTGGTCATTGGTGTATGGATTAGATATAAAGGATATGTAATTTTGTTTTCATGTAAATAAGTCATGAATGATTACTCATATTTTTGTAATTTTATGAGATATTTCATGCTAGTTGCCAAATGATGGTTCCCACATGTGTTACGTGACTCACATGGGCTACTAAGAGCTGATCATTGGAGTGTATATACCAATAGTACATACATCTAAAAGCTGTGTATTGTACGAGTACGAATACGGGTGCATACGAGTAGAATTGTTGATGAAACTGAACGAGGATGTAATTGTAAGCATTTTTGTTAAGTAGAAGCATTTTGATAAGTATCTTGAAGTCTTTCAAAAGTGTATGAATACATATTAAAACACTACATGTATATACATTTTAACTGAGTCGTTAAGTCATCGTTAGTCGTTACATGTAAATGTTGTTTTGAAACCTTTAGGTTAACGATCTTGTTAAATGTTGTTAACCCATTGTTTATTATAACAAATGAGATGTTAAATTGTTATATTATCATGATATTATGATATATAATATATCTTAGTATGATATATATACAGTTAAATATCGTTACAACGATAATCGTTACATATATGTCTCGTTTCGAAATCATTAAGTTAGTAGTCTTATTTTTACATATGTATTTCACTGTTAATACACTTAATAATATATTTACTTATCATTTAACATAATTAACCAAGTGTATCAATATCTTAATATGATTCATATGTACCTAGTAAGACGTTGTTATAACGATAATCGTTATATATATCGTTTTCGAGTTTCTTAAATTAATAGTCTCATTTTTATGTATATAACTCATTGTTAAAATACATAATGAGATACATACTTATAATAAAATCATGTTAACTATATATATAACCATATATATGTCATCGTATAGTTTTTACAAGTTTTAACGTTCGTGAATCACCGGTCAACTTGGGTGGTCAATTGTCTATATGAAACATATTTCAATTAATCAAGTCTTAACAAGTTTGATTGCTTAACATGTTGGAAACACTTAATCATGTAAATAACAATTTCATTTAATATATATATAAACATGGAAAAGTTCGGGTCACTACATGTCAAGCCCTATGGATCCATATATAACTACTCGCGCCCACCAGTTCTTATAACCGGCAGTTACTAGTTACCAAAGCTAAGGGATTTTCGGTTCAAACTCGGTGTAGAATTTAGTATGTACTTGTATCCATTACGTTTAAAATAAAGTGCATGTATTCTCAGCCCAAAAATATAGATTTCAAAAGCATTTAAAAAGGGAGCAAATGAAACTCACTTAGCAGCACACAAAGTCGTTCACCGAAATGTGACCGAAACTCGGAATACCAAATAACCGTAGATCTCAATCTAGAGAACATATGTTGGTCAATAAATATCTAACAAGTTAGGTCTGGTCATAGTGTATCATAATCGTAATGCTCGAGATCGACATACAAAAGTTATCCAAAGTCATTTCAAAAGGTCAATTTTGACACTAGTTCAACAAAACGAGACGTACCTTATATAAGGATTCATTTACTCGGTTGGTAATATTCAAAAATCCAATTTATCAATCTTACAAACAAGTTGTTTTAAATATTAATTGCAGATTCAAAAGCAATTCCAATTAACGTCAATCATAATTCAGTTGACCATATCTTTTGATTCGTTCATCAAAATTACGCGATTTCTAAATGAAAAGTTATTGATTTTTCTTCAGCTTTCCAAAAACATGTATATCATATACCTTTTACCAGTAATATATGTATTTAATTCGTGATTCATTATAAACTGTTTAACGACGAAATTTAGTATACAAGCATGTATAAACATATATACTCTAGCACTAGACATGGATACACAATTAATATATAAAAGATAAGATATGAATGCTCACGTATCAATATTGTGATTCAATATTGCAGGAAAGTACGTAGACGCAACAGAGATGATAAATACTAGGTTTGATTCGCAAACAATACCCATGAATATTACCCATAACTTCCATAGTTATAACCCATAATTTCCTTAGCTCTATCCCGTTTGAAAACCCATTTTGAAAGTGACACGCTCATGACCTCATCGTAGTATTTTATGTATAAATAATAATAATACTAATACTACTAATAATGATAAGATTAATAATAATATTAATCTTAATAATAATAATAATAATAATAATAATAATAATAATAATAATAATAATAATAATAATAATAATAATAATAATAATAATAATAATAATAATATATAATTTAAATATATACGGAGTAAAATGATTGAGGAAACAAAGAACCAGATCGAGCTTTTATAGTACTTTGGCCTGAAACAGTACCCCATGCGATTACTTGGGGTTAACCCTTTGTGGCCATGCGATCGCATGGCTAGGGATTCCAGCTCACAATGTTTTGTCCTAATGCTTGTCGACATAATTAAATAATATATATATAATATATAATTTAAATTAATTAATTATATATTATATTTTATTCCCGTGCATAGTTGATTTGTAATTTTTATTCCGATAAGTCGTACGTCATCACGCGACTTATGTTTCGGTTTCGGTTTTTCGAATGTCCTTTCGTACACTTAGAAAACTTGCATTTTACTTTTCGTGACTCGTACTCTTGTCAATATATAGTCTTAAATTATCCATAAACTATACCACTCAAAGTATATCTTAAACTTTCGAGTGTTTTGGTCATTTACTTCTATAAATCATCGTCTCGTTATATACATATACATATACACATTTTCATTTTAAAATAGTGCTTTACTGTAGCAAAGTTACTGTAGCAAAGTTTTTTTTACTGTAGTAAATAGTGATTTTCGAAAACACTGTAGCTAATTAGTGTTTTACTGGTTCATCTTAAACGTTTTAGTTAACTTATCTAAATATCAATCAGATAATCAAACCAATAAGGTTAATGCACAGTATCATTTTCATAACACTTTGTTACGTTTTCAAGTTATAGTATATATATGTATCTATTTACATATAATTGTTCGCGAATCGTTGAGAAAAATCGAAGGGTATTTGAATAGTTTAAAATTTTGAGATTCAACTTCATAGACTTTGCTTATCGTGTCAGAAATGTTAAAGATTAAGTTTAAATTTGGTCAGAAATTTTCGGGTCATCACACATGGTGGTGATAAGGTTGATCAGGCATCATCACCATCACGAGCCATTAGAACTTCCGTATGACTTACCGTAATATAACCACGTTGATCAGGTGTCCTTATATTACATAACTCATATTTCCATTCCAACATCACTCCATAAGGTTTAAGATAGTATAATCATTAAGAAATAAAATGAACAAAGTGTAATGTCATCTCGAATAAAACTCGTATGTAGTTGAGAAAAGTTCATGCATCTTCTGAAGGTGTTTCACGAGGAAACGAATAACTGGCGGTTCACATCAGTGTGTCAAATTCTAGCGGTAGTGTCTTTAAGTATAAGGAGAGTAGTGAAGCATGGTAACGAGTAGTGGTCAATAGTAATGGTCCTTAGTAGTGATAGTAGTAGAGATATAATAGTAATAAGGAACAATTGTGTAGTAACAATGGTGACTGTAATAGTCGTGAAAGTTTCGCAGCATTCGTGGATGGTAAGCTAGGACGCCATCAAAATCGTGGGGAGACGGAATTTCCAAACTAGTGTAACCAATGATGTCATCGTCATCCTTGCGCGTGTCAATCTTACGCTTACGTAGATTTCCAGGAAGTGGTAGGGTACGGGTTTGTCGGATGAGATTTAGAGTTAACCGTACTAGAAGGTGAAGCAGCGCTAGCCTCAGTCTCGGAATCGGAATCACTTAGAATTATTGGGTTAGAGGTGGACAACTAACACTCAAGAAACACACCAAGTTGGTACGTATGTAACGGATATCACTAGAGTTAGATATCTAATAAGAACAAGTCAGCAAATAGCATAAGCATAACATATATAGTTCAAGCTAACCTACAGTTATAGTTTAGACCCAAGAATGTGCCCTATAGTCTGACACACTAATGCAGCCTAATCCTAGGTAACCGTTAAGCTCTGATACCATCTATAACACCCCGCCAAATTTCCATCTGACGACATGTTAATCGTAGGTCCCATAGTTAACAGTTACGCCCTCTATATGAGACGTTTCAAAACAATCACATTTAATTTTATTAAAAAGTTGACTTTCAAAACATAAGACAATAAATTCCCCAAATAAGTAACACTGTTGTGATCGTAACCACAAGCCAGCAGTATTAAACAATTATAAAAGTTTTAAATGCGAAAGTATATAATGTCTTTAATAAAGTATGCTAACTCCACGGCCAGACCAAGCATCAAACACAGCGGAAGTCTACCTCTTAAGGACATGAGAATAAAACACGCAAAACGGGTCAACAATAATGTTGGTGAATCTACAGGTTTAAAATAATGTAACAGTATCTGAAAAATAATTATCAGAAAATAGTTCAACTTCATTGACCACGAGATTTTACAAGTACAACTCCAAGTTGTGAAACATTTACATAATCCATGAGCAACTGAATACTAGCAATGACCAGAGTATAGAAACCACTACACTCCCTTTTCCGCATAAAATATTATACACTTGTTCGAGTGTATCTAATGTTCAAAGTAAATGCACCACGGTTAATATTGTTTGGGCGAGGTTTGTCTAACCTAACGGATCCGTCCATCTAAATTGTACTTACCGAAGGTAATAAAAGTATTCAAGCTAGGGGCTTTGTGAACAAACTCAATATGTATAATAAGTACTCGTATCAACATAAAAGCATTTGAAAATGTAAGTATAACAGCGTGTATTCTCATCCCTGAAAACATGTAAAAAGCGGGATTGTAGACTCACCTTGTTGCACAGTAAAGGCTTAAGCAAACGTTGTACGTAGAACGGATGACTTAATATCGTAAAGCGCAACCTATTCAATTAGATTGTTCACATAAGTTTATGATATCACATTATGATGTATTCATAGTATACATGTTATCCTAGTGCTCGGACCGACGTGTATACAAGTAAGAGTCAACACAAAAGTCAACTAGTCAAGCAAGCCAAACCAAAAGTCAAAATTGGTCAAAGTAGTCAACTAAAGTCAACATCAGTAGGTTCATGTCAAATGTTGGTCAACATGTCAAACCTAAATCAAACAACACGTTTTAGTTCATAAATGGTCAATTACACGATCACAGTTTATCGTCATGCACAACGTTAATGTACATGTAGCAAAAGACGCATAATATTTCATAGCACGTAATTCATGGCAATATGGCAAACTCCAGATCACAAGTAGACTGAAAATCGATTCCAAAAATTCTATCCAGGGCCTCATACGATGTCTACTAGTCGGGTTTCAGAAGGGATACATTTATGGTTTACTAAAACAGTTTCTGACCGCGCACTGATCTCGTAATGGCTATAACCGGAGGTAGGGACATACAATTAATGCAAGGTCAGTGGCCATGGTTCAAGGACAAGTCAAATTACCACATATTCGAAAATGTTCAACTTTGGTTTAGCCAATTGGTACAGTTTATTCATTCAAGTTGGGTGTTCTGTTTCAGCTCAATTCAGAAATTAACAAAACTATGGCCCTAGTGTGCACAATGCATAAGGTTTCAGAGGTTGCAACAAAGTAGACATATATCATATAACATGTAAAGATTCATATTACATAATCATTCATGTTAATTCACAAAACACAAACCACAGGGTACAAATTAGAGAACAAGTGGCAGATTCGATCCTAGTTTAGCTAGTCACTTTCGCCTGCAATTATCCGAAGATCTAGATACAATTAGACCATGATATCAACATGAAAAGTCAAGTACTTTTTGTGTAAATTACAGATATGAAAAGCTCTAATATCAGAAGTCAATACATTTTAGTATACAAATCCATTTTCATGCATGTACTGGAAAAACCTACGTTTTCATTTGATTAGGCATATCACGAGTGTTACTCAAGCAAATGACATGATATCCTAGTGTAACCTGAGTGTTTTTGAATTATCTATCCAATGGTAATCAATACATAAGCCAATTTATGACCCATCAATACCAGTTTTCTGATCAAGCATAAAAACACAACGATAATTCAAATGGTCATAACTTAAGCATACGAAAACGAAAATACGCGAATCCAAAGCCTAAAATTATTAGTTTTTCGAACCCTTTCCATCTAGATACATGTTATATACTGATATTAATTCACACAAGTCATACATATCAGATTATAAAATGAATTTCAATAAAACAACACTTACGATTAAACTAGACAACAATATGCACATCAATGGACACGTAATCGAGCACTAGTTAACATACACTATGAATAATAATAAGAATCTGAATTTTATAAATTAGGGTTCATAGAGTTTTTACCCAAATCAAGAAATTGAAAGGTAAGATGCGTAGAGCCTGAAGAGAGGAACAAGAATACGTAAACGAGCAAGTAAACAAGCAACTATGGACGATGTTCTTGAGCATTTAAAGGTCGAATTTTTGTTGATGAAGATGGGGCTGCTGCTGCTGCGTGATTTAGGAGGGAGGAGAAAAAGAGAGCCGTGCCTTTTTGTGTGTGTGTGTGAGTGATCAAACCCTTAACCTAAACTAGTTAAATTACAAGTTTTAAAATAATGCACAAACACCCCCTAGGTTGGTGGACGGTTTTGGGAGCCAAAAAGGGGGTTCCCGAAAGTTTGTTTTCTCCTATTTTGGCCACTAGAAGATTCACACAACCCTACAAGTCTCTATGATTTTTACGGTACGCGATAACGATTAAAATTGCGAACGGTGTACTTAAAATAGAACAAAGATAAATAAATTATTACAAATAATAATTATTAATTAGGATGACATAAGAATGCCCTTGGGATCAAATTTTATTGCTATATTAAGTCTTATGGTTCGTTTCTATGTGCTGTTAACCAAAAACGCGAACCGAATCGTTAAACGTTAAATTCTTCAAATTTCTATATTAAATAAATTCTTTTTATTATAAAATAATTCTAATTATCATAAAATATATAGAATAATTATTTTACTTAATAATTATTTATTTCGTTGCTAAGTGTCGTTAACAGAAAACGTTACCGGAACGTTAACCGAGCGTTTTAGTGAATTCTACGCATTTTAAATTTATAAAACTTCTAATAAATTAAAAGTACCTTTAAAGCATAATAATTATATTAAATAATTATTAAAAGTGAATTATCAATCGTTTCGTTATCTTAAAGACGTTTTTTCCGGTTTTCACTAACCGTACGTTTTTCTTGCGTTTTCTAAGTTTCTCGCATACTTCTAAACCAAAGTATGAAATCAAGTAATATGTAGCACATATTAAAAATAGTATTTTCTAAGAAAAAGTTCTGGCGTATAAATTCATAGAATTTAAATAACGGTCGTTAAGTATTTAACGAAAAAGTTAACGAAAAAAGTCGGGTTGTTACAGTTATGACCTCACCAAAAAGGGCTCCAATAACCGTAGCATTTTCTTGAGAGATGCAGATGGTCTGAACCCACGACAGTTCCAACCACGCATAACGGTGATACGAGTAAGCCAAATCTGCAAACGGAGTGATTTTAACGAATTCCGTCGAACAAGAATTGATGATATTATTAAAGCTACCTAAATCACCGCAAATACAACTGCAACCGAATGATCCAATCTTATAAAATTTTGAAACATGAGCATTGCACGCAATTAAAAAGCTAGAAACTTTTGTGTCAACCAAAGGAACGATATCAAGAAGCAATACCATCCATTGAAGATGTAGACCAATCGCTTCATTTGGTTCAATGGTACACCGGAGCTTACTATGCGTAGAAACCGCACTCCCCTGCTTTTTGCCAAAACGGATTTTAGGCCAACCCACGAAAATTGGTTGCCCAAAAATCCTCGAACCATTCATCTCCAAGACCGCCTTTTGTGCATCAATCGACTCGACGAAGGAGAGGAAAGAATAACGTCTCGAAGGCCAAAACTTGATCTCCGTTAGCGTGACAAATTTATCAAAAGTGGATTCCACCATGTGACGAGTAACATTGCTGCATAAACTTCCAATAAAAACAATATAAATAGAGGAACCAGAAGGAGCAGCTGCAGACCGATACTTATTTTCGGCAACTGGTCCACCAGAAGGTAAATTATTCAATTGAGTGCCCACCAAAGGAGAAGAGACGTTTGAAAGGTTGGGAACCAACACATGGTTTGAAACGTCCCCAGAACTGGCAGGAAGCGGGATTGTATGAGCCGTAACCAGTATAGTCGGAGACAAAGAATCTAGGGATGAAAATGGAAATTGAGGGCTTCATTGATGAGTGAATATATAGGTAATGGTGAAATGAAGGTTAATTTGATGTAGGTAGTTGGAAGGTTGGGGAATTAAAGTGCAGGAGAAGGTGGAATAGGGTGGCAGTGGACGGAGAAACTCAAAAAATAGCCGTTAACGGCTAGAGGAAAAAAGGCCACGTGTTTTCATAGAGAGAGAAGTTGGGGTATTTGGTATTTGGGTGTTAGGACTTAGTTATCTCATTATCTACTAACAGTGAATTTTATATACCCATTTACATTATTAAAGTTGTATTCCCTCTTTCTCAAAATAACTGGCTAGTTTAACTTTTCAAAATTTTCCTTTTTAAATATATTTATTTTTGTTATATATATTTGATAAAATTATATGAATATATTCGGTTTTAAAATATGTTTTCACTACCACCGAGCCTTTGACTTAGTGGTATTACCTCATAATATATGTCCCGGATCCGTGGTTGAGAACGAAGAACGTGACTCGGGTTCGATTCTCACTAGAGAGTTTTTCCCTCCTTCAAAATACGTGTCCCGAATTCGAATTTACGTGTTTCCTCCTGGAAAATGTATAGGGTGATACGATCGGGTTGGTGGTTCCACATATGCTGAACCCTCGTCAGTGAATCCTAACATGCTGTTCAAAATGTGTTTTCATAGGTATAATTTTCATCAAATTATCTAATAAAAATAAAAATATTTAAAGTCAAAATTATACAATAAAGATTTAACAAATCAAAGTGAATCAATAATTTTAAGGCAGATAAAGTATTAATAGTTAGACCACTTTTCACTTTTTCTCAGAGAGTTTGTCTGATCATTTCTAACCGTGACTCTCCCTCACGCCGATTTGTAGTCAGAGAGTACACTTTTTAGCTTTCTGACAGTCACATGGCACATATCCTCATGTGAACCTGTTTAGTGGGGAGTGTCAAGTTTTGGTGTCAAGCTCCTGTATGACCTATAAATTATGATATTTTATGTTTTTTCTTATTAAATTATATATTTACTCAATATATATTATATAATTAATTTAAAAAATTTCATAATAAACTTATCAATTTAAATAATTATTAAATTAACACATATTATAAAATTAAATAATGTGGCAGGAAAATGAAAAAATTGGCCCAAATGTGAGAGGTTTTATTAGCCCAAAATAAAAGTAAATTATAGAGTGGCTTTTCTTTTAAAATCTAATATTCTGTATTTCGTATGCTTTCAATTTTGCAGCAACCATTCTTCTTCTTCTTCTTCTTCTTCTTCTTCTTCTTCATCAAATGTAAGCTGCCACGTCGCTTTAACGACACCCTCCTTCTCTGTTGCTCAAATGACTAACGCCGAAAAGATATTACTGGTAACGCCGCGTTAGCAGCGTTTCTCGGCGTCAATAGAAGTCAAATCCGCATCACCGCCACCTCCTACTTAGCTATAACTAGTAAATTAGGCCCGCGCGATGCGGCGGGATCTTTCGGATTACATATTCATATTTAACGTAACGTTATGTATTTACAGAATTAAAAACGCGTTGATGCGGGTGTGTTTGGATGCACGTGGTTGGTACCTAATATATCTAATGGCCTATGCGTTTTTAACGTCAGGAAAACCGAGTAAAAAAGGGGGACGAAAACATCGATATGATGTAGTTAGTTTGGGTTGTTTATTATATGTGTATATTTATGTATGAAAAATAGCTCGACATATTTAGCGTTTTTTAAAAGCGTCTGTTTTGCGTATAATTAGTTGTGTTGTGTTCGTAAAATTATTTTGAGTTGAACGGTGGTGTCGGAAAAATTTAACTCGCAGCGAGCGGAAAGATACGACCTGTTAAAATTTTTGGTGAAGTTTGGTTAAATTTTTTTAATTAAATAATAATTTTACGTGTTATACCCCTGAAGAAATTGTAGACTGGACCATAATTTAGGGGGCTGCTTTGTAAGTTATTTGTTTGTTGTCATTTGAAAATTTTGAAATGGCAAAACGATCAAAGTTTGGACACCCATCAGTATATAGGAATAAAATAAAATAATAAAATAATAATAATAATAATAATAATAATAATAATAATAATAATAATATAAAATAAGATTTTTGTTAGATAACATATGTTAAACATGTTTATATAGATAAAATAAATAGTAGTTATTAAAGCCTATGTATACACATGTTTCAACTAATTTATAATTAGTATGAAGTATTTTTTAAGTTTAAGAATAAAATTTTATATTTTATAAATTGAATAAATATTGGTTAAATTTCAAATTGTTGGTATATTGGTGGTGACATTACTGGCCATAAGTATGGTGAGGGGTTCGACTTCATTCGCTGCAATATATTTATGATGAGGTTAACGCCCATTTCATAAGCTTCAGGGGTGTCAGACATCTGGCGTTCGAGCATCACCTAAAGGGTTTTTACCACACGTGATGTCCTTATGAATTCGCAGTAGGGGCTTCATATATATATATATATATATATATATATATATATATATATATATATATATATATATATATATATATATATATATATATAGTTTTTCCCAGGAAATGATCGGGTGAGTGACCCCGTCAGTGACTCCTACCCCGTTCAAAAAATAAATATTGGTTATTTATATTATTTATCAGAAACTATCATACTCGTATATTTCATTAATGTTAAAAAAATTTGATAAGATTTTTAACTACACTCGTGTATTTAGAAAAGATATTTACCAAAAGGATGCCATCCAAAAGATATATCATTAACTAACTAAGAATCTTAGGTTTAGTTTTAGACACGTAGATAAGACTCTATTGTTAACATCAGGTTTGGTTGTAGACACGTAAATTAGCCCCTATTTTCAACATTAGGTTTGTGTTTGTTGTTTAACCTAACGATTTATTTATGTTTTTTTTTTTTCCTTCTAGATACAGAAAAAGACTTGATTTCTACTGGGAAAATATGGAAATTTGAATCCGTGCAGGTCCTTAAAATTAATTCAAAATATAAGCCCAATTATTATCCGGGTTCATAATCTTAATCCAACCCACAACCTGGGCTTAACTATAAGCCCAAAATAATTCCGGCCCAGTATTTTCACCGATTTTTTATTTTTATTTTTTAATTAAAATTTGTTTTACAAACGATTGCAACAATTTATACACAATCAAACCTTTTTAATTTCTTGTTCATCAAGAGATCTCTATATAAACCTTCAATCACTCCTTCAAATTCCATAAACTTATCAAATTCCATAAATTACATCACCTGAAATTTAAAGATTTTCATCATGTTGATCAGAATCAGAAGCAGAGATGGATTAGAGCGTTTACAAATCGACAATCCAAATATCACAATCGCACAACTCAAAACCCTAATCGAATCACAGCTTCGAGTACCAATTCACAATCAAACCCTATCAACAAATCAATCCTTATTAATCGCCAAATCCCCATCCGAAATCGCACAATTCACTGACATGTTCAACTCTCAAACCCTAATTTCATCCCTCGGAATCACACACGGTTCAATTATATTCCTTTCATACGACGGCGAACGCAAAATCGCCGGACCTCAAATCCGGCCGGCCGGATTCGAAGGCCGGAAAATGACAATGGATGATTTAATTGCAAAACAAATGCGAATCACTCGACAAGAAAACCCTAATTGTGAATTGGTGTCATTTGATCGAGATGCTGCTAATGGGTTTCAGCATTATGTGAATGAAACCCTAGCTTTTGGTGTAAAGCGTGGGGGGTTTATGTACGGAACTGTTTCAGATGAAGGTAAAGTTGAAGTTAATTATATTTATGAGCCACCGCAACAAGGGAACGAACATAGTTTGATTCTGTTAAAGGACCCAGATGAGGAAAGGTTAGTTGAAGCAATTGCTTTAGGGTTGGGGATGAGGAGAGTAGGGTTTATATTTAGTCAAACAATTAGTCAAATGAAAAAGGATTATACTTTATCGAATAAGGAGTTATTGCAGGCGGTTGAGTTGCAAGGTGAAAGTGATTTGAAAGAGTGGGTTACTGTGATGGTGAAGTTGGAAGTGAATGAAGATGGTGGTGCTGATGTGCATTTTGAGGCCTTTCAGATGAGTGATCAGTGTGTTAAGTTGTTTAGAGATGGGTGGTTTGTGACGGAAATTGGGGCGGATGATGATCCGAAGTTGTCGAAAATGAAAAAGGATGTTGTTGTTGGAGGGAAGGATACTAAGGAAGTTGATAATGACTTTTTCTTGGTTGTTGTCAAGATTTTGGATCATCAGGTATGTTTTCGTGTGTTGATTGAATGCTTGGTATCATATTTAATGCTAAATTTAGAACAAGTTTACATCTTTATTGTTTTTTTGGTTATAACCCATGTTTCTTTTAGTTAATTGTATATGGCGTAACAATCTTGTTAAAAAAGTTGAACTTTGAGCAGATGATGTGGTTTCTTAAAGTCTGAGTTAGCTAAAGTAGATTTGGTATTCTGAAAATTAATCAGTTAATCTCATGGATGGAGGGTATTAGTACATTTGATTATAATATTATGACAAGGGTAGATATTTGACTTAGCCGTTTATGTGAAAAATGTAGAATTGAATTCAGGTTTTCAGCTGTTCTTCAGCTGCCTTGTGTTTGCGGATAGAATTGTACTCGAGCTTCCTTTTAGTTGTGTGTGTAGTACTTATTAGATAGACGATAAGTAACCCGAATAAGTAATATACGGGTTTGAATATATAGAAAAGCATTGATTAGTATAACTAAAAGTATTGTATTACGCTAACATGTGGATTGTTGAGACTGACTTTTTGAAATATCTGATAATAATAGCATAGTAGGGTAACTGTTGATATGCAAGTAACGGAATGAATTTGAACAACCTATTAGATTATTAGGGGCTTTTTGCTATCTTGTTACGTCTGTTAATCTTTATATTACTCTTTTTGTCGATTCTGTGTTGCACTTATTATTTGTGGATGAATATTGAATGTAAATTTGCCATTACATATTTACATATGATGTTAAGGGGGTGGGTGTTTGGTCATTCGTTTTGGAACTGATTGTCTTTTCATTCTAACTCAAGGCGCAATGGTTAATAACGTCTAGATGGTTAGATTTTGCTTGTGATTATCCAGTTAAATATGGGTCAAATAAATTATAACCGGTTTCACACCAACAGCAATGCAATTTGTTGTATAAATATGTGCTAAAGTTACAAACTTGTCTAGGGACTTGTACAGTTATACTCCCGTTCTACAGAATGTGGTTTTTCCTTCCTAAATATGTATTTCTTTTCACAAAAGGGTCATTTTATTACTTTGTGCTCACTCGGATATATACAACAACAACAAAACCCAATACCACATAAGTGGTGTAGGGGAGGTGAGATGTAGACAATTCTTCCCTTATCCGAGAATTAAGACAAGTCATTTTATTACATTGTGCTCACTCGGATAAATATTATACCATATTATCGGTAATTTTGAAGTTAAATTTATTATTTTTTTTTTTATCTTGCATTACGAGCTCGATATTTCTATATTAATTATGGATTGTCATTTTTTTGCAGGGTCCCTTATCATCAACATTTCCAGTTGAGAATCGGAACACAATGATCACCATGAAAACTCTAAAGAACCATTTGGATCGTACAAAGAATCTGTCTTTTGTGAAGCGAATTTCGGACTTCCATGTATTGCTTTTACTAGCCAGGTTTCTCGATGTGAATTCTGATGTTCCAGCATTAGCAGGGTGTGTCCATGCACAGGCAACCATTCCCGAAGGTTACCAGATTCTTATCGACTCAATGGCAGCATCTGGTTGAAGACTATTCTTCTTCCATTTACCACATTGTGCAGTATCTTTTGATGTTTCTTTGAACCAATCAGATTTGACTTTTGTATCATCCTGATGTCTTGATGAAAGACATCAAAGAATGTCATATGGGTCGGGTCGGGTCACAGAACCAAAACCGTTTATGCACTTTCTTTTTTATGTTCTGTCATATATATATGGATGTCTATTTGTTTATGCTGACCTTTTACACCTGGTCAGTCAACCAGTTTGATATTTCTCCCATCAATAGATGTTTCGTTTTAACTTGGTGTTTGTGTTTGTGCTTGTGATTTGATGTTCATTCTATCCGATAGTGCGAGTATATTTACTACAAGAATGTCATATAACTTGAGTTATTATTATTGAGCACCTCGCGTGTATTGGCAAAATGGGTGGGGGATTTGGGTGTGTTATATCTGGTATGATAGCACTTAGTATGGTGGCATCAACTTGTCCACAATTTGGTGGCACACCATGCAACTCATTACTCACCTATCTATATATGGAAAGTCAACTCTAGTGGAGTACTATATCACTTACATACTGCAGTCTTGAAGGCACTTGAAGGCTATAAATAGATAAATAAATTAACTTATATTTTAAAAAGGCGACTTGACTAGTACAATTGTATGACAATGAACCGCCACACAGCATAGCTAGTAGCATTATAGATGGGCAAAAAAACCGGATCCAGATCCGATCCGGTGACCCGATCCGGAACCGGATCCAAGCAAAACCGGACACAGCAAAAACCGGATCCGGATCCGAGATCCGATCCGGTTCCACCCAGATCCAGTTTTTCAAGAAAACCGGATTTTTTCCGGATATAAACCGGATTTTATCCGATCCGGTTTGGATCCGGATCCGGATCCGATCCGGTTTTCAAAAAACTAGCCGTTTTTTTTTTTTTTTTTTTTTTTTTTTTTTTTTTTTTGCAGTTTCAGCCTTTTTTGCAGTTTTTTGAGTTTTTTTTTTTTTTTTTTTTCCATTTTAACCCCACTTTGATTGTGTGCATGGTGTTTTTGATGCCGAACCCAACTACCTTTTGAACCAAGTACACGCTTTTAATGATGTTTTTGAGAATATGTTTGGTATTTATGCAACAAAATATGGTCGACAATCAAACCCAATTGTTGACCAACCCGGATCATCTTCTCGAAGGAGCCGAGACCTCAAAATAAGTCTTTTTAACTTGGTACGTGAAGACGCTTCCAAACGCGCACGAACATCGGCACCCACAAGCGAGTTGGGAAATTATAAGATGGCAAACTTTGCACTAAACATGAGTGAAGAACAATTTAACAACCTTGACATTTTAAAATGGTGGGAAACAAAACAAGACACATATCCAATATTAAGCATTATGGCTCGTGACTTATTTACCGTTCAAGCTTCAACCGTAGCTTCCGAATCGGCCTTTTCTTTGAGTGGTCGAATTATATCGGAAAGAAGGTCAAGACTTACCCCCCAAGCTGTGAAAGTATGTGTATGTTTGAAAGATTATTTGGATGGGGTAGATAGGATACAAGATCAAACTTCATTAGAAGGTCCGTTATATAACGACATTGAAGAATGTATAGAGTTTGAAGAAAATTTAGCGGGATTATCACCTACAACAACCGAAGAGAATTCCGACAATGAACTAAACGAAGTGGATGAAGGTGACTATGAACCGTTTGATATGGACCAAACCGAAATGAATGTATCGGGTTACCAACAAGCTTACCTTTCTCTAGTTGATGACCCCGCTTTTGAAGACTACGATCGAAGGCACCATCCTCCCCGCTTTTGAAGACTACGATCGAAGGCACCATCCTCAACGCGCTCAACAAGATAACACATTTGGGTCATTTGACGACTAAAGTATAACGGGTGATGGCCATGCCGAAGCTCGATATACTTTAGTCTTAATACATTATTGGGTGATGGCCATGCCGAAGCTCGAAATGTATTAATTATAATTGTATTGTTCGAATAAAAGTGTTTTTATTTTTATTATTGTATCGTTCGAATAAAAGTGTTATTTATATAATTGTATTGTTCGAATATTGTTATTTATATTATCTATTGTGTTAAGCAGTTGAGCATTATAACTTTTCTTTATACCGATTATATTATTGTTGTCAAACGTTAAAAAAATAGAACCGGTAAAAATATAATTCGCAAAATCGAATCCTAGTCCAAGAAAAATCCGAAAAAATTCGATCGAGATCCGAAAAAGAACCGGTTCCGGAAAAAAATCCGAAAAAAATCCGACGCCGAGAACCGGAACCGGATCCGGAACCGGTTCCGAAAAATCCGGACAAAAAAATCCGATTTTTTTTTTGTCCGAATCCGGTTTTTTATCCGGTTTGTGCATCTCTAAGTAGCATTGCCTGTGATCATGAGCGCATTATGCTCGTGCACAAGCCAACCACGTTCAACACGAGTGGAATAGTGAGTTCTACGAGTTTGGTTAAATTCATTCTAAACACACTGTTAAATCTACCAACTTTGTGTCAAAAAGGTGTAAACTGGCGGGAACACCCTGATCTCGTGTGCCTTTGGCACCAGCCGTTGTCCACCCCACAAGGAATAGCTCCGGGCAACTCCCCTATCCTGGAACCCCAACCATGTGACAAACTAACCCGTAGGGATCGAACTTGCGTCTGTATGTGGCAAACTTTCACATGGTGGGTCCCTAGGAATATTTGAGTGTGGGTACCGTTGAAGCACTACTTCTTTGGTTAAATATACCAACTTTATAGCCATAGTATCTTGTTAAAGACGTTTATTTAAACTAGTTTCTCTTAAATATTATAAGTGACGATGGTTCGACAACCAACATTATAAAAATTTGGTAAGGATTCAAGATGGCTCGAGGTCATCTTGAATTGAGTTAGATACTTATTTCAGATATATGAATTTTCCAAACTTATTTGAGTTTTGCAAATGGTATCAATTTTGGATTGTATTCTTACAGATATACTCGTAAGAAATATGTAATACGAGTACATTTAACTTTAATTAACTTTAGTTATTATATAATTACTCTAGTAAATATTGTTAGTTGTTTGTTACTAGTTCAAAACCAAATTAGTGGCCAAATTACTACATCTCAAAGAATGGGGACCGTAATTGCAAAAAGAATCAAAAGTATCCATCCCATCCATCCATCCATCCATCGTATAAAAAAAAAAAAAAAAAAAAAAAAAAGAACAAAAAGACAGAGCAACTAAAACCCTAAACCCTAAAATTCAGTCGCCACCTTCATCCTTCTTCAATGGCGGTCGACGAAAGATCAGAAGCAATAGTCAAGACATTTCCAGTAAAACCGAAGCTCAAATCAACAACGAACAAATCAAAAACCACAACACCTGAATCAAAATACTGGAAATCATTCAAATCAAATCAAACACAAACCCTAATTTCATCGATTACATCACTCTCATTTTCCCCAATTTCACCACACGATTTCGCCGCTACACATTCCGCCACCGTCACAATCTTCAATTCACAAACCCTAGAACCTAAATCCACCATCGCATCATTCAAAGACATCGCCACGTCAGCTTCTTATCGTTCCGACGGTCAGTTACTCGCCGCTGGTTCACTTTCCGGTCAGATTCAGGTCTTCAACGTCAAAAAACGGTCAGCTCTCCGGAGACTTCGCGGTCACTCACGTCCTGTGCATTTTGTAAGTTATCCTCGTGTTGATAAATTGCATTTATATTCTG